>NC_064261.1:4315294-4623529 GCF_003254725.2 Canis lupus dingo | reverse complement strand
ATAGATTCCCATGAAATGAGATAATTTGTCCCCTGTGGATGTTGTCCACATGAGGTAATAGTGACTCTTTTAAAAGGAACTGACATCTGGTGATGGGAAGTTACTTTTTCACTCTTCATTGTTATGAGGTCATGAATAAATGCTTTCTTGCCAGTTAAGTTTTTATACAAAACTAAAAGTATGTGTCACAGATTGACAGTCTCATAACATGACCTTTGAGGGCAAAGATGGTCCTGGGGTCAAGTAAATTTTTGGAAAATGCTGTAAAATTATGAGTCTCCGCTTCTTAGGGAGTTAAAAATGCACATTAGCATCTTTAATATTCTGAGAAGTGCTAGAGCAATGACATGTTTAACTTTGAATAACTCAGTATTTCCAAAAATTAAGGATATAGTAGAAAAAAACAAACACATATGGTCCCTTGGAAATTCTTAAGTGGCACTGTGGGGAAACAAACAAAGATTTTAAGTTTGAAAAGTTTACAAACTGGGGATCCTGGGTGGCTCAGCGGTTTAGCCCCTGCCTTCAGCCCAGGGTATGATCCTGGAGTCCGGGATCGAGTCCTGCATCAGGTTCCCTACAGGAAGCCTGCTTCTCCCTCTGCCTCACTCTCTCTCTCTCTCTCTCTCTCTCTCTCTCTCTCTCTGTCTCTGTGTCTCTAATGAATAAATAAATCTTTCTAAAAAAAAAAAAAGTTTACAAACAGGAAGGAGTACAGAATAAATCGCAATTTGCAGACCAAAAAATACATTCGTTTAAATTCAGTAACTGCCCACCTATCCTGCAAGTCATGTTGGAAGAATGTTTTCTTCTATTCCACACGCACACATGGAAATATGTTTTCAAGCATGAATATGGGGAAACGTTTTATATGAAACGAACAGTGCCAAGAAATCATATAGGACTCTGGCTATATCAGTTAAATGGAATATGCTAAGGTGTCTTCTAAATTTTTTAAATGCTCATTATCATTCAGGTCAAGAAGAGATTACTGAATTTCAAAACACTTTCTGCTGGAGGGAACTACTATAAAATTGCATCAACTCATTAACCTAAATTCAAATTGGCATTTTCCCAACTTGGACTTACCACCGCCACTGCATTTGAAAGCAAGAGTTCCTCGGCACTAATGGTCGTAAAGTAGGCCACATTTGTTAGCACGTAGCCAATGGTGACGATGGCCATGGATATACATATTGCAAGGGGGATGGTTCTGAAATGCACAAAGGAATTGCTTATTAGTTATCTTTTGTTAGTCATTCTCTGAAAGCAAAGACGGTACGATAACAGGCTAATTCAAACAAAGAATAAAATAGTATGTATGATAATTATAGCCTCTGTTGAGTATGCATATTTTATCAGGGTGAAGTGCTACAGTCCTTTGTAATTTAATAAGGTCCATGGGAACAGATACTTCATTTGTCTTGTCTACTGCGCTACCCTCAGAACATATGGGGCCATCCCACTCTTGTACTCCACAAATGCTACAGCAGTGTTTCTCACACTCGATCATGCATCACCTGGAAGGCTTGTTGAAACAGTTTGCTGATCCCACCTCAGAGTTTCTGATTCAGTAGGATTTGCCTTTCTAACAAGTTCCTGGGCAATTGTGCTGCTGCTGGCCGGGGGACCGCGCTTGGAGAACCATGGGTCTATATACCTTTCTAATACTAATTGACTGCCTTGACACCTTTCTAATGCTAGACCCCAAGAAGATCTTTCCCATTCAGCTTTCCGCCTTAGATAGCTTCCCTTATCAGCAAATAAGTCGTACACTTTGGGATGCATGAGAGCAAGATAGATCTACCATTCTAAATGATAGTGATGATAATTTTATATATAATGCAAAAAGCACAGAAGCGCTCACAGTAATGACTTTGCACTGCCCTGCTGTGAGTTCAAAGGAAGCTCCAGATCATGAGTATCTATTAAAGCAACAGTGCAGATAATCCCATGAAATTAGAGGTGACATGCTGTGAAGTACATATGACCGGACAGTGCTGACACTCTGTGGCATCAAGAAGTACCCAGCACAAATGCAATGTTATGTCTTCATTTAATGCACTGGCAAAGCCAGGAGTTACTGACCCTAATAATTTGATTCCATGTTACCGATACACATTACTTGCTTAACATAATCACCTCTTCAGACTCTTTCCAGTTCAAGCAACTTAAACCTTCAGCTCCCTGCACAAAGGCTGATGGGTTTTTTAGCCATACAGCTTATCAGCCCTCATGGGGCCTTAGACCCTGCTGGGTGCCACTAATGAAGACCTCAATATAATTTCTTCCAAGATGAAAATACAGCTCAGAGCTGGGAGGGGAAAAAAAAGGCACAGCCTGCCTCTCTCCCCAAGCTGGGTATGTTTAGCACACAAAGTCCCAGCTCATTATGCTGAACAGCACTATCCCCTGTTGAGAACAGGCAAAGCTAGCCAGTCAGCAACTGCCATTCATTATGCTGCTTGGAGCCTTTCACTTCCCCTGATCCCCAAAGCCTGAAGCCTTGATGGGGAAACACATTGACCTCTAAATCCTGGCATCCTGATATAAAAGTAGCAGATGTTCCCCTTCCCCAGTGTGAAGAGGGTCTTGTGGAATTTTCAGTTAGCACCGTAACATGCATTGCTAGTTGTGATTGATAAATGCTAAATTTCAGCAGAGGAAATCACTAGGCCAATTAAATACAAAGGACTGAGTGGCATAAGGCATACTAAAGATGAGTTCTGTTTCTTCGAAAGAAAGACTATACGTAAATGCAAAGGGCTAAGAAGGCGAACTTGCAGGTATATGTGCAGCTTTTCAAACATTCACTGTATGATTTTAAACTTGAATCTTTTCTGTTTTTTTTTTTTTTTTTTTTTTTTTTTTAACATCCCAAATGGTGTGTTAAGCTCCTTCTCTGGAGGAGAGAAGCAGGGAGGGAGGCGGGGAGAGAGAGGCTCTCTATTCCTCGCAAGAATGGGATTAAGAAGTATAAAGTTTTCTGTTAATAAAAACTGAGGTGACATTGTTAAGTGCAGTGAAGTAACTAGCCTGTCCAGGACAAGTCCCATCAGATGACGCTGCAAATTAGCAGGGGAAGTCAGTCTGAAATCTGGGCTGTGACCCTCCCAGCATAGAATCTAGCCTCAGCTGGGCTTTTCCAAGGCAACCTCCCCACTTCCTGCTTCAAAATAATGGTATGTCTGAGGGATGTTTTCTGAATTGGTTTTAGCAGAAGGAAATCCTAAAAAAAAAATCCAACTTTTTTTTCTCCACTTGTCAATGACAAAAACTATAGCACTAGCTACTGCCATTAACTTGGTGGCTGTTATGTGCCTGATATTTTATAAGGTACTTTACATATTTGCCTCATTTTATCTTCAGAAAATCCTGTGAGTTAGGAGCATCATCACCATTTTGTAGATGAGGAAATTAAGTCTAAGAGAGTCTAAATAATTGTTTAAAGATACAGAACTGGTAAGTAGAAACCCAGAAGTCAACTGATCAATCCTAGCTCAAGGCACAGCTTATTAACCACTAAGATGTACTCTCTTTCTCATGCATGTGGGTCCTCAATCTCTTAACTCTTAATTTTCAGAGAAATCATAATTGTTGAAATCATAATTGTTTGCAATCATATATAAGAGCTTTGCAAAACTCTTATCAAGACCAATAATGCAGTTTTACTTACCATAAAGGAGGGAAAAAAGTTATTCTGTGACTTTTACAATTTTTTTGTGTAACATGAGCTTTAAGGTCAAGTGGATGAACTTTTTTTTTAATAAATTTATTTTTTATTGGTGTTCAATTTGTCAAAATACAGAATAACACCCAGTGCTCATCCCATCTAGTGCCCACCTCAGTGTCCGCCACCCAGTCACCTCCACCCCCCACCCATTTCCCCTTCCACCACCCCTAGTTCGCTTCCCAGAGTTAGGAGTCTCATGTTCTGTCTCCCTTTCTGATATTTCCTACCCATTTCTTCTCCTTTCCCCTTTATTACCTTTCACTATTTTTTATATTCCCCAAATGAATGAGAAAGTGGATGAACTTTTGAAAAAAAGTTTCAATGTTTAGAAAATTTGGGGGTAGATTCAAAAGACCACAGAAGCTCACCTAATAAATTTCCCTAGACAATTTTTGCAGAAGAGGAGGAAAAGCGAGCATGTTTGTCAGAGAAGCTGAAATGTATAGATTATTAACAAATTTACTATCAGCCAGATATACTATATAGATTCTGGGGGCGGGGAGAGTCAAAGGAACCTAAACGATAAGACAAAAGTAAGAAAGGGTCCAACCTTGTTGCAATTCACAACATGCCCAGGAATTCCTCTCTCAGAAAATTAAGCCATGGGAATTGGAGGGGGTGTGGCAAAAAAGCCAATGTCTTCTGTGCTCCAGTTCCACTGCATTTTGACAAAGGGAAGGAGGAGAAGAGCTTGCGGCTGCCTTGGCATAAACAGCAATCAATTACCAAGGAAAGCAGTTGACGTGTTCAGAAGGGCTTGGCACCATGTGGTTAACTCCTGGGTTTCAAGCATCAAAGCTTAAGAGCCACTGGGTGAGCTGATAAAAGCTATTAGGCCATGCCAGAGCAATCTTTCTGGAGGCTTTAGATGCAGAGGGCAGATAAGCACAGTTAGTAACTCAAGATTAAGGCAAATGGCACGTGATAATAAAATGAATTAAAGGGACTAGTAGACCACTGATACTTCAAAGCCTCTGTGTTACTGTGAGGTATCCTCCAATTCCAAGTGCACCGAAAGCATTGTCTTTAAGCTGAATAAAAATAACTCATCCCTCTGAGTTCTACTCTTTTGTGAATGTTTGTGCATGCCTGTTATGATTAACAAGAAAAGAGTTACTTAATCCTTAGGACCTCTAGTCATTATACAAAGTCTTTTCAATTAAAGGCCATTAAGTATGTGAGAATCCAATAATTTTATTAGCTGCCCTTAGTTTTCAATCAAAAGGTCTTGGGCAGTCTTCCTTTCCTGTGGGCTTATTTTATTTTATTTTATTTTATTTCATTTCATTTTATTTATTTATTTATTTATTTATTTATTTATTTATTTATTTATTTATTTATTTTATTTATTTATTTTTTCCCCGATACAAACACATGAGGGTATGTGGGCTTATTTTAAATCGGTACCTATAACCAGTCTATGTCACACATGGATAAATACTTGTTTTCTTAGAAATTATTAAATGGAAGTCTCTGGAACATCTGCTTAAAAGCACTTCATTGTAAGGAATGAAGTGGAATCCAAAGGGTCCCAAAAGTAATGTCTGGTAGCTTATATTTGTATAATCTACAAAGCACTGACAAATACACGTTATCTTCAAATATACACACGTCATTCCAAATCCTTTGTGGAATGAGAGAGAGTATAGACGAATAAGAAACAAAATTCTCAACAATCAAATAAGAGGTTGTCAAAATTGTTCCCACCCTTTTCAAACATGAGAACCAGAAGGCTCAGAAAGGTTCAGTGATGTGGTCAAGGTCACAAAAATAGTAAGTGGGAGGGTTGAAACTTGAGCCTACATCTTTCAGCTCTAAGCTCCACATTTACCACATATCTTTTGCCATATCACCCCTACTTTGTACTTGCTCTAACTCCACGCACGAGGTCCCTGGGATTCTCAGGTGCTGACAGACATGTGTTTTATTCTGTATGATACAAATATCAGAAAACTGAATGTGACGATGTGACACGTTATGAGCCAAGTGTATTTCTCTAGGTTCCACATAGTTCTCATGAATAAACTTGCAAATAATAAATATACCATGGGATGCATTTTTTAATGTGCTCTACAACTGTGATAGAGCATCAGAAATGACCACTGTTTCCAAGGGTTTATGTTGACTCTTGCTACAAACACCAAATGAGTAAACCTAGCTTGATTCTCCAGAGATCTGAGGATACCTGAAGCTATAGGGATTTCTGAGGTTCAAACCATATGAGTAATTTAGTAATCACTTGAATTTAGAATATTCCTAAAATTGTTTTCTAACTTGATCAAAATTTTCTGATTTTGTGAACCAAAAGGAGTTCCACACAATCCTCAGTGTCGCGGTGCATACAATCGAGACCACAGAACGCATTGATCCTGGGGCATCTAAAATTGTCTCTGGGCCGTGGGACTGGGCATGATGACAATCTTAAAGCCTGCTCTTTTTGTGTTCAAGAATCTTCTAAGGAGGGAAGTGACTGATGTTTCACAATTTCTTTTTTTTTTTAAGATTTTAATTATTTATGAGAGACAGAGAGAGAGAGAGAGAGAGGGACAGAGACACAGGCAGAGGGAGAAGCAGGCTCCATGCAGGGAGCCCGACGCGGAACTCGATCCCAGAACCCCAGGATCACACCCTGGGCCAAAGGCAGGTGCTAAACTGCTGAGCCATCCAGGGATCCCATTTCACAGTTTCTATTTAAAAATCATTAAGATTTTAACACATGTATGTGACATTCAGGAAAAAGGGGGGAAGGAAAGATTAAGAAGAGCAAGAACATGGTAAACTTCTTAATTTGTGAGATACAAAAAAGAAAGTAAACAATTTTCTAATTTTTTTCAATTCTATTAATAAACTAGGCACTATTTATTCATATATAATTGAAATGGAACTGTGATTCATCTCAACACAAAGTATTTAAAATTATACTAAGTATCTCTTGATTCCAAGTTTTTTTCCAGAATCATTCTTAACACTTTATTTATAATTACCCTATGAAGACCTTGAAAGCTTTTCTATAGCTCAGACACAGAAATGACTCAAACATCTCTTTTATTTCTCTCTTCTGTATCCACTATCAATCAATTAATTTTTGCTGATTCACGGTTTATATACTGCTGTTAGTTTTGTCACTCTTATAACTTCGGTCACGTGTTATAGTCAAAAAGATAATAGTATATCTTAAAGAAAATCAATCTATATTTTTTCATTCACATGATTTTTTTCCATACATTTTTACATACTTTCCCTGACTCTTGCTCATACAGAACACTCCAGAGAGCCCTGGGCGCTGAATCATCTTATCTGGCTATGTGTTTTCTGACATTTCTAGCACAAATTGATTTACAAATAAGTGTTTTTGATAGTTTTCCAGACTTGAAACAATTAGATTACAGGTGGCTGGACTCACGAATTCTTTTGTGTGTTTTCAGTGATTTTGCCTCATTGTCATTTAGTGCTATCACTATATCTCTAGTTATCCATGGTGAGTGGGAATTGGGCTGTTGATGACAGAAAAGAAATGCACTTGAGGAGACATAGCAAGGAGTTAGGGGAAATGTGTGGGTTGTCGCTGAAAGAAAAAAAAAAAAAACACAGCGAGAGGAAGAATCATGTTCAGTTCTAACTTAATCACAATTCCTGGGCCAAGGATGAACACAAAGATGTGACAAACAGATTGTCACATAAAGGTACACCGTGATCCCACTGATTTCAGGCATTAAACACCTGCCCTCTGCTCCTAAAAGGATCATGGCAAGGCTACGGATGTTGTCACTGAGGCATTTTAAATTTCAATACTACTGATGTCTAATCTAAATCTCACCATTCTCCATTGTCCACAGATGAAGAAGTCCATAAACAGAAAGAGAAGACAGAGAGACCTGTAGAGAAATGTAAGAAATGAACAGACACAGATTAAAAGACTGCAGGGCTGAAGGAAGCTCCCGGGAAAATGTAAGGAGGGAAGAATGTACAGCAACACCAGATAGAACAAAGAACTAAAACAAAAACTTACAATTCAGAAACACAGGGTGATAAGCGATCAGACGCATTAGTGTAAATGTTCAATCCCTAAAAATACTTAATTTTTTATCCTATTAGAATAAATTCATCGCTAAGTAAAATTATTTGGCAAAATGTAGCTTGAGAATACATTTTCATTTGCTTGAGTTTCATTCAAAAAGATTAACATGGCTACATCTCACTTTCTCTCATTTTCTAGAGATTTAGAGTATGTCTTCCAGATATACTACAATTATTTATATTTATCATGGGTATAATAAAGATATTAGTGGGCAAGTCTGAGTGGAGAAAAAAAATGGTTTCTAGTAAAATGTTAGAAATTAAATAGCTGAAAAGATAAAATATCTTAAGAACAATAACTTAAATTTCACACTAATGTTCAATTCGTATTTTTGTTACACTGTTTTTATGATATGCCTTTTAAAATTTCATTATTTTCCTCAGGATTTAGCCTGAAATACATTACAATAATGCAACATCTCAGGAACCGTTCTTTGGAAGAGAGTCCCTAAAATCCAGATGTATGGATGAAATAACCACCAACCACACATTTATGTACCTCTTTCCAAAGTATAAATTGTTCCTGGGAAGAGCTACCCACACGGGCCACATTTGCCAGACTCTCTTGTATTTGGGTGAGAGGGTGACTTATCCTCGATCTCAACTGATGGGGCAATTAAAGGCCAAAGCGGGCTGCCTCGTTACCCCTTTCGCCTGACAGCTAGTTGCAGAAAATCTATAGAGTGGCAAAGCCACACTGTGAAAGGAATCTAGGTCACAGAATCGACATGTATAAGAAGGCCCACCGGTTAGCCAGGGACATCACTGGCTAACATCACATCACCAGTTAGCCACTGGACTGTTACATGATTTAAGAATTAAATTTTTGATGGTTGAAAGCCATTGAAGACTTGCGGTTTGTTTGTTGTAGCAGCTGGCATTACCCTGACCAATAAAAGAATGAAAGGCCTCATTATATCAAGGTCTCAATTAGTTTATATAAGACTTAAAAGAGTCCTCATTAAATTTTCTCATATATTATGTTGTTTTATAAAAGACCAGTATATGGTATAAAATTCTTAAAACACTGTCCCAACTTACAAAACACAAATTAAAACAATCGTATCTGAGAAGATTAAAAATTAATCATTATTCAAACTTCCCAGAAATGCAACAAAGATAGATCTCCTTGTTTGCTACTTTAAAATAGAAAATCTCAGGGAATCCCGGGGAGGCTCAGCAGTTTAGTGTCTGCCTTTGGCCCAGGGTGTGATCCTGGAGACCTCGGATCGAGTCCCATGTCAGGCTCCCTGGATGGAGCCTGCTTCTCCCTCTGCCTGTGTCTCTGCCTCTCTCTCTCTCTCTCTGTGTCTTTCATGAATAAATAAATAAAATCTTTAAAAAAAATAGAAAATCTCCTGCACTTCTAACAACTGTCACCCATCCAACAAAGACCAAAGCACAATAGTCTCTTGTTTTGACCAAAGACATATAATAACACAATGCAATGTTAAATAAAAATACTCTTATGCCAAGAACAAGGCAACATAAAATAAATATACCCACTTTGGCATAGTAAATGGAAATTAGAGTCAAAATTCCCTCAGGCTATAAGCACATATCTTGGAAGGAACAGATGACATTTCTCCTACTATATACGCATAAACCAGTTCCAGGCACATTTCTGATCAGCCACGTGATAAGAAACGGAACAGGTAAATGTGGAGATGTTCAACCATG
Source organism: Canis lupus dingo (assembly GCF_003254725.2). Classification (NCBI taxonomy): domain Eukaryota; kingdom Metazoa; phylum Chordata; class Mammalia; order Carnivora; family Canidae; genus Canis; species Canis lupus. The sequence continues at coordinate 4,614,039 of NC_064261.1, read as the reverse complement.
ATAAATAACTACCGCTCATACCACCAAAAATTGCCATCAACATTTCTGAACGATGACAAATTTAATTATTAGTAATAATTTTACTTTGATATCTGGTGGTCAAATAGATAAGTGACTCTCCAGTTGGCTGCTCTGGGAATCAGAACAGAAACTGGACAACAGGCAAGGTTACAGACTACCCTGTTCTCACTCAGGTCAACCAGATCGGTCCTCTCTTCCTTGTTCTATTCATTGATACTCTGTAATACAACTGAGGGTTTCAATAGTTTTAAAATCACTGCTCTACATTCTACAAGTCAAATTATGTCTTCAGATCATTTTTTTGGACCCAATACCGGCTTCCTAAAGTATCATTTTGAAAATAATATGAATTCGTTTTGTAAAGCTGCTATATATGAATGATTAACATATGCATTTATTTGACACTATAAAGTTGAAAATATATATATATATATATATATATATATATATATATATATATTTTTTTTTTACCGCAACAAGTCTCTATTTATACTCCTAGGGTAATTCTTTGCAGGAAAAGTACAAAGTCAACAGACGCTCCAAGAGCTATGACCCAGCTTTAGTAAGTTGGTAAAGCCATACGGCAGGGCTACAGAGAGCATGACACAGCAGGCTGATGAAGCAGTAGAGAAAGGCAAAGATGAGAAGAAGTAGAGTTGATGGACCAAGAACCTTGCCAGTCGAGAGAGGTGATGTGTCCTTGCCAAGAAAGTGATGATGAAGACGCCTGATTGGAATGGTTCACAGCTCCCTGAAGAGGTCACAAAGGCCCAGAAAATGGCAGCACCTCCTTCAAGCCCTCCCTCTTCTCTCTGCAGGCTGCCCATTTGCAAAGATTCATACTCGCAGCAGAAATGGAAATTTTGTGATCTTTTATCTTTCAGCTCAAAAGTTAAACTCTCTGAACAATAAGCTTTATGCTTTATGTTTACTAATGCCTTTTCTTAGGCTACAAGGATTCATAGGCACACTCTCTCTAGGCATAATTTTCTCAAGTCAAATATACTGTGCAGTAGCTGAGGGACTATAAAATAGAAGTGGTCCTTATGGGGCAGGCTCCACGCTCAGTGGGGGGTCTGCTCTAGATTCTCTCCCTCTGCCCCTATGCTGACTCATGCACAAACGGGCATACTCGAGTATATATATTTGTATATTTGTATATTGTATATATAAATATATACATATATTTGTATATATATTTGTATATGGTATATGTATATATATACACATATTTGTATATATATATACATATATTTGTATATACATGTATTTGTATTTGTATATATATACATATATTTTTATATGTGTTTACAGGCATACTCGAGTATATGGTGTATATATATATATAATTATTTATATATAGTATATAATAACATATTAATATTGTATCTATTTGACCACCAGATATCATATATATATAACATCCCAGGTATAAACTGTCTTTTCACAATATCTTTTCCCCAGAGTTTTGCCTTTGATTTTGTTTTAACTTAAGTTCATAGAATTTTGAAAAATTTTCTGGACTCCAATCTGAAGGCTGAGTGTAGTCACATTCCAGTCACTTGAAGGGACTCAAACAGATCACTGAATCTCTCCAGGTTTACACTTCCTTATCAGTTAAAAAGAGTATTGAATTAGGGCACTTGGGTGGCTCAGTCAGTTGAGCCTCAGAGTCTTGGTTTCAGCTCAGGTTGTGGTCTCATGGGTCCTGAGTTTGAGCCCTGAGTCAGGCTCCATGCTCAGTGGGGAGTCTGCTCTAGACTCTTCCCCTGCACCTTTGCTGACTCATGCACAAACTTGCATACTCAAGGGCTCTCTCTCTCTCAAATTGATAAGTCTTTTTTTAAAGGGGTATTGAATGAATAGAGTCTAAAGTCTGTATCACTTGAAAGTTCATTATCAACCACTTTAGCAAATAAAACTAATCCATAAAGATAGTTCAACAGAATTCTTTAAAAACTCAGTTGAGCACTTGCTGATGTACCAGAGCATTCTGAGGCAATGTCTCTCATTGCCTCGTTCTGTCATGCAGAGGAAAGAATAGGATGCTGACTTTACAATCTCTTCTCCTGGGCTCTGGAGATTATGATTCTATTCTCAACCAGGAATACCAGCACATCAAAGCATCTTCTATCATTACAACTTCGAAGTATCAGCCTGGCTGAAAATATTGATCATTAGTAAAGATCACTTGAAGGAAAAGTGGTCTGTCCATTCTTCCAGTTTCTAAAATGGTATATGCAGATCCAGTCAGACCTCTGGAAGGCCACATCATAAGACCATTTTATCATAGACACTCATATAATGTCTTTGCAAGTCACTATATTTTATGTCTCAGCTCTTTCTTTTTAAGGTTTTATTTATTAATTTATGAGAGATGCAGAGAGAGAGGCAGAGACATAGGCAAAGGGAGAAGCAGGATCCCTGTGAGGAACCTGATGCGGGACTCGATCCCAGGACCCTTGGATCACGACCTGAGCCAAAAGCAGACTCTCAAACACTGAGCCACCCAGGTGCCCCTATGTCTCAACTTTAATCAGAATGCTACTCTAAATATATTTTTAAAAAATCATCTGAATTTTAGGAGAATATTTGTAGTAATGTCATTTGTAGTAATTGTCATTTGTCAATTGCATCTGTTGTTACTCACCAAATTCTAGAAAGAACTTAAGGCCATTCACTGAGCATTATAAAGTACCTTCAAAATGTTTCCTTTAAATCTGTAGCACAAACATTTTTGAGAGAAGTTGACAGGACTCTTTGTCACCCTCAAAGATACCTCTGCTTTTCATATAGCTTGTAACCACATATGGAAAGAGTTACTGGCCTCCTTGGCTTTTTGTATTTTTTATTTATTTATTTATTTATTTATTTATTTATTTATTTATTTATTTATTTTTGCTTTTTAACAATCTCTTATTTCTAGGAGATGTGGTTCATTAAAACAGGGAGAGAAGAAAACTAGGTTAAAAGATACGACATGGGATTTAAGAAATCTTTAAAATAGGAACTTGTTTACAATACTGATGGGAGGACTCATAAAACTTACCAAATGTAAATTACTTCAACCAAACGAAGCTATCATTTCAACTTTCTTTTACATTATTCTCACAGCCATGCGATAAATCTGCACAACCCTCCCAAAAGAAGACTTTAAAAAAATAAATAAATGGAAGCCATGAAGAGGAATGAGGGGGAAAAAAAAATAGTTAAGAGGCAGCTTTAACAGAGAAAAGAAATGTTTATTCCACCAAATCCTCATGAGAATTCTAAATTATTAAATCTCTGAGAACACCTGATTTATGAACAGGATAACACAGCCCCTAGCCAAAATCATTTTTAATAAAAAGCAGGAAACCTCCTGAAGTTCGTCTCAGATTTAATATCAAACACAGCAGCCACACATGAACATTTCCCCATAAAACACAAACACAGCAGGGCATGATCGGCTGGCAGCCATCAGTGGGGCGTCAGCAGAACAAACAAACAGGGTGTTGGAACCATGGGAGGGACCAGGCCTCGCAATCAAGATGAAACAGCCAATGGAAAGGGACCACAGACTGAACCCATGTCAATGAGGAAGGAAGGAGGCTTAGGGTAGACTCATTTCTAAATATACAACAACAGCCAGCCCACACTCCTGGTCAAAACACTGAGCTTCCCGACTGACAGATTTGAGAGAGCAACACAATTGTGCATTTGTGCTGAATTTTATGCATGAACTTAGAATATACCAGGTGACTGGGAACCACCATAAGAAAGCAAAACCTAGTAAAGAAATAATCCAACATTGCCATTTTTGTTCTGTAAAAAAAAAAAGGACAGCTAAAATATGTATAAAAATGTGATTCAAATATTTTCCAATGGATATGTGGACATCAAGGAAAAAGTAGCCTATTTTTTCTAATGTATGTTTACTTAGGAATGGTGTTTATTACCATGATTAAAACCTACGTGGTAAAGGATTTTTCTCAGGAATATGAATTCAACTAGTTCAAATAATAATATAATATAATATAATATAATATAATATAATATAATATAAATACATAATGTATAAATATACATATAAAATAATTAACTGCATTTATGTTTAATCCCTTACAGAGCAGTTTCAACAATTATAAGGATAATAAGGAAATATTTTTTGCTTATTTCCATTAAAATTTTAGCATTTGGTGTTTTGTTAAAAAAAATATTCTGGGAAATAGAAAATCATCATAAAAGGCCCTCTGTTAGAGTTCAGAGATTAGAAAAAGAAAGGAAAAAGGGGGAAAAGAGTAAGGCTAATATTACTGACAAATACCTTTTAGGTTATTTTAATTGGTATTTTCAAAATGTGAAAGAAGAAAGAGAAGAAAACAATTTAGTAATTAACTGTCGGATACAGGAAAGGAAATAATTCGACTATAAAGGATTTAGCTATACATAGAGTATATGTTTATATAGGCAGAAAAACTATGAGTGTTAAATTTCAAAGCATTATACAGTTTTCCTTCCCATTCATGAAAAGCCAAGAGGAGTAACTGCCTGCCTACAAATATAAGTTATACAGAATCTTAATTTATTCAGAGAGAAAAAGTAGTAATTAAGGTCACTTTTCTGTCCAGATAAGAAAGGATGTTAAACTTTCAATAAAAACTATATAGTAATTGGCTGATGTATCAATAGAAAGACTAAGTCAAGCAGAATAAATTACCTTGAAATACCTTAAAATTACCTTGAAATAGTATATAACATAACAAAGTATAGCAATTGTCATAATTTATGAGAAGTATTATAAACTAAGTAAGTAAATATCATAAACTAAGGAGTAATATGACTGTTCAATAAATGCTGGGGCATTGAAATATTGGGGGGAAATCAAAAGCCTACATTATATCGTACTAAAAGAAATCCATTCCAGATAAGTTAAAAAGCTTAATGTCCAAAAGAAATCAGGAACAAACAAACAGAAAATATGAGTGATATATAAGTGATCTAGGGATACAAAAAAAGCTTATGGTGGAAAAGCCATCCACAGAGATACTTTTAAATTCTTATATTATTTTACACTCTTATATTTAAATGTAGTATACTTAAAAATTAACTAATTTAAATAACTAATATTAACTAATTAAATTATGATATATAAATTCAAACTTCTATGAACTGAATCATAAAGAAAATTTAGTTACGTGAAAAACTGTGACAGAATTTGGCAATCAATATAATAAAGAATTAGTACCCATAATATACAAAAAAACTCTTTTGAATCACAAATATTCATGCCCCAAAATGTCAACCACATAGAACTAAACATGGGGAAAGGATTAAGCCTTATATATGATTTTAAAAATGCAATTTAAAACAATGAGGCATAACTTTTGCTTTACAATTAACAAAGATTTTTGTAAATAATGACACCCAATGCTGATTAAGTATTCTTAACTATTACTATTGAGTGAGGAAACCGATGTACATGCTTTGGAGAGCATCTGGGTAAGACAAAGAGATACTTAAAAAGTTTATTGCCTTTGACATAGTAATTCTCTTCCAGCAATCTTCCTAAGAAAATAATTAAATAGGTACAAAGATTTATATATTAAATTATACCACAGCATTATCATACTAAAAAAATTGGAAACATTTTCAACGCCTAACAGGAAAATAAGTAAATGCTGGTATACCTACCCAACGAAATACTATACCATCATTACAAATGCTGCTTACTAAGATTTTAGAGATCAAGGAAAATCTAATGAAATGATGTTAAATAAAAAAGCAGGATAGATCTAGATGAATAAAAAGAGAGTCGAGCTCGAGATACAACAAATCTGGAATGGCAGGACAGACGTCATGATGCCTTTGAGCTGCTGGGAATGCAGCAATGAATGTTACAGATGAATGAGCCCCGGCCCTCATAAAGGAAACAGACAATAAATAAATAAGTAAATCCATAGTGTAATGCCAAAGCGATAAAGAAAAATATGAAAAAAATGTGTATGTACATTTATCTCAAGTAATATAATGAAATAGAGATGCGCACGGCACAAACATAGGCATATATACACACCCGGGGGCGGAGGGGAAGCAAAATATCAAAGTAATAACAGTTTCTATTTGATGTGATTATGAGATAACAGGTGCTTTTAATTTTCTTCTACATAGTTTCTGGTCTTTTAAAATTCGACTATCCTCTATTATTAAAACAGAGAGGGAAAGACCATGTACGGTTAATGAAAATACCATGAAAATCATAAAGTTTTACTTTTACTTTCTGGCAGAGTATAGAAACCATAGGAGTTTTCCTTTCTATAACTTGATTAAACCATAACTGCTAGTTGGAAATTTGCATCCTGGTCATTAAAAAATGGCATAAACAAGATGTGTCTGGTAGGAGAAATAGGAGAACCAGCCCACCAGGATGTCTCGTGCTCCCAGGTGCCTGGGAGCTGTGGAGTTGGGGAGGCCTGGCTCAGAGGGGAGGGAAGTCTGCAGGGAAATGCCTTAGAAGTGGCAACAACAGGAGCAGAAGTAGCCTTATCTTTCCGAGAACAGGAAACCCTGCCTCTGTGTGGGTCAGACTTGCATCTGAAACTTGAGGGCTGGAAAGCACCTACACATCCAGGTGGAGCTGTCTCCCTCGCTGCAGTTCAGAGTTCAGGTTGTGGCTCAACAAAAACACAAAGGGCTCTGAGTCACCAGAGAGGGACATCACTGAGTTCGATTTGCAGTTGCCTCTCCTTGGCCAGAGGCCATGGCACAAAGAGGATCAAATAGCTAAGCACTTACATACATTTAAAACACATTTAACCTTTCTTCCACCAGACCCTGAGCAGCTACAAATCAGTAGTTTTAAAGCATGACCTCCTCTTGCCATCTATTGTGTTCATTTCTTTTGTCATTTTTCTGGCTTAAAACAAAATTAATCGTGTCTTCTATATCAATTTCTCTTTTGCTTGCCTCAGGCCAGAATATGGGAAGTGATATCTTGATTGTTTGATAATGTCGATACAGAAAAATTAAATATTCCTCCCCCCCACAAAGAGATATAAAAACTATTTTGAGAATCAGGGTGTCTGTCAAAATCTTAAAGAAAATAAAAAGCAACTATTTCCTTACAATATCCTAACATTTCAACATTTCCCAGTCATAAAGTGTCTGCTTTAATTGTGCAACCAGATGACCTTCAATAAACAACCTGGAATAGATTATTTAATTCAGCTAGCCTAGGACCCCTTTCATTATGTGTTTGAAAAACGGCTTTAGAAAGTCGAATGCAGGCAAATGTTAATGCTTTTATACATTTTTAAAAGCATTTTTGTTCCATTCTCAAATAACATACAGGTCACTCCTAATGATCACATTCTTCCCCAGCTAATTTCGAGGCTAAAATCTTGCCATATCCATCACTCTTAGATTTGTATTCAACAGTGCTAAGTGTTTGAAAGGAGGACTAGAAAGGGATCAGTATTTTAAATATAAACAAATGTAAATATAGACAAATTAATCCATCTCTCTGACTTCAGTTCTTTATCTTTACAATGAAAGGGATAGAAAATTTGATGGCTACCTCCTGCCCAATTCAAAAATCCCAGGCTCAAATTGAACACCAATAAAAAATAAATTTATTATTAAAAAAAAAAATCCCAGGCTTTTGTGATATATTTCCTCAAGGTCAAGTCCATTGTGTTTTAAATTATATTAGGAAGTTAGTCTAATAAACTAGGCCAGCCATGCCAATGTGTGAATGAAGGAAAGTGAATGGGTGGAGAACTATTTGTATACATAGGTAACATGAAAACTGAAGCAATTTAGAAATTAATAAACATCCTCACCTCTTTTGCTATCTATCCCTAAGAGAATGACCATGACGGGATAATGTCAGTGAGAGAGAAAAAAATGACATCATCCAAGGCCTACAGGAGACAAACTTTGGAGGAGGTAAGACATGAGATGCCTATAAAAAGCTCTGTGATTAAAACAAACAAACAAACAAACAACAAACTCTGTGATAGGTAACCAATGAGCCTCTAGAAACAACTCTGCTTAGAAAGTCATGCATGATAGTCTTTAGTCTCTCTTATTTTGTGTCATATGAGTAAATGTTGTAAACTTTAGTTTTACATATTATGAAATGCTTGAGCTGTATGGTATAGACTTAATTTTATAAACAATCTTCCATATAATATTGCTTATCTTACTATATAAACCAGTGGCCATGGTGTTTGATCACCGCATTCTCAACTAATATGCATTAGTATTGATTATTATTAAGCTTTTGTCACAGGTAGCTCTCCCGATCTGTTCCACCTATCTAACTTTATTTTTTTATTTTATTTATTAATTAATGAGAGAGAGAAAGAGAGAGGCAGAGACACAGGCAGAGGGAGAAGCAGGCTCCATGCAGGGAGCCCGATGTGGGACTCGATCCCGGGACTCCAGGATCATGCTCCAAGCTGAAGGCAGATGCTTAACCACTGAGCCACCCAGGTGTCCCCCTATCTAACTTTAAAAGAGAGAGAGGGGGCACCTCAGTGGCCCAGTCAGTTAAGTGTCTGATTCTTGAGTTCCACTCAGGTCAGGATCTCAGGATCATGGGACTGAGCCCTGTGTCAGGCTCTCCACCAGTACTGAGTGTGGAGTCTGCTTGTCTCCCTCTCTTTTTGCTTCTCCTCATGCTCACCTATGCACATTCTCTCTCTAAAATAAATAAATCTTGAAAAAAAAAACACAAAACTTAAAAGAGAGAAAGAATGAGAAAAGGGACAAGTGAGAAAATGACACAGTAGAAAACAACTGGGAAAACCATCTGACTATTAAAAGCTCTGAGCTTGTCTCCTTAGAAAAACCAACATAGTACTATATGTTTTTGAAAAACAACCATATGAGACTAGAAAAGCCTACTTCTGAGACTGAGATAATTTCCACTTCCTTTGGCAAGATGCTTCAAATAAGAGTGTTTTTGCCTTGTCATAATGGATTTCAAACCCAACATTTAAGCAGTGTACACAAAAAGCAATACTTTGGTCAAATTCATAAGTCCTGATCTGATAATCCCTCTTAGATTTCAAATGAGCTAATGACATGTTTCATAACAAAAAATAAAAAGTAAATGGTCTGCCATTAAGTATCTACTATAAGCCAAGTATTGTCAGACACCTCAGTATATTATTTCCAATTCTCACAAAAACTCCACAAGGTAAGCATTAGAATGTTCATTTAAAAGATGGCTAAAGGAATGAATATACATTTTTGAAAGTTATTACAAATCAATCTTTCTTTCTCTCTCCCTCTTTCTCTCAGTCTCCCTCACCCTTTCCTTCTTTATTTTCTTAGGTAGCAACATAAATATTTATTATTATAAATTAATTCATTAAATGCTAACCAGACTATTAGAAATGTCTAATGCTTGACCTATTAGATCTATCAGAGAAGATACCTCTCTGCATAGGCAATTCCGTCACCATATACGTCTAATTTTTCTTGAGAAAAATATAAAACACACAGAAATAGACTAGTATGAACAACATCCTGCACCATAGAAGTTTAGAAACCATTCTGCACCTTTGTTAGGCACGTATGATAAAAACAGTAAACAGAATCCAGGACCCATCATGACACACATAACTGATCTCCCCAACGAGTGCATTAACACCGGCCTATATCCCTCCTGGTGCATTCCAGATCCTACACTTCAGATGACCCCAGTAAATTAGATTCCACAGCTTGGATCTAATCCTAGATCTTCATATCTAATGATTAAGCTCTCATAGGATGTCAATCTGGCTTCACTCCTTACCCTACCCCCACCCCCACCATCTGTCTGTTCAAACTTCTTATACATTTTCTGAAATAACTCAAAGTTTTAGGCCCATTCAATCTCCCAATCATCATGATATCTAGAAACTGGCTACAAAATCCCTTTCTCTGGGTCTATTTGTCTTCCTGAGACAGATCTGTCTAAGTTTCTCTCCCTTGGCCATATTCCCAAAGGATATCTTCATGTCAAACTGGGTACTCGCATGTCATCAATTAGAATCATACTAGAGTTGAAAGGAAACTCAGAATTTGATACTCCATCATTCCTTTCCTACAGCTGAGAAATCAGAGGCTCAGAGAAGATAAAGGAGATAGCTATGGTCACAAATTTACATATCTCCAGAACTGGAAGTAGAACCTTAGTTGCTTGATTCTAAGTACAAAGCTCTTTCCACAACACCAGTGAGAATCTCCTGTGCTTCAGTGAGGTCAGTTGCTATCCAGCCCAAATCTTGCCCTGCACTGGCTTTGCTATTCCCCTCTCCTCCTTAACCCACCCTTTCCTAGAAACCAAATGTTTTAAAGTCAGATCTTTGACACAACTTATTTGAAATATTTCCAAGCCTTGCCTCAGGATTCTATTTGACCTTAAAATTTAAGGAAGGGTTCCCTTAATCTTCCTAGCATGTGACACTTTCCCCCAGTAACGGAGACCTATGGTGTAGTACATGACTCCCCACATTGGTTCGCATATATTCACTAATCTAAAAATAGAACCAAAATATTATAGAATTAAAAGCAAGCTTAAGCAATGGCCTGCCTCATTTTTCCACCTGACTATCTAAAGAATCATAGCTAAATGATCATTTCTTTTATCTCTATTTTGGGATTCCTAATGCCTAATCAAATTCCCTTGTTTCAATACTTATAAATATAATTTTATCTTAAAATGAACTTTCTTCTCATTTAACTTGATTTTATTTGCTCTTCTTCTGGCATAGAGAATAAATGATCCCATCATTTTCATTAAAAAGTAAAAAGGACAACTCTATTTTTTAAGAGAGTATGTGAGCACCATGTTGACTCATCCATTTTCCCTAAGCAGTTTAGTTCATATCTTTGAACTGGGAAAATGTGGCCATTATGAGGCTATTTGCCAGAATTTTCTGCCACATGATTTGTCAGGCCCAGAAGGCAATTAACGTTTCAAAGATATTGCTTTTGTTGAAAATAAACATATAAAAGAAGACTGAAATGTGACTTCTTGGATTATAACTCTCTTTAAACTGTTCATATATCACAAAAAGAAAATCCATTGAAACTACCATCAGGTTCATCTTCTCTAAACACCATTTCATATATACCCAAAACTTGCAACACACCCCCGACCTACCCATCCCATTGGCTACTGGATCAGCTCCCAAATTCTTCTAATGGAGGCTCACCTCATGACAGCATCCACCTCTTACTACCATTTCACCTTATACTCTTCTTTACAATTCTTTACTGTAGCTACAGAGGTCTACACACCATTTGCAACCATGGCTATGTGTATGCACACCCCCCAGTGAGATGGCTTTACTTCTTTATTCTACCTTTGTAAATCCTACTTTTCTCCCAACTTCCTCTTCCATAGCAAAGTTACTTTCTTAGCCATACAACACTGTGTACACCCATGAGTCACTTCTGCTTTGCTTCTCAAAGGGATCAGTTGGCATGCTAAAAAGAGTACATGCTCTGAAACCAAACAGCGCATGGATTATAATCCTAATCTTCTCACTCATTACACAGCCATGAAAAATTGCTTCACTTCTATGGGCTTTAACTTTCTCAACTGAAGAATGGAAATGGGCGCCTGGGTGGTTCCGTGGGTAGAGCATCTGACTCCTGATCTTGGGGCCATGAGTTTGAACACCATGTTAAAAAAAAAAAAAGAATGGAAATAATATACATCATATTCCTGAAAATAATCTGAAGTGCTACTTTGTAATCCATCTATTATTTAGATAACAAATACCATTTATATTTTTAATAAAGGCTATGCATTTTTATGTTAGGCAAAAATTCTTAAAAAAACATTTGGAGGTAAACTAACTGTGTTCTCCTGTTTTATACCAACTCAATAGCTCCTTTTCTAGAAATAAGAATAAAAATTTAAATTCATGATGTCAGTCACTCAGCTCAAACCCTTGTTTGTCAGATTTCATAAATGAGTATCTTGGTAAGAAAATAAACTTAAAAAAAAAAAAAGTGAATGCAGTGGAAGTACAAATAGTCCATCCATTAAATCAGCACTATAAGCCAACAGCGTGCCAGTGACAGAATGGGCCCACACCCATTCTGTGGACATATAAACTAAACTAGTGCTATTGGTTTAGAAGGGAAAAAAATCTGCCAAGAAATTTATTCTGATTATAATGTGTGAGCATATTGCCACCTAAGGGAGATTAGAGACTACTAAATAAAAAGCAGTTCTCATCTTTTGAACCTTTTAACTACTAATAATTGGGTACTTTGTTGATGATGCAGAACAACTTTTCAAGCTGATTAATAGGTCATTTGTATAGAAAAGGCACCCCTGTTCATAAAACAATTATGCTAATCCTCTAATTTTTTGCAAAAATTATGAAAAATTCTAATCTTTGAAGAATATAGGTTTGGGATAAGATGGCATTTGTATATTACTTGTCAAGCTCATTAACATTTTTGAATTTCACATATTTTTATCCTTACAACCGCATGAGAACTCTAATATGGGGATTATCACCCTCTATTTAAAACTGGTAAACAAAGATTCAGAAGCAACTTAGAAGCCTGTCCAAGGTCAAATAGCTAGTTAAGAGGAGACAGTCTTAGAATTTTGATTTCCTAAACTAGTGCTATTTTCAAAGACTCACTAAGTAAATATTTTCACAGTTCATAAAAGTGAAGGAAATCTTCCTTTACTGGAAAGACTCGACTTCATTTGATTCATTTTAGATGTTTACATTGGTAATACAGTTTTAGCTTGTGCCTATACAAATTCAAAAGTTACTCATTTTCCTGAGTAGATCGATAAGCTGAGTCAATGTTTGATTATACGAGAACAAAATTATCAAAATTATTCCAGAGCATGGCCAGTGTAAATATAATGGCCTGGATACATCTTGTCTCTGTGCATAAAGAACAACATGGGATATTATTCTATTTTTTGTGAGACTCTTAACACTGAATCTTAATGAATGCCAAACAGCAGGCTAGATATTAGTGGTCTAAGAAGTTTTTCACCAAGTATAGCCCAGAATGTAAAATTTATTTATGAGCTACTTTTTGGGTGCAATCATTAACATTCAAATCCAGGCACAGAGTAAAGTAGCTGATTTGCATAAATGAGAATATGAATGAGGGGAGTCACTAAAGTGTGAACTCAAAAGCAGGAGACAATCTAATGACTGACATTTACTTCTGATTGCAAAAGGTATTTCCTTTCAGATAAAAGGATTCTAGCTCTGTAACCTCTGATGTGTGTCATTTAATTTTTCATTTGGGTTGTACCTGTTACAGTCAAAATGTTTGCCCTATCCTCTTTATGCCACCCAACTAACAATGTATTAAAGCTTGAAATGGTCACAGAAATTAGCAGGTTGCTAATCAACATGTGAAAGCAAAAAATACTGGTAGCCCAGTTCAAGGAAGGTAGAGTCAGTTTCTCATTTTGTTTTATAAAAATTACATCTGAAGATATTATAGAGGAAAGTAATGCATCTGGTGGAAAGCTAAATTACATAGTGTCCAAGAACCCCTCCATTCTGAATTTTTTTGATTCTACCCATTATACTATTTGTGGTCTCTTATTTTATGAGTAAGAGAAACAAAAACACAGGGTAAATTTAAATCAGCCACTATTATTTCACCCAAAACATTAGTTCATGATTCTAAGCTCAAAATATAAACTTCAATGCAATTAAAATTAAAATTTAGAAACAAGTAATATGATACAAAACAGTCAAAAGCATTGACCTTTAAATTTTTGCCACATAATGGGGTTAGAATCCTTAAAAAGAAAAAAACTAAACTAAATGGCTCCCACAAAGCACTTGAAGGATTAATATCTGTCTTCTTTGATTACTGCCTGATAAAATATTATAATATAATCCTATAATTTCTGCACCACTTATTTGACACTTCAACTTTACATGAACAAACTGTGTTTGAGCCAAATGTATTTTTTATGCATATGTGAAGCTCAGAAATGCAAGAATTTTGATCCCAGGATACTTCAACCACATGTTCCATCACTGAGAAATTTTTAGACTAAACAAAGGCAGGAAGAGTAATTTGGTGACCTTGTTCTCCGAACACAGGACCATCCCTGTGATATCAGTGGCTAAACCAGTACAATCATACACATATTTGAAACATATTTAAAAATGGATATGCCAAACTTTTTACACGTATTTCCAGAAGAAATGCACAAAATAGAATGATTTGAATTTAGGTATAATAATTTCAATGATTGAAGAGAAGCACTGCCACATATTAAGTAATTCTAACAATTCCTGTCATTCGTAAAGAGATGTCTTATTTTGCCAAAGAAATCTTTGTAACTTGGATATATAAATTCAATTTTATAAATTAACTCAATCAGGAGACTTCATTTTGAAGAAATTCATTTAGTAAATACTTTTACAAATTAACTCTGCTTAATAATCCAGATTTTTCTATATGTATTTATTTGCAGTGAGCTAATTTTCTGTGAAAATTAGTTTGCATTCCTTAAGAACATATATCACTTTAGTATTTGTAAAATAAACTTTAGAAATATTCTAAGAATGCAGATAGCACTGCATTGTCATAAAAAAATCATGACACATAATACTGCTGTAATCTACACATACATAGTCAAGACATTATAAGCTATTTTCCAGCAACTGCTAAGTTAGGAAGCTACAAAGTACATAAAGTTGAAGATTTGTCTCTCACAGAAAACTGCATCCTTAAAGTGCCAAAATGCAAAATAAAAGACCTCAAATCAACCTTTAATGCTCTGTCATGCAACTTGGCTACAACACATTCAGGCAAGCTTTTAGATTGTTTTGTTTTGCTGTGTTTTTAATCAGGTTAACTGTCTCACATGTCCTATAAGCAACCGGCCTCATAAAACAGTATAATGTTACTAAGAAAATCTTTTAGACTGACTTAATACAAATCAATGAGGATAGAAACACATATACTAAGAATGTAAGATGGCAGTATCTGAGCTGAATGCAAATAACACGATTATAGATCATTTATGAACCGGTCTGATCGATCACACCACCTTCAAGGTCTTCGGGCATTTTCCTCAAGTCAAACTCCTCTTCTTCTAAGCTATCGTTGGGACAAGGTGTGATGACTTTCAGGCATCAATTAATATAAATTGGAAGCAGACAAAGTATTAATTAAACATGACACTCTGATTATTTAAACCTTCTATTAAAGTTGATTACTCAGACCATGTTGATAGCCTGTTCTTTAAAAAATGACTGATGGTATCAAGCTTTACTGACTTCCACCAAGTCTACTATTTCCAACTCCTCAAGACAGAGGGAATAAATGAAGTGAAAAGAACACTGGAACAAGTCTAATAGACAAACTGACTAATCTCAGACCCCCAAGGTCAAAGTAAAGCAATTCATTTCTTGGCTTTCATCAACCCAAGACATGATTGATCAATCGCAGAGCAGGATTACAAACATTATACATCTCAATGATATGTTCTTTGCACTGTGTAACTTTGGGAACAATGATAGATTGCACAGTTGCCATACAAGTAATGTCATAGGCAAAACTCATTATATTTGCAAAGAAAAACACTTTGGTTTTTAAAAACAAAGTACATATTAGCGATCCTTACTACTACCAGGCATTTCATTTGATGGGAAGACACTTTAAATTCAGTGAGATTCTTTCATCTTTATGGTCCAACCTTTGGACATTCTTGCTCCTCAAAATACTATTTTTACTCTCACGGAGTCAACCACCATGCTATAGATAATTACTGAATGCTATGAAAATCTCAATGATAATTACTGTCATTTTACATAAATATGTTAAATTCCTCTTAAAGGATTCCTACTTCCATAGATCCAAAGCTACTCTTAGAGAAGAAAACAGCACAAAAAGACACTGAGAACATTTTTAGCATTATAAATGCAATCCTATAGCAGGTATTTTGCTCCAATTTTTAAGATTAGTGTTTTGCAAGCTTTAAAGAGAAAGTGAGATAATAATAAAAGAAATCATGAGCTAGTTATTTGATTTTATTCATCTCCCAATTTACCCCTCACTTGTTACTGCACTTAAAGGAACTGTTCCCTAAGTCATGTTCATAATAGCAGTCCTGAAATTACTCCATAGAGTGACATTAGATAATTTGAAAGAATTCCACTGAAATTAAATTATATGGAAAGGGTAGTCAATTGTGAGCATGAAACCTTATTCTACATTCTATGTATTTTAAATCACATTGTTATTTTCAGTGATCTAAATTAATGACCACTTTTTCTATTAGGTCACAATTTTAGCAAAATTTTATTGCCTAGGTGGAGGAGGATAGTAAAAGGTGTTGTATGTTCAGCTGATGATTCATTTCACCAGCTGCCAGAAAGTTACACGTTGCAGCACACCTGGACACATGCACCCGTGACTGATTGGGAAACACATTTATCTTGGCATGTCACAAAGGAGATGGAATTATAATTATTCTCCCTTGTAACTAAAGATAGTTTGGAGCTGTATCTACCTACGAAATCATACAAATTACACATCTGGACGAGGTTCACATAATTTTACCACCTGTTCTCTATGTTCAACCACAAATATTTCCCAAATTGTTGCTTGTGTTTAAAAAATAAGATTCAGTTTTAAGAGACCTGGACTGATTGCTGACATTATAGGGAAATATTGTTTTTAAAATTAAGACACTGAATAAGTTAGTTAAAACCCTGAATTTCTTCCATTGATAAGTACACAGTACAAATTTAATCTCTGCTTTCCATTAAGGGGATTTTGTGGATTTCTCATATTCTGATTTTGAGAAGATAAAACATATTAACTAAGTTTTATACAGAATCTTTCAGGTAAAAATTGAATATTGGAGTATCTAGTACAGCCGAACAGAAAGGTTCCAGAGATTTCTTTCTTCAATTTACATCTTAGTAGTTACTAATTATCTTGACCTAAAATTCCATAGATTCTTACTTAATTTCTCCTGAGAAATTTCTTAGTTTAAGACCTTAAAATATCAAATTAAAAGTATTCTACAAATACATAATGAATTTTGCAGAATTATGATTTCCAAAAAATGAAAATATTTCATCTGGCATAACCAGTGATGATAATCAGTCTAAATCAATTTTGATAGTTACTTTTAAATTATTATGAAACTCTCATATCTTATGTTTTTTTTCTTTAAGTACATATTTATTTTTTCTAAATATAAAAAATTAGGGATTCATGGGTGGCTCAGTCAGTTAAAAGTCTGCCTTTGGCTCAGGTCATGATCTCAAGGTCCCGCAATCTAGCCTACCATTGGGCTCTCTGCTCAGTGGGAGTCTGCTTCTCCCTCTTCCTTTGTGCTCTCTCTCTCTCTCTCTCTCTAATAAATAAAATCTTTTTAAAAAATTAAATGAAATCTGTACAAAAGAAGAGGAGAGATCATAAAATGCATATTCAATTTCAGTGCTGAAAGATGGTGGAACAGGCTTCAACATGGTGTGAAAAAATTTTTCATATTTCTTTCAAACATACTGAAGAAGGAGAATTCCTTAGGATATTGTAACCGAGGAAATACTCTTATATGAGTAAGATTTTATGTTGTTCTTAAAATCGGAATATGAGTATAATAACAACAACCAATTATATAGAGATTAAAAAGTACAGTCACTAATCTAAACATTTTATACATATTAACTCATTACCACAACTCAGTGAGGTAAGTGCTATAATTAACCTCACTTTTTTGAGATGAGGAAACTTCTTTGCAATAACAACAAAAAAACACTGAGTCAATACAACACTGTTCTTTCATAGTTGTACATATTAAATCATAGACATTATCAATGTGTGAAACTAAGGCCCTTAAATTAAGAAAGAGAGAGAGAGAGAGAGAGAGAGAGAGAGAGAATCTTTGATTGGCATACTGTTCAGAAATATGGAACAGAATACATCAGAATTTCAGATCAGGGTAATCATGGCATAAATAATTTAAAATAGTTTAATATATACAATAGTATTATATATACAGCAAATAAAACTATACTTAAACTGCTAAATACCATTACAAGAAAATCTAAACTATGCCACTGATGTACCATATAACAAATGTCACATTATAGGTTCCATCCACAAACCTACAGCTTGCCATTTTTTTTTCCATAAGAAATATTCTTTGATATTAGATTTTAGTAACTGGGCTCTTTAGACTTAAAAGACATAAACCATTGTAATCTCTTTTATACAATGGAAATTCAGTACCTACATATATATATATATATATATATATATATATATATATATATATATATATATAAAATCTAGTAAGAGCAATCTGTTCTCTGTGTTACCACTTACACACTATTCTCAAAAACAGTAAAAACAGGGCAACCTATTTATTTCTGTAATCAATAGATTTAGAGTCATAAAGTGGCTTATTTCAAAATAATGCTAAAAGAGACTAGTTCCTGCTAAGTGAATGTTCTCTACCACAATTCCAGTTATAAATAGGAGAGTACTGTCCTAAATTTCTCGTATTTCTCAATAAAATAACCCTTTCACATGTTTAAATTACATATTGATTTGCATAACAGTTGAATCAGATAGTATGAAACATCATTTTAACCTCAATTGTTGGTTTCCTTGTTCAAAATGCTGATGACCCCGGTACTTGGCCAGATCCAATTGGCTTACTACCTCCTGATATACTTAGTGCCAGAATTTCTTTGCCTACCTTAATGTGAATTGTGAACACTTGAGCTTATTCTCTGATACCTAGGCAATTTCATACTGACCTTTGTACATGTCTCCTTTTTTAATTTTTTTTTTATTTATTTGACACAGAGAGAGAGAGAAAGAAAGAGAGAGAGAGCATGAACACAAGCAGAGGAGAGGCAGAGGGAGAGGGAGAAGCAGGCTCCCCTCTGAGCAGGGAGCCTGATACAGAATTCAATCCCAGGACCCTGGGATCATGACCTGAGCCACCCAGGTGCCCCCAGTTTTGGGACATCTTTCTCCCTTTTTCTTTTTCTCTTTATCACTCTCATGCTTTCTCACTCTTTTTTACCTAAAAGCACCTGTTAATTATTTGAGAATCTATATAATAAGCACATCCCCATAGACAGAGTTAAGTATTTCTTCCTTTACTCTCTGTCAAACTGAGTAATCTATTATAGCATCATACTACGTTACTTTCATTTGTTTACACATTTGACTAGACCACAAAATTGTGAATACAAGTCTTATTCATCATATAAGAAGTTCCTAGCACAATGACTGAAACATGGTAGATGTTTAATAACTGCCAGATGAGTGAAACTACTTTGTAATTCAGTCCATTTCTTACATTGCACTTCTAAAAATGTCCCTCCTCTGCCCATAGATTGTTGCTTTCCTGTATAAAGTCAAATGTTTTTATGCAAATCACAAAATTCATTTGTCTAAGTTCTGATTAAAAATAATTCAATTTAGGAACATTATGTAAATCATCATCAAATTACCTAACCATCAAAAGTATTACCTAACACACAAAAAGTAAAAGCAATCTTCCAGCTACTAAAATGTGCAAGCTTTAAGTATTCCACAGTTACTTCTAGGCTTCCATACTAATTGTTTATTAAATACATTATTATCTTTAATTGAATAGTTATGAAAAAACTCATGAATTTTTAGAAATAATCAGTTTCTGGAGCTCATGTCTTATGGAACATTTGTGGACAGCTGAAAGTTCACGTTAAGTTGTATATAGGCTTTTATAAAATGGATTACCTAAAATATAACTTTATTATTTTATACTTTCAGGTTATCAGATGAGTTAGTGTTAAATGTAGAATATATAATAAAGTTATTTACATCTAATTTAGAGTAAAGTCAAACAAATTTTGATGATGATGATGATAATGCTAAAGCTAAATTAGCCCACACGAAGTACCTTCTGGGTCTGCTTTTTCAACTGTATAACCTTACATTTTATTCCTCACAAATATTTCAGATTAAATATGGCCACTTACTTTTCAGGATTCTCCACTTCTTCAGTAACAAAGTTGAGATAGAACCTAAAAAGATGAAATGAATTATGAATTATCGATACATCTTATGATTATAATCCAAACATTTACAATCAAAATAAGAATTATAAAGAGGGGGAGGAGCAAGATGGAGGAAGAGCAGGGTCCCCAAATCACCTGTCTCCACCAAATTACCTAGAAAACCTTCCAATCATCCTGAAAATCTATGAATTCGGCCTGAGAATTAAAGAGAGACCAGCTGGAATGCTACAGTGAGAAGAGTTCGCGCTTCTATCCAGGTAGGAAGACGGGGAAAAAGAAGTAAAGAAACAAAGGCCTCCAAGGGGGAGGGGCCCGCGAGGAGCCGGGCTGAGGCCGGGGCGAGTGTCCCCAGGACAGGAGAGCCCCGTCCCGGAGGAGCAGGAGCTGCACCGACCTTCCCGGGGGAAAGGGGCTCGCGGGGAGGTGGAGCAGGACCCAGGAGGGCGGGGATGCCCTCGGGCTCCCGGGGACACTAACAGACACCTGCGCCCCGGGAGATGCGCCGAGCTCCCTAAGGGCTGCAGCGGGCACGGCGGGGGCCCGGCGGGACCTGGAGCAGCTCGGGGGGCTCGGGCAGAGGAAGAGGCTCCGTGCGGAGGGGGCTGCGCGGTTCCAGGAGCAGCTCAGGGGGGCTCGGGCGGCGGCTCCGCGGAGGGGGCTGCGGGGCGGGAGCGCGAATCCACCAGCTCAGGCTCCGGAGCACAGGGCGCCGGGACACAGCCCAGGATCCGGCCTCCCCCCGGGACAGGCAGAGGCCGGGAGGGCCCAGGACAGCGAGGACGCTCCTGCCCCAGCTGAGCAGATCAGCGGCCCCGCCCCGAGCCTCCAGGCCCTGCAGACGGAGAGCTCTGGAGCTACTGCGGGGGCTGACTCCAGGGCTGCAGAGCTGCCCCGCCACTAGGGCTGTTCCTCCTGCGGCCTCACGGGGTAAACAACCCCCACTGAGCCCTGCACCAGGCAGGGGCACAGCAGCTCCCCCAACTGCTAACACCTGAAAATCAGCACAACAGGCCCCTCCCCCAGAAGACCAGCTAGACTGACAACTTCCAGGGGGAGCCAAGGGACTTAAAGTACACAGAATCAGAAGATACTCCCCGGTGGTTCTTTTTTTGTTGTTGTTGTTTTGTTTTGTTTTGTTTTGCTTTTTGATTTGTTTCCTTCCCCCACCCCCTTTTTTTCCTCCTTTCTTTTTCTTTCTCTTTTTCTTCTTTTTTTTCCCTTTTTTTTCTTCCCCCCTTTTTTTTCCTCTTTCTCTTTTCTTTCCTTCTTTCTCTCCTCTCTTTTTCTCTTTTTCCCAATACAACTTGCTTTTGGCCACTCTGCACTGAGCAAAATGACTAGAAGGAAAACCTCACCTCAAAAGAAAGAATCAGAAACAGTCCTCTCTCCCACAGAGTTACAAAATCTGGATTACAATTCAATGTCAGAAAGCCAATTCAGAAGCACTATTATACAGCTACTGGTGGCTCTAGAAAAAAGCATAAAGGACTCAAGAGACTTCATGACTGCAGAATTTAGAGCTAATCAGGCAGAAATTAAAAATCAATTGAATGAGATGCAATCCAAACTAGAAGTCCTAACGACGAGGGTTAACGAGGTGGAAGAACGAGTGAGTGACATAGAAGACAAGTTGATAGCAAAGAGGGAAACTGAGGAAAAAAGAGACAAACAATTAAAAGACCATGAAGATAGATTAAGGGAAATAAACGACAGCCTGAGAAAGAAAAACCTACATTTAATTGGGGTTCCCGAGGGCGCCGAAAGGGACAGAGGGCCAGAATATGTATTTGAACAAATTCTAGCTGAAAACTTTCCTAATCTGGGAAGGGAAACAGGCATTCAGATCCAGGAAATAGAGAGATCCCCCCCTAAAATCAATAAAAACCGTTCAACACCTCGACATTTAATTGTGAAGCTTGCAAATTCCAAAGATAAAGAGAAGATCCTTAAAGCAGCAAGAGACAAGAAATCCCTGACTTTTATGGGGAGGAGTATTAGGGTAACAGCAGACCTCTCCACAGAGACCTGGCAGGCCAGAAAGGGCTGGCAGGATATATTCAGGGTCCTAAATGAGAAGAACATGCAACCAAGAATACTTTATCCAGCAAGGCTCTCATTCACAATTGAAGGAGAGATAAAGAGCTTCCAAGACAGGCAGCAACTAAAAGAATATGTGACCTCCAAACCAGCTCTGCAAGAAATTTTAAGGGGGACTCTTAAAATTCCCCTTTAAGAAGAAGTTCTGTGGAACAGTCCACAAAAACAAGGACTGAATAGATATCATGATGACACTAAACTCATATCTCTCAATAGTAACTCTGAATGTGAACGGGCTTAATGACCCCATCAAAAGGCGCAGGGTTTCAGACTGGATAAAAAAGCAGGACCCATCTATTTGCTGTCTACAAGAGACTCATTTTAGACAGAAGGACACCTACAGCCTGAAAATAAAAGGTTGGAGAACCATTTACCATTCGAATGGTCCTCAAAAGAAAGCAGGGGTAGCCATCCTTATATCAGATAAACTAAAATTTACCCCAAAGACTGTAGTGAGAGATGAAGAGGGACACTATATCATACTTAAAGGATCTATTCAACAAGAGGACTTAACAATCCTCAATATATATGCCCCGAATGTGGGAGCTGCCAAATATATCAATCAATTATTAACCAAAGTGAAGAAATACTTAAATAATAATACACTTATACTTGGTGACTTCAATCTAGCTCTTTCTATACTCGATAGGTCTTCTAAGCACAACATCTCCAAAGAAACGAGAGCTTTAAATGATACACTGGACCAGATGGATTTCACAGATATCTACAGAACTTTACATCCAAACTCAACTGAATATACATTCTTCTCAAGCGCACATGGAACTTTCTCCAGAATAGACCACATATTGGGTCACAAATCGGGTCTGAACCGATACCAAAAGATTGGGATTGTCCCCTGCATATTCTCAGACCATAATGCCTTGAAATTAGAACTAAATCACAACAAGAAGTTTGGAAGGACCTCAAACACGTGGAGGTGAAAGACCATCCTGCTAAAAGATGAAAGGGTCAACCAGGAAATTAAGGAAGAATTAAAAAGATTCATGGAAACTAATGAGAATGAAGATACAACCATTCAAAATCTTTGGGATGCAGCAAAAGCAGTCCTGAGGGGGAAATACATCGCAATACAAGCATCCATTCAAAAACTGGAAAGAACTCAAATACAAAAGCTAACCTTACACATAAACGAGCTAGAGAAAAAACAGCAAATAGATCCTACACCCAAGAGAAGAAGGGAGTTAATAAAGATTCGAGCAGAACTCAACGAAATCGAGACCAGAAGAACTGTGGAACAGATCAACAAAACCAGGAGTTGGTTCTTTGAAAGAATTAACAAGATAGATAAACCATTAGCCAGCCTTATTAAAAAGAAGAGAGAGAAGACTCAAATTAATAAAATCATGAATGAGAAAGGAGAGATCACTACCAACACCAAGGAAATACAAACGATTTTAAAAACATATTGTGAACAGCTATACGCCAATAAATTAGGCAATCTAGAAGAAATGGACGCATTCCTGGAAAGCCACAAACTACCAAAAATCGAACAGGAAGAAATAGAAAACCTGAACAGGCCAATAACCAGGGAGGAAATTGAAGCAGTCATCAAAAACCTCCCAAGACACAAGAGTCCAGGGCCAGATGGCTTCCCAGGGGAATTTTATCAAACGTTTAAAGAAGAAACCATACCTATTCTCCTAAAGCTGTTTGGAAAGATAGAAAGAGATGGAGTACTTCCAAATTCGTTCTATGAGGCCAGCATCACCTTAATTCCAAAACCAGACAAAGACCCCACCAAAAAGGAGAATTACAGACCAATATCCCTGATGAACATGGATGCAAAAATTCTCAACAAGATACTGGCCAATAGGATCCAACAGTACATTAAAAAAATTATTCACCATGACCAAGTAGGATTTATCCCTGGGACACAAGGCTGGTTCAACACCCGTAAAACAATCAATGTGATTCATCATATCAGCAAGAGAAAAACCAAGAACCATATGATCCTCTCATTGGATGCAGAGAAAGCATTTGACAAAATACAGCATCCATTCCTGATCAAAACTCTTCAGAGTGTAGGGATAGAGGGAACATTCCTCGACATCTTAAAAGCCATCTATGAAAAGCCCACAGCAAATATCATTCTCAATGGGGAAGCACTGGGAGCCTTTCCCCTAAGATCAGGAACAAGACAGGGATGTCCACTCTCACCACTGCTGTTCAACATAGTACTGGAAGTCCTAGCCTCAGCAATCAGACAACAAAAAGACATTAAAGGCATTCAAATTGGCAAAGAAGAAGTCAAACTCTCCCTCTTCGCCGATGACATGATACTCTACATAGAAAACCCAAAAGTCTCCACCCCAAGATTGCTGGAACTCATACAGCAATTCGGTAGCGTGGCAGGATACAAAATCAATGCCCAGAAGTCAGTGGCATTTCTATACACTAACAATGAGACTGAAGAAAGAGAAATTAAGGAGTCAATCCCATTTACAATTGCACCCAAAAGCATAAGATACCTAGGAATAAACCTAACCAAAGATGTAAAGGATCTATACCCTCAAAACTATAGAACACTTCTGAAAGAAATTGAGGAAGACACAAAGAGATGGAAAAATATTCCATGCTCATGGATTGGCAGAATTAATATTGTGAAAATGTCAGTGTTACCCAGGGCAATATACACGTTTAATGCAATCCCTATCAAAATACCATGGACTTTCTTCAGAGAGTTAGAACAAATTATTTTAAGATTTGTGTGGAATCAGAAAAGACCCCGAATAGCCAGGGGAATTTTAAAAAAGAAAACCATATCTGGGGGCATCACAATGCCAGATTTCAGGTTGTACTACAAAGCTGTGGTCATCAAGACCGTGTGGTCCTGGCACAAAAACAGACACATAGATCAGTGGAACAGAATAGAGAATCCAGAAGTGGACCCTGAACTTTATGGGCAACTAATATTCGATAAAGGAGGAAAGACTATCCATTGGAAGAAAGACAGTCTCTTCAATAAATGGTGCTGGGAAAATTGGACATCCACATGCAGAAGAATGAAACTAGACCACTCTCTTTCACCAGACACAAAGATAAACTCAAAATGGATGAAAGATCTAAATGTGAGACAAGAGTCCATCAAAATCCTAGAGAAGAACACAGGCAACACCCTTTTTGAACTCGGCCATAGTAACTTCTTGCAAGATACATCCACGAAGGCAAAAGAAACAAAAGCAAAAATGAACTATTGGGACTTCATCAAGATAAGAAGCTTTTGCACAGCAAAGGATACAGTCAACAAAACTCATAGACAACCTACAGAATGGGAGAAGATATTTGCAAATGACATATCAGATAAAGGGCTAGTTTCCAAGATCTATAAAGAACTTATCAAACTCAACAGCAAAGAAACAAACAATCCAATCATGAAATGGGCAAAAGACATGAACAGAAATCTCACAGAGGAAGACATAGACATGGCCAACATGCACATGAGAAAATGCTCTGCATCACTTGCCATCAGGGAAATACAAATCAAAACCACAATGAGATACCACCTCACACCAGTGAGAATGGGGAAAATTAACAAGACAGGAAACAACCAATGTTGGAGAGGATGCGGAGAAAAGGGAACCCTCATACTGTTGGTGGGAATGTGAACTGGTGCAGCCACTCTGGAAAACTGTGTGGAGGTTCCTCAAACAGTTAAAAATAGACCTGCCCTACGACCCAGCAATTGCACTGTTGGGGATTTACCCCAAAGAGACAAATGCAATGAAACGCCGGGACACCTGCACCCCGATGTTTCTAGCAGCAATGGCCACGATAGCCAAACTGTGGAAGGAGCCTCGGTGTCCAACGAAAGATGAATGGATAAAGAAGATGTGGTTTATGTATACAATGGAATATTACTCAGCTATTAGAAATGACAAATACCCACCATTTGCTTCAACGTGGATGGAACTGGAGGGTATTATG
Organism: Canis lupus dingo; assembly: GCF_003254725.2. NCBI lineage: Eukaryota > Metazoa > Chordata > Mammalia > Carnivora > Canidae > Canis > Canis lupus. The sequence goes on along the minus strand of NC_064261.1, from coordinate 4,587,949 downwards.
CTGAGTGAAGTAAGCCAGTCAGAGAAGGACAGACATTATATGTTCTCATTCATTTGGGGAATATAAATAATAGTGAAAGGGAATATAAGGGAAGGGGGAAGAAATGTGTGGGAAATATCAGAAAGGGAGACAGAACGTAAAGACTGCTAACTCTGGGAAACGAACTAGGGGTGGTGGAAGGGGAGGAGGGTGGGGGGTGGGAGTGAATGGGTGACGGGCACTAGGGGTTATTCTGTATGTTAGTAAATTGAACACCAATAAAAAATAAATTAAAAAAAATAATAATAAAAAAAAGAATTATAAAAAATTTAAAAACAAATACTTATTGTAAGATAAAAATCTCCAACAATCAAAGCTCCCACAAATCATTTTTCTATTAAACCTTATGTATAGTTATTTTTTTAAATATTTGTATATAGGTATAACATATGAATGTAAAGTGCACAAATCTTAATCTACACCTTGATGAATTTTTAGATATTTATACACCTATGGAACTTACAAGACCAAGATTTAAAACATTCTTAGAACCCTAGAAGGTTCCCTTATGGCCCTTAGCAGCCAATACTCTCTTTCATTCCTTTGTAAAGGCAACTATTTGTCTGACTTTTATCACCTTTGATTAATTAGTTTTACTTGTTTCATCACAATAAACTAATATTTGTTTGTATTACTATTATACAATAATTATTTTTTTTGTATTTGGCTTTTTTTCCCCAACTTTTGTTTGTGAGTTTCATCCATGCTGTTATATGTAGCAATAATTCATTATTTTTATTGATGCTGTTTATCATATTATTACACTATATATTCTGTTGATGGTTTTGGATTGCTTTCAACTTAGAGTTGTTATGAATAGATACCACAAATATGCCTGTACATGTTTTGTTGCGGACCATGCAATCATTTCTCTTCAGCATATATTCAGAATATGATCACTGGGTCATGAGGTAGGTGTATGTTTACTATCAAACAATTTTTTCTCATTTTTTTCACTCCCAGCAATATAGGAGATATCATGTTTCAGTGACTGGGGCAAACAAAGTGGGAAATCCACAGTATTTCTTCTCAAGGAGCTCATAGTTTATAGAATGGCCAATAGAATAGTGCAACACAGCACAAGCAGCAGTGCCGGAGCATGCACAGAGCACGATGAGAGTCAGGGGTGAGGTCTAACCCTGACTGGTAAGTCAGAAAGTTTTTCTAGAGAAGGCATCATTCAAGTTGAGTCTTCAGAAATGCTTAACATCAAGCCCTAGTGAAGTGGTATAAGAACATTCCAGACTGAGTATACCACATGAGCACAGGGGTGTGAGCAACACTTTATCATTTTGCAGTGCAAAGTGCAGCAGGAGTCATAAGAACAGAATTTAAGTACCAGATGGCCTTTGGCTTCCAGGAATCCAGATTTTAGTTGTGTTGACAAGTCAATCAGAGCTTGCAGGGCAAGAGAAGTCTGACAATAGCATTTCGCGGTTTTAGGGAATTGGCCATATATAAACACAAAAGGGCAAGTAGAACTGACAATGGTATCAAAGATAACAGTTTCTCAGTTTGCACTTCTTCCTTTCAATTCACTGGTTTCTGGTATATGCCCATCCAAATAACCTCAAATCATAAGACTATGAAGTTGCTTTCTTGACACATTGTTAATCATTACACTATTGGTGGGTAACTAAAGAGCAAAACATTTTGGAAAAGTTTCCCAAGTTCCAAACACTTTTCTGGCTCCTTACATGACATAAAAAGCATTCTAGGCACACAATATTTCACTCTCAAGTTTCATAGGATTACAAATATTACCCTAAAATTATGGCCCTAGAGAAATACAGATTCCTTTCTTTTACTTTGTGATGCTACTTATCCCACCTAGAAATGTCTGCCATCTTGCATCCTTATTTTTCTAATCCAAATGGATGGCTGGCGACTCATTAAAGTGCTTACAGTTCTTTTTCAAAGTTCTAAGACATACATTTGAGGCAGACTCCATCCTCAAATAAGCATACATAGATGGCTGAGTTGTGAAGATGGGAAAACCAAGGGATCATAATGGAAGAGTGAAACATATAAAGACAAAGACATTTCATTTGATAAGCTAGGCCATTTCCACAAAATAAAAAAGGCATGTTTTCAAAATATTCTTCTGTTCTCTTATTATTCTTTAGAAGGTAAAACAGCCATTACATGGGTACACAGAAGCTTGGGTCTATAAATATGAATTTTCTATTACCTAAAACCAATTGGTTAGAATATTAGCCCAATAAGACTTTAACATACTTAGAGTATCTCAAATTTAAAACAAGAAAGAGAATACCTGTCTTATGTCTTATTTCATCTTGATAATAACCCATCTAAATTCACAAGTAGGAAGTCGATGTTCATGGTTGTTAAAAACTAGACAGCAAGTCCAAAATAGAGTTACTTATGCTAAGCCCCCAACACCAAACCAAGACAATAATAGTTTCTGCTCTCCCAGTAATGGTATTTTAAGCCAATCAGGAGTCACTTGATTAGTACTAGCTAGGTAATCCACCTGATAGGTCCCGCTATTGCTTAAATGAAAGTAACCTTGTCAAAACCAACCTGTTTTATTGCCTACACTAACGTCTTTGTTCCCCTCCCTTCTGCCTATACAAGGCTCATTTTGTACAGTCCTCAGAGCTCCTTTCTATCTGCTAAATTAAATGCTGCCGGATTAAATCAACTTTTGCTCAAATAAACTCTTAATTAAAATTAACAATTTTAATATGCTTCAGTTTATCTTTTTTAAGGATTTAATTAATTAATTAATTTAATTTAATTTAATTTAATTTAATTTAATTTATTATTTCAAGTAATGAGAGAGAGAGAGAATCTGAAGCAGACTCCACACTGTGCATGGAGCCTGACTCGGGACTCAGTCTCAGGACCCTGAGATCACAACCTGAGCCGAAACCAAGAATCAGACACTTAACCAACCCAGGTGCCCTGCTTCAGTTTATCTTTTGACAAGGTTAAGACATCTAATATTTTAAGTACTGTCTTAAGTAGAAACATTTGAATAGCTGACCAAACAGTAGCAGAAAGGTGATCTAAAAAGTTAGCAGTCAAGGATATTTTTTAATGACTAGAAAGTAAGTTTCTAAAAATAAAGGTTGTAGTTATACCAGGAAGGCAAGCAACAATCAATACTTATATCTGGGATATGCACTTTAAGCAATTTCATGTGTTTGTTATAAGGCCAAAGCAATGGGAAATACAGGAAGAACATGCAGGGTGTGGGGAGAATGAAAGAAAGAAAAAAGAAACCCAAAATATCAAATAGAACACATACACACTCAGAAATGTTTCCCAGTTTCTCATGTCAAAAATATCCAGGTCCTTCTCAACAGTTGTTTCAGAAACTGGTCTTTTCCAACAATGTTTACAGCAAGAGAGGAAATATTTGTGAAAAAAGGAACACAATTTCAAATATTTGCCATAGCTCCAGAGAATAGAGAAAAGGAAAGGGCTTGGGGCAGGGTTGGGGTGTGAAGGAGAAAGCTTCTTATTTTGGTCCAAACATTCACATCCTGTGGGAAATACACCTTTATGCTCTCCTAGTCTCCAGCAATGAGTCTGTAGCATTCTCCTTGCTTTACATCTCCTCAAGGCCTCTAGAGAATGTTCACAAGATCTATTGTTTCAGCTTTTCCATAATTGTGTATAACAAGCACCACAAAGCTGGCAATGCATTCCAGTACCCAACTATGTGAATTATTTTAAAAAGAAGCTTATTCTTTAGATTAGATTTGACAACAATGGTACAAAATAATCCCAGCAGGTGCTTTAGAAAGTCTAAATCCACTGAGGATAGGATTTAAAAGGGAGAAAAAAGACACTGAAAAACTTTCTATTACACAGTTTAAAAAAAAAAAAACCCACCAAGCAATATTCAGCTTTGGATCAGGATATAGGACTGAAATTGGTTGAGTTCCCTTGGGCCAGAAGGAAGACTGGCAGACATATCTCTCTGAATGCAGACATTGGCAATAATATTAAAGTTGCTCTGCCCCAACTCTGTGACCTGGCTGGGTTAATGATTTCTTTCCCCCAATCGTGTTTCTGTGAAGGAGTTTTCATCATTCTAAAAAGGTCCCGCACTCCTCATAGCCAAAAGCCTACTCTATTCAGACCCAAGTTTTGGCAGGGTCTTTTTCCGATTCACCATGTAGAAGCTGAATTGCTGACAGAGCAAGGCCTCTTGGCCAACAAAGGTCTTGCTGCTTCTACTTACACCCTAGGTGGTTGAGTTCTGATGACAGTAGCTGCTTCTGTCTGACTTATTTGCAAACACACACACACACACACACACACACACACTTTTCGTTTGCATCAAACGTTGTCACAGCAGCAGCACAGGGAGTGGAGACCCATTCACAGTGCCCCATTTATAACTCCACCACCTAATTTTGTCATGATACTGTGAACAACAGAGAGAGGTCAGAGAGGCAGGATCACATTTGGAAAGGGAATAAATACCCCTCTCTGTGAACTCTTTTAATCTCCATCTTGTTCCATTTTCAATCAGATATTAATTTTTTTTTCCTCTGGAACTCTGAACCAACTGCTTATTTCTTCTAGACATGGCTTCCTTTCTCTAAGACTGATGGCCACAGAATAACCACCACATTATTTCTACCTATCCACAAAGCAGCATTCAGGTAGCAGAACAGCCCTGTTATAGAAAAGCAGTTACTTATCTGTCTCTACACAAGACACTTGTATCAGATAACATTCCACTTAAAATCCTGGCCTTCATTTCCAGTACTATAATTGAACCCCCGTTAAGAACATGAGAAAATAAACAGTTTTCTATTCTTTAAAATAGGGAATAGAGAGAAGGATCAAATGAGTAAAAGTATAAACAAAAGTTCATCTAAACCCCACTTTCGCTATAAACAGAGCATTGAAATACATGTCTAGGCCCGAAATGGGGCCATTTAGTCCCCAAACACCAACTCTAGGATCTATGCTTATTTCCTTGTTCCTTATTCCTTTCTATTTTTCCTTTCCTTGTCCCTTATTCTTTGAAAGAATTCTGTAAAAGCTCCTCCTATAAAAAGCTTCTTGTCTTCCATCCCATTTTGCAGTTCTCTGGACACTTGAAAGCAGACTGCCCACTTCATGAATTGTTAAATAAAGTTTATCTATGTCACCTAAATTATTTTTTAAAATCAGTTTAACAAGAGTGGCATTTTAGGTTCAGCATCAATAAAACTAGATATCAAGATAATAAGATAATTCAAAATGAAAAGAGTGAAAAAAATGGAAAAATCTATCAGCCCTCAAAAGCCTACAGAAGTGGAGGAGATTTGCTCTCCATGATGCTAGTGACCTGAATATTTGGCGCCGGTAGTGGGAGATGGAGTTGGATACAAGAATATTTTAAGATTCCGTGGGAACAGATGCATGGTACTCACAGGCAAAAGAAACTTTATTCAATAGAATTAATCAAATCTCCCTTGTGACTATCTCCACATTCCACATTTCTGATTGAATATTGCTGGGCTCCCAACACTTGGCTCTAGCTGAAAGCTTTTACCACCTCCCCACTTCACTCTGGTCTCTGGGTTACCCTTCCAGTAGCTTGGCTGTTGCCCCAGGGCACCAGAGCTTTGATCCAAGCTGAAGAGCCATAGAATAGTTGATTCTGCTACTAACCCTGTGATCACAATTCTGTTCTTCTCTCTGTCCAGCACCACATTGTGATTTGGATAAAACTAAAAAGACTTCAAATATACTGCGTGGTTCAAGATTAATACTTACAGACAATGGTTATAAGAATATTTCTCAAATATACAAATATTCCACACTATACTGCCTAGAGCTACAATCTTCGAATGCCTTTCAAACATGCTTTGCTTCAAAAACTAGGTTAAAATTTTAAGTTCTTAGACCCTCCTAATTTTCCTCTAATGCTATGTTTTCACAATTCCATGAGATCAATAAGGTAAATACTTCATTTATTTTGAAATATATCTTTATATTCCATGCATTCACTGGAAGAAAAGATTCTAAAAACTAAAGAAGCAGATGTAAATAAAATTTATATCAAATGCATTTATATAATTTTTATATTAGTGTGGTTTCCTGATACTATCTTTATGTTCATAGACCATTCTCACAGGTAAAGCTGTACAACTATTAGCTCATAAATAATTTTCTAAAGATATATTGCTACTAAGTACCCCAAAACAGTGAAATTTAATGTTACTACAATGATTTTGATGTTTAAACAATACTTTTCTACCCAGTAGCTTTCTTGTAACAGTCATTTCCACTGAATATTAGAGCAATAAAATGTACCTAGTAAAAAATCCCACTCTATCCATGATTATTGTTATTCAAGCTTCTGAATAAAATAAGGCATAAATATAAAATTCTAATGCTCCGACCAGAATGGTTATCACAGTTGAACATACACAAAGGAAATATACCATATCATAGTGATTTTAATCATCTTTCCTGCATATTTTGTTCTTAAATGTTGAGGAAATTTTGAGGAATTTGTAAGAGCCTTTAAAATATAACAAACTATCTATTATACCTGATTTCATTATCTTAGTTTTTCCTACCCTGCTTTTAGAGTATCATTTTTACCTCCTGGGAACATCTTACTTATTCCTATATCTGAATTATTTCATTCTCATGGGAAAGTAGAGAAAATCAATTAATTACTATTCACAAACAACCTTGGAGCTTCAGGTGAAAGGCCTTTTGACAGCAAAGAATTAATCTTTAATTTCTCATGGCACTATTATGTCCTCACTGAAACAGACTTATAAGTGATTTGTATTGGTTCTTAATGTCAGCAAGTTCTCTTGCTTAATTGTAGACTCTAACAGTTAAAACCAGAAATAGACAAGAACACTTAACTCGAGCTGTAACCAAAACCCATTGTGCTTATTTATTATCGCACTTTCTTGAGGCACAGAGACATTTTACAATGACCGAACATACTAACCACTGGACCAGAAAAACCCTGATAGCAACAGAATGCCTAGAAGACCACACCCACACATCCCCTTCCCTATGCATAATCATAGGCTGAACACATGCCCACCCCAACCATGATTACATGCACCCTGTCTGCTCTCTTGCACTTACCCCCGAACCTTACCCTATAAAACTCTAAGCATCCATCTTACAGGCAGAGAGGTTGATTGTTAAGGCTTGAGCCTGCCACTTGCCCCAGCTGGCAGCATCTGAAATAAATCTCTCTCTTTCCCTTTTCCAAACCCTCATCACTTGAGGTGTTGGCTTCTCTAGCAACAAGTTCATCTGAGTTTATTCAGCATCAGCATTGGCAAGCCCAGCCAGGAGCTGTACTTTCTATTTGTCTAGCCCCCCTCAGGATTCCCCAGGATGGAGCAGTTGGCTCTGGCAATGGGCACCAAGAATTACCCATTTGTTTTCTGAGTTAGTGGCTGCAGTAGATCTTTTGGTAACATGAAGACCCACATGTGTTTGTTTTTTTATAACATCAGGCTAAATCTAATGGTTGACTTGACTGAAAGACTCAGTCACACTTACATTAAATCATATACATAGTAATTGGCCTGATAGAGGGAGCCACACCATCTTTCTCACTTCAAGTAAAGCAGATTGTGCTGGATTGTAGCTATTCACACTTGTCTAGCACCTTGCTTGGCACTTAACCAAAGTACATGAAAGAATTAATAAACCATACAAACCACTAGATCTAGAGATATCAACTTACCAGCCAGCGTATGCATACATTCCATAATAAAAAGCTAGTGGCAACCCCATAATATTCGCACCTCTTCCTGAGAAAGCATCTTTAAAGTGTTGTGTTTGCCCTGCAAGGACAACAGAAAGATTTAAGGACTTTTTAAAGAATTGGTTATTGTTCATTCTTTAACTGTAAACATGGAGAAAGAAATGGGAAGGTTGGGGATGAACTATATATACCGTTTCAGGTCCAGATTTCTCACTCCTTGCTCATTGCCGGATTCATCTATTAATACTGTATCCAGTCTAGAGGAGGAGTCCCAAGAGTATATTGATCCCTACTAACACTATTTCACATTTCTCTTGTAATAAAATTATTGCAAAGAGCAAAGCAATTCCTTGAGTGTGCCTCTACTTTTAAAAAGTTTGAGCATGAAAAAAGGCTAAAGAATATTCTGTAAGATATGGTTTATAGGAGTATGATAGAATTCTTTTAAATAATGATATAATGCTCATGTCGGGGAGAAAGAATTTCCTCTGACCTTCAAGGTCCTTCTATCTGGACTAAGAATTAAACTAACATGAAACAGATTAACAGGAAAAAAATCAAATTTAATAGCATATGTATGGGGAACTCCCACAGACATGGAAATTCTAAAGAGAGTGAGGCAATATGAGTTACATGAGCTAAGAAGAAAGGTGAGTTTCTGAGGATACAAAGAGGAGAAAGAACATTAACAGGAAGGTAAGAGGAGATTTTAGAAAACAAAAGTTGCCCTATTGTGTAAGATGAATTTCTTTGGTAAAGAGGAATCTGTTAATAGCTCTCTTCTGGGCATATGCAGGCAATTGAGGAGAGGTAAAGAGCTTTTCCTGAATCTGCTGGGTTTTGATTATTTTTAACTCAAAATAATGTTTATGTCAAAGTGGCATAAACATCTTGAGGCAGAGTGCCCTTGGCCTCTACACTTGGAAAACAATATCCACAGGTCTACTGTCAATGAGGAGGTAGCAAAAAACCCAAGAACCACCTTCACATATCATTTAACTTTCTTTCTGCTCTGTTTTCCCCTGTAGTCCATTAAATACCCTCAGTGGTTGGAAAGTCCTATGGACCAAATCTGCCCTTCCAAAGATTCTTTTGTAAATAAAATTTCACTGGAGCACAGCCAGACCCTTTTCTGAAGGCTCCTTTTCTGTGTCTCTTTTCTGAAGAAAAAGGCAAATGAAATCACCCAAACAGGAAATATGACTTTGTTTCAAAATTGGTCTTCACTTAAGGAAATAAAAGAAGGATAGGAGAGGTGGATGATCTATGTGATTATGAACCTCTCTCTTCACTGAAATCTCAGTAGTTGCCTGGGTTGCCCAGACAACAATATATATTAATATAATCTGCTTTGAGATAAAAAATAGAGAAGGTTGAGTTGTGCACTAAATAATTTTTCCCTCAAAGTATCCAGTTCCAAAATATAGTTCATTTTAAAAGAAATGACACAGTGAATTCAGAAATGCCTGTTTTACTAAAACATCTCTGTGCCTCATTGAAGGGAAATATAAATACTGGAGCTCAGATAAAAACATCTGTTGAATATTCTTTTCTCATGACCTGTGGTCTCCTTGGCCTAAAGAGATAATATTCTAAGAGTACAGGACTGAATAAGCAGTAAGAAAAACCAACGTTTATTAAAGATCAGGTCCTAAAGCAGAAATCCTAAAAAGTATCATTTTGAAAGTATTACAAAAGAGAGGCTTTCCTAAACATCTGGGATATTTTGGCTATATAACAGAAGTCTCAGAAATATGAAAGTCATAATAGTCAAAGGAAAATTTAACAAATCCTCATAAGTAAATACAGAACATACAACTGTTTTCAGGATCTGATTAGAGTGGAAATAAATGCACACTCTGTATTAGTAAAGCTTTTCTCTTCCTGGAGTTTCAAATTAATGTGAAAAATATGTGATTAAGTTAGAGAGAAAGAAAAATCAACACTTTGTACTAATAGAGTAAATTTACTTGCTAAAAATGCTCTGTAAAATATTAAAATTCACTTTAAATGTGGTAATATTCTTACTGCATTTCTCTATTAGGTGAGCTATAAAAGGAAGCCTGTTCATATTAAGCACTGATAGCATAGATATTAATTAAAGAATCATTCTACTTTAAGTGTTGAAAAAGATCCAAAAGATAAATTATGATCTCTGCTCTTAAGGAATTTCCAATAAAATAACGTTTGGAAAACTTCACCTCATCTCACATACATATATAAATAGGTGGTAAAAAAAAAAATGACTACAGTTTTACATCAAAAAGAAAGAAAAAAACGTAGTTTTAAGGAACAGTATATCATCTTTTGGAACCTAAACTAGAACTAAAGTAGGGTCAATGACTCAGGGTCTCTGCACTTTCCAAAAATGGAAGAAACTCCTTAGAGAAGACTGAAGAGTTAGCCAGAAAAAGAAAGCACTAACAAAACAGGTTATTTTCTCTATATTTATAATGGATCAGATAAAATGAGCAGGCCAGCTCTGTGGTGGCCAATGTGAATTAGAAGAGCAAGCTCATGTCTTCTCTTTGGTGTTGGGCATAGCATTAAAATCTTTATTGTGTTTACTCTGAGTTGGCTGAACTTGTTGGATTTGATTCAACCATTTAGCCAGGAGAGTTCTAAGATCTTCCATTAGTAAATGGACAATAGCAGCTCCTTTTCCCTAGCTACAGAGTGACGGATCTTTCAATGTTTGTTATTGTTTGAGGCCTCTACCATCAGTGATGATTTTGCTGGATTTGGGCATTTCCTTTTGCTTTGTGTAATTCTTCTCCTACAACTTCATAACACTTCTCTATAAATTCCCTTTCCTGGAATGGACAATATCAATGTAAACATTAAATACTTAACATTCCTAAATTATGTCACTCCTTCACAATTCCATCTCACTTTCCTATTTTCTACTGTTAAGTCCATTGCTAATTAAATAACTCACCTGGATCTCATACTTTTCCAACAAGTTCCACTGGATTCAAGCAATTACATGTACCTTCTTCCCTAGAATAACTGAAACTCTAAATAACATCACCTCTTCAACCATTTCATCTTTTCCTCTTAAACAGTCAAATCTATTAGGCAAATACTCCCCCCAAATAATATTACATATCCATAGAAATGAATGTTTTACTTTAAAGATAATGTAACAATAAAAATTAAGTTTTTACAACATTTTTTATCAGATAATATTTGGTTTTTAGGAATGCTCTTCCCATATAATCTCTCCTTCTGGCAAGACTCTATTCTCAAGGTAAAAGCAGTTATAGCCATAGAGTAAAAGAATTATGGTCATCTTTCATTATTTTCCAGATATCCTTTCTCCTTAGTCATTATTATTATTATTATTATTATTATTATATTAATGAACTAGTTTAAAGTAAATGTAAGAGGTATAGTTGTCAGTAGTTAAAACTAATGGCAGATTTGTTTTTCCACTTCAAGTTCTCACTCCAAAGAGTTTATATGGATAGAATTCACTGATGCTTTATTTTGTTGGTTGGCCAGTCTTAATTCTCTTGCTGCCATTCAGCTGTAAATACCAATGCACCGCCCCCCCCACCACCACCATGCAGCAGTCTTTCAAATCAATTAGATGACAGTGTAGAGTCTAAGTTCCAGAAACGAGACTAATTAAGGGATTCTGCTAGGACAAGCGAAAGTTAGTGCAAGGAAAGATCAAAAGCAGATACGTATTTTAAAAAGCATTTACTTTCCAGTCCATACCTTTAATTAGCTGCATAACTCCAGGCACTATAATTATCAGAATTGCTGTGAGCTTGCAAAAGGTTAGGAAAATCTGGATCCGGGCGCTCCAGCTGACACTCATGCTGTTGAGGACCATCACTACAGCTGCAAACAAATAGATGAAGTTACAAAAGGTGAATTCTCATTGGCATGAAGACACCTTAGGTCCCTGCTATTCAAAGTGCCATCCATTTAACCAGCAAAGTTGGCATTATCTGGAGGCATTTTGGAAATGCAGAATTTCAGGCACTGCCCCAGATTTAAATACAAGATGTCTAGGTGACTTTTATGCACATTGAAGTTGAAGAAGCTTAGATAAAACCCTGGACAGTAAAAATTCATCTCTCGGTCCTTGTATATGTCAGTAAGAGTGGGCATATACTGTAGTTTCCTAAAAATCAGGTATAAATACCTTCTAACCAAATCCTGAAGTCATCATAATATGCAATCAAATTGCTGAATATGACTCTCCAGCTTGGTAAGTCAGGCAACTATTTCCTCCTATAATGATGTTATACATACGCACCTGCCAGTATGGAATCACTCAAGAAATGGTAAAACGTCAAAAAGTTGTCTAGTACCTTATTCTTCACTCTCAGAACTAGCCCTAGCCAGCACTCTGGTTTTCCTCTCTACATTCCAATTAGCACCGGAAGGACTGACTTTCAACCTACCTTAAAAATATAGACTTCTGAGATGTGTTTGGGGACTTAGGAAAAAAGTTATAAGTAATGAGTTCAAAAGAGTTCCCGGACTAGGACACACCTTGGTTCTGAAGCCATCAGAATTTCCCTTTCTTAATGACGCCGTCTGCAGTTTCCTAAGAAGCATTCAACTATCCAGTCTTCCCCCAGTGGTAGCCCATGAGAACCCTAGGGATAGAACAAGCATTTTCTATCCCTGTATGCTCGTGTCCAGCTCCATGCTTGGCCCAGAAAGCTAATCAACACAATTTTGTTGAATAAATGAATCCTCAGTTTAAAAAAACTAACTTCAGCCAAGAAGGCATGAAATTAATGGTGATACTCTAAGACCTTGCCTCCTATACTTGGCTGGAATGACTTCTGCAGGTTCTTCTAAACCACAGATTTCAACTTTATACTCTTTCCAGAAGTTTATATTAAGTATTTACACACCCCCTCATCCCTACCCAAAGCTGCTCATACCTGACATTTGCAGTTATTATCTATAAGCTTTACTTTTATAGAAGTATATCCCTCCTAAACAAATTACCCAATTGTATGAACATACTTCTCAGGGGACAAAACAAAACACGGTTTTTATCGTTCTAGTTGCAATAGGAAGTTTTCCTATTATACAATCATCCCTTATCTTCATAGTTTCCATTGCCTTGTATAATCACTAGCTCATTTTAGAACTTTAGAATTAGTGCAAGCAAATTTTTTTTTTAATTTTTTAAAGGAAGCCTTCTAAAGGAAGGCTAATTAAGGTATATCTTTTTAATGATTTACTATGCAGTCATTTAAAATCATGATACAGTTAAATATGTATTGCATGAAAGGATGTTCATGATATATTACTGACCAGTACAGCAAGTTACGGAGAGAAGGATGGATGGATGGATGGATGGATGGATAGATGAATACACAAAGACAGAAAGAAATGAAGGGAAAAAATCTGAAAGAGTGTTTATCAAAACACTAACAAACACTTCATCTATAGAAGGTATCTATAGATGATAGAATACTGAATATTCTATTTTTATTTCTTTTCCTGCATATAATAATTCTAATAACAGACATGCAGTATTTTTAGTGAAAAATCAATACAACAATTTTCATTTTTGAAAAAGTCAAAGATGGGAAAATAAGGGATCAGAAGATCCCATATAAAGTTAATTAGGGGGCTACTAATGAAGAAATGTTTCAAAGGAGTAATGATTGAGAATGATCAGGGAAGACTGGAACCCCAAATAATCTCCACGGGAGGCTTAGGGAAATATTTTACCTGTGCTTGAAGCTAAAAGGCAGGACTATTGTTAATAGCATTTGCTATTGTTAATAGCAAAGTGCATTACTTTATCAGAGGAAGGATAAAAAATAAAATTCTTTTTCTTTCTCCAATATAAAGCACTTACATACTGAAAATAATTTAATGCAACTCTGTTCTCCACTTCATCATCCACTTATTCTTTCCTTTTTTATGCAAATGATTCTGTGATAAATGAGTCATCATATAAAAAGCATGATTTTTTTAGTTAAGGAGATCCAGCATTGGCCTGAAAAAAATTGGACTCATGTTCCTACTACCAACAAAAGAGCACTGTTTTCTTTTAAATAGAGCTCCTAAAACCTAAAACACTATTTCTGAAAGTACTCCCCAATTTTTCTCTTTATAGAGGATAAAAGGACAAAGAGAAAGAGAAAAAGGAAACGAAGGAAGGAAAGAAAGAAGGAAGGGAGGAAGAAAGGAGGAAGGAAGGAAATGGAGGAAGGAGAAAAGAAAGGTGGATGGGAGAAAGGAGAAAGGGAGGGAGGGAAGGAAGAGAAAGGAGAGAGGAGAGACAAAGAAGCATTCATATTTGGCGAACTTCTATAATTGAGAAGAAAGAGGATTTGTTACTTTCAAACAGAGTGTGTCTTAATGCCTGTTGAAATAGAAAAAAATGAGCATACGGGGGTTTTCTCTTCTATTTTGTAAAGTTTTCTTAGAAAAATGGAAGACAAAATCAGTAAATATTATAAATTGATAATCTTACCTTGCTTTCCTCTCAGGCAGGTAAAGTAAAAATTCTAGTTAAAACTGATTCCTCTTAAAGGTTTCTCAAAACCCCACTTTATCTGAATATCCAGACATTACACTCATTTTTTGGTACACCAAAAATGACCCTGAAGGATACAACTTACCAAGTAACAAGGAAGCCAGTACAGATGCACGGTAAAGTTCCTCAAGTTACTAGAAGTGCTGTTTCATCTCGTGTCTTTACACAGAAATTTAAGTCTACATATGTAGCTTATCCAACAATATTGAAAAGGGGCTTTGGGATTCACTAAATGCGCGGGGTTTCTGAGTTTCTGCAACAAATAATATCTACTCTATTTTTTATAGACTAACTACCCACATTGTAATAAAAGAAATCTGAGTAAGTTCTGTGGTCCTACCTAGCTTTACCTCCTTTGAATAATAATTGTAAATTTTACATGCTAAAAACTCTTTATATCAATTTTGTTTTTTTTTTCCTTACCAAAATAAAATACAGGGACATAGAATTTTTATTTACTTATTTATAGTGCAGTTTTCTAAGAACTGAAACACAACCACAAAAGCTATATGTATAAATCCGGGAGATAAGAAATACATATTTGAATGGAGCTGTTTCTGAAGAGGATTGTTTAGGAAATTTGAAGGACCAACAAGTGTTTCTGCACTTCTAGAATTCAAGCCTGTCTTTGGATTTGCTGAGTAAGATTACTAAGCTTGGATATATTAGTTTGTCCTCCCAGGTTTAGGTTCTCCCTGGTTTCTGACTTCTGACTGCTTCATGCTAAATTGATAAAATATATGGATGCTGTAGGGATGCTATGTGGTGAGTTAAAGTCCCTCATTCCACAGTTCTTTAGAACAACTGCCTAGGTTACCTTTCCCTTTGTTAGCATTCATTTCCTGAGTTTCTTGACTTCCGAGAGGATAAACACCTCCAGCTATAAACATCTTTAAAAAAAGAGAGATGGTCTATATCTAGGATCTCGATATTGAGAATAAAAATGGTGAGCATTAAATAATTGTGAAGGATTATTAAATGGCAGACATTGAACAAAGACTTTATATGGATAATGTTATTTAATCCTCGTCTCTCTATGTTGGGGTCACCATCATTGTCTGCATTCTTCAAATGGCCACCTGAACCCTGGGATAGTATTTAACTTGTTTATATTCACACAGGTAAGCATAAAGATAGGACTGGAGCCTAGGTAAACTGACTTTAGAGTCCACACTTTTACCCCTAGCTCACAGGTAACAATGAGGAAGTAGCTCCAAAGACATAGATGATCTCACTAGTTCTCTCAAACTCCTGGTGGCTCTGCCTCCCTGCCAAGGTTCATGTTTATGTTGGCTGGGATTTTAGGATACTTTGATCCTACATTTTATTTGTTGTTCCCCTGAAGGATATGGTTATTGTTTTTCAGTGTTCATATATTTCTACCTATGAATTCATTGTCTTGGTAAAGTAGGTGTGGTCGAAAAGGAAGAGGTGGAGCCAGACTTCAGAATATTTGGGCAAAACCACTCCACAGGCTATATTCGAAATCCTAGCCCAGAACCAATCCTTGATTCTCTTTCATGTAATTCAATGACACCAGGAAAATAATGTGGGAAAAGTAAGAACAGTGATATAGTAATGGAACTGGCTACTTTTTTCTTATTTTTTTAAATTTATTTTTATTTATTTTTTATTTATTTATGATAGTCACAGAGAGAGAGAGAGAGAGAGGCAGAGACATAGGCAGAGGGAGAAGCAGGCTCCATGCACTGGGAGCCCGACGTGGGATTCGATCCCGGGCCCCCAGGATCGTGCCCTGGGCCAAAGGCAGGCGCTAAACTGCTGCGCCACCCAGGGATCCCTACTTTTTTCTTATAATATAGTCACAAGTGTGATTGTCTTTGCTTCCTCTTAATTATTCCCACAAGGTATGAGAAGCAGGCTGGGGCTCCTTACTCACCCATAAACACTAATCAAGAAAGGATATTGAGACTCAGAGATTGTTAGGAATGGATCTCGAGGTAGATTTCATATTTTGAAAAAAAAAAGTATTTTTATTATAATGCTCTGCCATCTAAATGTATAGTTGTATAGGGAATAGTTTCAGGAGACCAGAACAAAAGACTGGATACCATTGTAAGGACTGAGCATCCTTCAATGCTTACAAAGCTACGTGGACAGTGAAACTTGCTCATGTTGCATAGGTGTGATGTCCAGACGGGGCTAGAGGAGAACACTTAATGTGAAAAGATAAGATTTCCCAGCTAGATTTCCCTGTGCCTGCCATGTTTACCTGAATGAACAGGATTCTGCATAAGCAAAAACTTTTTCTCTTTATTAAATTGCCAGAAATGATATCAAGTATTTTCAACAAAGTGCAGATAAATTAGCATTTAGTAACTTCCTATTCCTAACCCATCGTCACTTCTCAAGTGACTGGTTAACATTTCACAAAGCTTGAAATTCCTTTTTTTCTGTGACTTGATTAGGACAAGATCCTTCAGGTTTGCTCTTCTTCTACACTTGAACTAGAGACTTCAAACTATCACAAACTGTTTCCTTCCCCAAGGAAGACATGGAAGCAATTTGTGCCATTAAACTCTATTTTCTACATCTCACTAACCTTCCACCCTTCGCAGGCAGAAAATCACCATACTCACTTTCAACAATACAGAATAAGAGAGATTTGCCCCCAGGTAAATTTCTCCTTCTGCATTTCCATGTCCACCCTTTTGCTCCAGTAAAGCTAAATCCTTCTAGAAGATAGTTTCACTCTCCCAGGTAAGCCACTGATTTATATTACCTACCACTGAGTCCTAACAATACCTTGTTTTCTCTTTCACTGTTTCGGATTGTAGGAATGGATTGCCTCAGAATCTCAAGTTTGCAAATAGAACATCAAAATCTGTAAGCCAATATTATAATTAATGGCAAAAATGATGAAGATGTCTACGTTCATCCAAGATTTACTCAGGCTTTGTGACCTATTCTATCACCAATCTCTACTACAGGAGTTTGCTTAAGCACAACTTGCTTAGTTAGCTTTACCTATAACTGTACTAAAATTTTGGTTTTAACAGTTTCCATTCTCTCCTCCAAAATACAAATTTTCCCTTCAAAAAGTTTAATAGGGGCAGCCCGGGTGGCTCAGCTGTTTAGCACCACCTTTGCCCCAGGGTGTGATCCTGAAGACCCAGGATCGAGTCCCACGTCGGGCTCCCTGCTTGGAGCCTGCTTCTCCCTCTGCCTGTGTCTCTGCCTCTGTGTGTGTGTGTGTGTGTGTGTGTGTGTGTGTGTGTGTATGTGTGTGTGTCTCATGGATAAATAAATAAAATCTTTAAAAAGAAAAGACAGTTGGCTGGATATAAAGCAAGGGTTCTCAACCAGAGGAAATAAATAAATAAATAAATAAATAAATAAATAAATAAATATTTAATAGCATTGAGATAAAGAAAAAGAGCCATCCAGACCTTACCAAAATAGCACTATGTCATGATTATCCATCTCATTTGAAATCCAAAGAGGCAGTATTTGTGAACTTGTAAACGTTTACATAAAATCTACTGAAAGTTTGCTAATTCTTTTAATTAAATTGAGGAATACACATGCCTACACTAGAGATAACTTTTAAAACTCCTATTGTAAATCTACAAATCTCTCAAAAACATTACCTCCATCTCCTTTTTGAATATAATAATCATGCTACTATTCTGCCTCAGTCATTTTAGGGACAAAAATATCATGGTTATAATAATGCCTGTTAGTCCAATCCCTTAGTGGGATACCAGATTTATCAAGAACTTTCTACAGGCAAGGCACTTTGCTTAAGGCTTTAAAAACCTGATGTAATTTCATCTTTCTGCAGCCATCCAAGACAGATTATATTTTCGCAGATATTTTACCAATAAATAAAAGTAATGCTTAAGAAGGTTTAATATTTAGCTCCAAATCACATAACTAAGAAATTATCACAATAAGTTTCAATTCCAGGCTGTTTGCCTTCAGAGCCAGAGCTGTAACTACTATGCTAATATAGTTCATCCCACAAAAGCTCATGGTATTAGATCTGAAGATCACATTGAACAAACTCTATTTCATTTACCGCCATTGTCCTACTGAGAAAACTGGAGATGTGTAATCCTCCAGGTTTAACAAGTATATTTTTCTACTAGAGAAAAATTCTTAGAAGTCTTCTCACAAAATCAGTGAGTCAACAAATATTTATTGAGCACGAACACCACACAAAAACCATGTGAAGGTCTAGACATATAGCAGCGAAAGAGCCCCTGGTCTCATGGAACTTCAAATGATGTTTTCCCACAAGAGCACAAACAGCTACTATTTGTAATTTGTTCTTAATAAATTGCAGGCATCACCCAAAATACTATATGTTTGTTGTCTCAGCTAATATCATTTACTCTTCACAAAACACCCTATGAGACTCTGCAGGATTTACAGGTAAGAACACTGAAGTGTGGAAAGCTTTGATGATTTGTCCCTAAGTCTCATATCTGTAGTGTCCGTTAGGGACCATGATGAGTTAAGTTTGCCATCACCCCTTCAGAACTCAGAAATCTTTCTTTAAAGATTTCACAGGATAATGGTGTGTACATGTTTGGTAGATAAGATAGAAAATCCAGAATGAACCTATGTTCAAAATATATGTATCTACACTAGAGATATTTTTATGTCGAATTCCTAGTTATTTCCTGCAAACAAGCCACTCACTTCCCTACCAGTAAATGTGCATTGTTCAGTGTTCTATTGAAATACCATAACGATACATAAATGAAAAATTTTTCATTAGGTATGAAATTCAGTTATTCCTGTGTCATTTTCCATTTCCAAATAGAACTTAATCAAACATGATTATATTGATTCTTAAAATTGGCTCAATTAGCATCTAGAATTAAGTTATTGTTTTCCATAATATTCAAAGGTTTGGCTTCATACCACTTATGTAATGTTGTGTATATTCCTCTTTTACATGTCTTTTAAAAAAATGTCTAGTATTTGAGCACATTGATAAAAATGAACAAATTCCTAATATGGAGACCTATTTTGAGAAGTGCTACCAATAATCAAATATTAAAAGCAGATTTTTATCATGACCATCAATGGACAGCAAAAACTGTAACACTGGGAGTGACAGTTTGCTAACATTATAAAATGTCTGAGTACAACATACACACCTAACACATGAGGAGCACTCTATAAGGATAAGTGAGTTATCATTCAACATATTATCAAGGAGGAAGGATAATTTCTAATTCAAAACTCCATAAAATAATTGGGATTTTGTCTGTAAAATTCTCTCTTCATGTATTATTTTACTAATAAAGTGGTTTTTGTTTGCCTATATCAAAAGATTAGCCATCATATCTATTGACCCAGTGTAAACTGACATAAAATGTAATACCAGAGATCATTCTGAATCCTCATTCTTTTCTTTATTTTCTGAAACAAATTGGGCAAGGAACTGAACACCAAAAGAGCATGATGTGAACAGCAATCCCATCATGCAAAAAATCTACAGAAATTTTGTCATCAATTATTTTGCTTTTTTTTCTTTTTCATATTTGTACCAGTGATACTCACTTATGCCCACAGCTGTAATAAGCTTGATTGCAAGTTCAGGAATTTCACATTGAATAAAAAATGGTTCCAGAATATAGCGTCCAAATGCCAGAGAAATCACAGCAGTGGCTGCAGGGCTGGAAAAAAAATTAGGTTAACAAAGGAAAATATAAGTAGCATCTTTACTGAACTTTCTCTAACTTGAGGTAATGTTATTCAACATAAAGAACATGCTAAGTATAAAAGTCTAGGGATGTCTGAGTAGCTCAGTGGTTGAGCATCTGCCTTGGCTCAAGGCGTGATCTTGGGGTTCTGGGATCAAATCCCACATCGGGCTCCCTGTATGGAGTCTGCTTCTCCCTCTGCCTGTGTCTCTGGCTCTCTGTGTCTTTCATGAATAAATAAAATATTTTATTAATAAATAAATAAATAAATAAATAAATAAAAGTCTATAATTTTCCAAACTCCATATTTGAGTAGGTTGTCATAGACATTCCAAGGAAAATATTGCCTATAACTTCAGTGGCTATTTTTAACTTCCCATGTCCATGGAAGTAAGTCTTTGTGCTATCAATTTTGTCACTGCTCTTCTGGATTTGACTTTTTTTTTTCCTTAAAAATCTAGTTTATTGAGATCTTGACAAAGCTGGGCTTTACAAGAAGCAGTCCTCCCAATAAGTCAACAACTAAACTCCAGCTGCAGCATGAATGGGTCAAGGGAGCAGATCGAATGAGTGGGGGCACAGTCAGGAAAATGAACACAAAATTCAACTTCAAAAATTATTATTAATAAGTGTTCATTGCAAATATACACTTTTGTCCTTACATTGTATTCTTCTTATTTTTCTGGTACAACAAAAACTTGACAAGCCAAGTAATTATTCTTAATTTTATAAAAACATTTAAATGCAGAGTATAAGTTGAAAAATAAAAACACTGTTGTGATTTTATACAATTGAGAAAACATGCATGAGATTAGAAAATTAAATAAGTTCAGGTCTATAGTAAAATAGGTAACTAAGCATTCTACTCTAATTCTTCTAATATTTCTATGAGAAAATGACATGTGACTCTATATTTCTATACAAATGCATAGTCTTTCCATACACAGGCAAGTTCATAGAATTATATAATTTCTCCTGCCAATCTTTGCTCTCAGCTTCTCTTCTCATAGTTACTCAGTGCCCATGTTCAATACCTAGATTGTCAGAAAACTAACAACTATTATGTTCCAATGTTGCCCTGCTTATACTAGAAAGCACCATACATTTTCTGATTTTCATTTCCTAAAGACCCTCTCTTCTTCTACCCCCAAAAGGTGATTTTTCCAATTCTTCATCACTTGCAAATTTTTAATGTATAAATTAAAATCTGATCACGTCATTTTAGTGCTTTCAAAACATGCTCAGGATATGCAAAAACCCTTCAGTTATGGCTCCATCTGGTCTAAGCATTCCCTTCCTTTTGGTTTGCTTCTTCCAACTAGAAGGAGCTGAATACCTTTTGCCTGAAGCCCCTTTAACTCATTGATAGTTTTTTTTTTTATACCCCGTATCTTTGTTCAATCTATTTTTGCTCAAGGAAATTCTTTTAACCCTCTAGGTGAGAGCTCCCCAAGTACATTCTCTTAGTGAATCTCATGGCTTCCCTTTCACACTGCTTATCACAGTAGCAACTTTATATTTACTATGTGATTTCTTGATTGATAACTATTTCCCTCATGTGCCCCTGAGCTCCATGAGTTCCAAACTATGTCCATCTTAGTCACTATTTTATCCCCAGTATTTGATATAGTATCTATCCTAAGTATAAACCCAGTAACTATTTGAATATATGGTTAATATGTGAATTCAATCTAATGATCCCCACTATGTACTGATATATGATATTTCTTTTCTTGAAATCTGTGTACTACAGATTATCCCTGGCAAGTCTGAAGCATAATTTTAAGTACAGGTATTGAGGCTCATTCTACTTTAGATCTCTTTAACTTACCACGCACCACTCAGCGGCTGTTTAAGGAATGAAAAAAATAAGTGAATGAGCACTGTATCCGTGCTATTATGAACAGAGTGATCATGCTTATCATAATGCCAAGCAATCAGCCAAAGCCATGCAACAAATACATTGCTGCTCAAAAAGAATTTACTATCTATGATACTCAGGATACTGATTAAGGAGTATAATGGTTTAAAAAAGTGTGAGATAAAATACATTTTATGTATTTAAAATGCCTGGAGTTTTAACGGAGGAAACAACATAGACACCTGAAATATTAAGTAAGAATACAAGATACCATGTTGAATGTCAAGTAAGAAAGAGAGACTGCATTTTTTTTTCAGAAGAATTAAGAGAGAAAATAAATATAAACTAGCGAAAACAGGAAATTAACTGTGGAAAAGATAGGATTTAGGTTAACCCTTGAAAAGTAATATCCAGATAAATCAAAAAAGAGCAGGTGATACATCCCAGGCAAATCCCAGATTTTAGAAAAGGTCCAGAATACTTCTTTATCATTATTTCACTATAACAAGTTTTAAATCATGCAGAATAGGCTAGTATGAGAACAGACATATAGAAGTAAATACTACTCTAAGTTTCTTGTTAAAAAAGAGATGCCCACAACTATAAATATCGTGAGTAGTGTTAAATCAATACTTACTAGGTCTGCATTTGCTACTTATGCCCCAAATATTAGGCTAAAAGCTCACAGGAACTCTCAGCTGTGTATGTCTGATAAGTTTACAGTAAGAGCAAGTTTCTCCAGTTATTTCTGTTAAACTCTACAATCAGAATGTGCAAGTCACACTCTATGGTAGGAGTTAGCTTTAAGGAACTGTGATACTCTAAACTCCACATATGACATCACAAATTTCCCACAAAGGCAAAGGAAATTTGCTATTCAGAGTGACTTAGCACTATTTGGTTTGATTTTATTTTATTTTTTTTTGGTTTGATTTTAAACCCAGACAATTAGAAAGGAGAACAAGTCTTACAACAATATAATTTTTTTTTTTCCATTACAGTTCACTGATTTGCTTAACAAGAGGAAGTGAGTCATTCAAGGTTTGGCTTTTTTTTTTTTTTTTTTCCTTTAGTAAAGTAGTAAACTCAATGACACACTAAGTTGTTAGGCACAGAAGTTTCCTAGTCACAATTGAGTGAAGTTAAATGATGATGCAATCCACAAGAAGAAAAACTCCAACTACTGGCTTAACATTTAATTTTGCCTGGCCAGTCAAAAGGTATGATTTATTAAGGTAGCTTTTTATGCTCCATATCCTTTCAGGTCAACATATTTTCTAGAAATGTTAGTGAATGATTGAATATTAAAGAAAATCAGACACTTTACAAATCTGGCATGGATGGAGAACTTCTGCCAGTGACAAAACTGCATTAAAAACATTAATTGAAAAAATAAAATAAAATAAAATAAAATAATAAAATAAAATAAAAAAATAAAATAAAATAAAATAAATAAAAACATTAATTGACAGAAGTGTTTCATCACAGATTTCAAATCCTGAAATAGACATGCTTACAACATGGTCACATGACATGCCTATTTCTGATCAGTCAAAAATAATCAAGATGATTTAAAGAAGGGTATAATGAGTGGATTTATTTTTCCTTAATTTTTTTCTAATATATGCTCTTACCGTATTATGAGCAGTTCCACCCAGACTCGTACAAAAGCTGGCAATGGGCCAAACACTTCCAGAATATATGTATAATGACCACCAGATTTCTTTATACTTGTTCCCAATTCAGCATAAGACAAGGCTCCTGTGAAATGTCCATAGTAAAAAGGTACATAATTAACACATTACCAACTCATCCAATAGAAGAACTGATACAATAATGTTTATGTTACTGTATCATTTGGTCAGAATGAGGTCCTTATTTCAAGAGAAAAAACAGTCATCTGATTGTTAGAAGCCACCAAATCCCCTTATAACTTCCTCATATTTGAGATTCAGTTCATTGTATTCAAACAATATAATTTTATTTGAAATGGTAAAGACAGACTTCTAAAATAGTATCATACTATTAAGAATTTTGAATCTCAACCCTGAGGAAAAGAGAAGACAGGTGCCAATCATACTAACCTATTTTTAAAGGAACTACACACCAAGACAAGGAATTATCTCAAATTGACCTCATTATATTAAGAATCTTTTTAATAAATGATATTTGTGTTGCACATCAAATTTAACAAGATTTATTTGTTCTTCAGAAAAGTATAGACTCTAGGCCTCACGAGAACACATTTAATTTGTAGGATATGGTTTGTCGACAAAATGAATTTTGACCCCAATATTCTATTTCTAGAAAAGGTTTTCTTGGATTTTTTTTTTTCTGAAGTGCACACTTCTGAGTAGTTGAAACAACATACTGTTTAGAAACAGATGCTATAAGTTATGTATATTAAGTAAAAATCATGATAAACAGCAATTTTAACACTCAGCAATACAATTCACATGGATTTGAACAAGGTCTAGAACCTCCCCAAACCTACATTTCTTCCTCTATAAAATGGAGATCTCAATTCTTACCCCATAAGGGAGTTGTGTGTATACATGGGATAATGGGTGCCAAGGACAGTACTGGGCCTGATACATAGAGAACTCCTCACAAAATATACTTACTATTTGAGCAATGAACTGTCAAGAAAATGAAAAAAAAAAAAAAAAAAACATCTTGACACTATGTGAAAAATTCTATTCATACTACCAAGAACTCAAATGGAACACAATTTTGGGAGGAGCTACTGCAGAGACTACAAGTGTGGGAAATTATTATTGATCAGTAAAGCTTCAGGCAGAGCTGTCCAACAGGAGTAAAATTTGGATTTTCAGTGAAATCTGAGTATCATTAATCCTAGTCCTGAGCCTAGCTCTGTATCAGAATCACCTGGAAGTAAATTGTTTTATTTAAACACAAAGAACAGACTCTAAGGCCATACCCCACACTTGTTCTCTACCAAGGAAGTCCAGACTCTCCAAGAGAGGGATCCAAAGAAATACATTATTTTAAAAATTTGTACAGGTGATTTTAAAGTAACTAGCTTGCAGGTTGATATTTGAGGATCACTAATATATAGCTGGCCTATTTGTAATGAATCGTAACTAGTTGCAATTCACTCTGTTGGAAACCAGTTGCCACGTTGGTAGCCTGCGCCAAAAAAAAAAAAAAAAAAAAAGCTTCCAATATAAAATGTTATTGGAAAGTCTTAAGTACCTCAGAATTTATTGCCAGAGAATCAATACCTAGACCTGTGTACGCTTTGCTGAAACTCCAGGATGGTTGCCCTAGGTTTAAATTGAGTTCTGGAGGAATGAGAGTTTCATTTAAAAGTCTCAAGCTCCATAACCATTTTACCCCGATGAAAGAAGTTCAAAACAGGATGTAAAAATCCATGTATTGACCCTGGCTTTAAAAAAAATTGTAAACCAAATATACAGATTCTTTACTCTTAGTCCCAGAGTTCTAGAGTTTTGAGAGAAAGGATTTGTTTTCCTTACATTTTGCTTTGCTTCCTGTTAGGAAGGTGCTCCTGTCAAAAGCTCCTAGGAACTTAAATGACAAATAAAATGTAAATACAGATAAGTAGATTAATATAGGAGTATGCTCCCTGCGATTAGCAATCAAAGGATACCAACTCAAGTGTAACCTTAGCTAGTCCTTTTAATTTTTTTTTCCTGAGTGTCTGCTTAAGTTGAATTACTCGCACAGAACCATATTTTCATAGTACAGTAGCATTTTAACTAGTTTAATCCTAAGCACAATCCCCTTTACCATATCTGAAGAACCTTTTATTGTGTACACACATCAAATCACACAGTGGGAGCTGCATGTATGTAAGTATGAAAAGTCCAGGAAATAGGTTATGGTTTTTCCTATTAGACATTGATTTATTCTCAATTTACCAAGTATTTATAGAAGATTAAAGACTGAGGGGCACAAAGTCTCAATGTATACACCAGAACCCTATAGACCACAAACTCTTTGTAAAAACCTAAAAATAATTCTCCTACAGATCTTTCTATACTAAGGCTTTGTTTTAACAAGTTTTACTTGAAATACCTTCTTCCTAATAATGGAAATGTGGGTTCTCTAGATGCACACCCAAAGTAATTCACTGAAACATCACAAGGCCTTAAGAATGAATGGATTGGTACACGTAAGGCCAAGAGTAAACGCTTAACCCTAGAGTTAGCTTTGTATTAGTACCTTTAAAGAATAGGGCCTTTCAGCATTAAAACACACTACCTGCCACAAAAGAGCAAATAAATACGTCTTATTCATTTACCACATAGTATAAGTCAAATTTAATTTTTTTTTCAGCATCCACCAGTTTTTGTCACCTTTATAACCAACTCAGGTAACTTTCTAGTAACTTGCCCACCCCATGAAAGGTATTTATTACCTCTTTGCTATTAACAGCAGATCCACACAAGAGATCTAGGTTTTGAAGCATAATTGAGAATCATACTTCTACCTCTAGGTCTGTTCAGGCTCTCAGTGGACAAGTGGACTAGGTATCTACGTCCCCGAGGACCAAGCGAACTATAAATGAAGGAAACAGATCTGGGCAAGCAGGGCAAGCTAACACCCAATTCCAGTTTTACTATTTATATTGCAAAAGTTTACAGGTGTTAGGAAGAGGTGAAAGATTGAAAAAAAAAAAAAAAGAAAGAAATATGCTCGGACCCTTGCAATAGTCCCACTCATCACAGGAACCGAGTTATGTGCCACCAACACATATTATCATGGCAGGACTTTTGAAAAAAATATCATGGCAGGACAAGCACACCAACTGAAAAAGTTAAAAAAAGACCGCACCCCATTCTCACCCCTCCCCAGGTTTGTTTTGGCAATAAAAACACCGTAACACTTCTGCTGAATACTCATTTCTGTGTCTAAATAGGCCATGCCGGCTTTCACTTCACAGGTGTTTCATTCAGCGTGCCAGCTGCCAAGGCGCGTAACTAGGCAAACTGCCTGGTGCAGAAAGTTCGCCTGTATTTTCCTGGGTCATCAGAAGTCAGCCTTGGCTCTCACCACCCCAGAGAAAGTCAGAAAATAGTCCGTCTTGGCCAGGAAAAGAGGGTGAGGGCAGCAGGAAGCAACTGGACATTCAGGGTCCTGCCAGGAGCGGACAGTGTTTGGGTCCCCTCAAACTGAAGCAAGCCTCAGAAAATCTGATGTAGCCCGTGTTGTTCATTCCAAACATTCATGAAGAACCACCCTCTGCTTTCCCAGAGAGCCAACCGCCCAGTGCCACAGGCAACACCCCCCCCCCCCAGAGAAGAAGCTGCACTCACCAAACAGGGACAGGACCCCACAGACTGTCCAGATCACCAGAGACATGCCCACGCTGCCGGTGTTCTGGAGCACGCCCTTAGGAGAGATGAAGATTCCTGCTCCAATGATGGTGCCAATGATGATGGAGATGCCCCTCACCAAAGTGATCTTCTTCTTCAGCACCACTTTCTCCTGCCCAGGGGGCTCCTTGCCACCCAAGGAAGGCAGCTTCCCATTAACATTCCCCTGCAGGTAACCTCCACTGGAGATGGTGGACACCACAGGCTTCCTGACCATGGTAGTGACACTCAGGGAAAAGTGAAACAGAGGGGAAAAAATAAACAGCCCCCCCCCCCCAACTTTCAACTTTGGTGTCTCTTGGGGGGACTGACCCAAATCTCTTCCTCTCTGCTTGCAGGTTGTCTGTCTCAGTGCTACTGGGTGCACAGGTAAGGACTCCAAGGGGGTACTTTGCCCCCTCCCAGCTATCTAATTACTGCTCAGAAACACCTGTGTGCTCATGGTGCTCCCGCTCCTCCCCTACCTCCCACTAGCTCTGCTGCTGAGCTGCTGCTGCTGCTGCCCTAGCCTTACAGACCGCTCGCTTCCTCATGGGCTGGTATTTAAGCTCCTGCCTGTCACACCAACTTATTCCAGCTTAATGATGATGCAAATTCTCCAGGTTTGCATCAGCCACATGAGAAGGCTCCAGCATTACTCAGCTCTTTTTTTTTTTTTTTTAAACATTAGCAGCATGTTGCTCAACTGACCTAAGCTTCTCAGAGAACAAAGCACACACTTAAAAGGGATCTTAACCAATCCAGAAGTAGTAAATTCGGAACAGACCTTCCCAGAGATTTAAAGCAACTCCTAGAGAGGGACAAAAGCGCTTCACTCGAAGAGAAAATGAAAAATGAAACAGGAAATGATCACGGCTTTGTAAAGGAGTTTGCTTTTTTTTTTTTTTAACTCACCCGTAAAACATCGCACACGCAGCTGCTTTGATAATGAAACACAACCCAAAAAAGCTGCATTGTTCACAGCAAAAAAGATTTTAAGATTTCATAAGAGTTCCTGCTTAGTTTTTTTTTTTTTTTTTAATTTTGGGTCTCTGAGTAATAGAGTCAAATCTAGGATTTACAGAGCTAGAATGAGCCTGTGTAGCCGCAGTCCTGCACATGCCAACAGTGAGACTTACTCAACAGTAAAAAACAAAAACTATTTCTTGGAACCTGTAATATATGTGTATTTAAAAGCATCACCTGAGTGTGACGGATGTAAAAATCACCGTGACTCCAGAAAATAGCCATTTTCTGATTGTCGTCGGCTCTAGGCGATCTCCTGAACCAAGTAAAAGATACAAAATCTTCATTTGCATGTTGTTTCATTGACTTTACCAAAAAAAAGTTCATTTCAAAATTAAGCAATGCTTACAAGGACATAAAAAACTGTGCGTATACCAAAAACTTGAAAAGGAATGCATAGGATGATAGTTTTGGAAGGCGTTGATAATACATATGATTTTTTTTTCTGGAGTGTATGAACTATTGTCATATCATGATTATAAATTTGAAATGAATTGGAGGGACGTCTGGGTGGCTCAGCTGTTGAGAATCTCCCTTCTGCTCAGGGTGTGATCCCAGGATCTGGGATCGAGTCCCACATCGGGCTCCCTGTGGGGAGCCTGCTTCTCCCTCTGCATCTCTCCTGAATAAATACATAAATCTTTAAAAAATAAAATAAAATAAAATAAATAAAATAAAATAAAATTTATTAGAAATATAAGCTAAGGTTAAAATGTTTACTTAAAACAGTAAGAAAGATAAAACATTTTCAAACCCTACTAACTTTCTTAATCTAGTGTCTATAGAACAAATACCAAAAGAAAAGGAATCCTATATATCACTTCGGGCTGTGGTCATAGGTGGTTTTAGATTCAGTGACAAGAATGGAACATTATTACCCTGCAGCTATACTTACAAATCCCATTAAATACACTTCTAAATGTCCCAACAACAAACAAAAAAACTATGTGTGAGAAGTGAGAATGAGGTGGGTGGGAGCTTCACGAGGAACCAAGAAACACTCGCTGGGAAAGTGGCTCAGAGAAGATTAGAACTATTTCTGTTATTTTGGCACCTGAGAAAATTCTATGATACCCATGCTCTTCCATCCAAATAGTTGAGCCTCTATCATTTCCTTTTTATATTATCCACCTAAATCCTAGATAATTTGCTTTGGGTATCCCAAGTTAGGGTTTTTATACAGCCAAAATAAATAGTTTTTCCCAGTTGTTATGCTTTTCATAAAGTAAAAATGGGTGGGGTCCCTCATTCAATCGTGTTGATACTCCTCAAAAAAAAAAGGAAGCTAAAAGAAGCTTCTTCTTCACTTCTCCCTCTAGTGTCCTTCCCCTCATAAAAGTCAGAGGAGAGGTCTCTGTTTCCCTAAAAGGAGAACAGATCAGTGCTGAAGAAATAGAAGTTAAAAAGTAGAACACTAGAAATCCCAGGGAGTAACTTTTCATCCTTACCTCACATGGAACCACACTTCGATTTTACATTTGGTGCTAAATGACTAAACTCATGAATTGAGACTAAGGACCCCACTCAGACAGGAAGTGAGATAAATTCTACAAGAAGAAACAATGTTCTTTCAATACCAAATAACATTCTCCTTCTTTGCAGTATTTAAGACAGTATTTTTGAAGAAAACTTGAAGTCTCACTAATGGCCAAAAGAATAGTACAATCCCGTAAGAGAGTCATATTCAAAAATTCTGCAAAGCCACACCTAGTCCCCAAAGACACACATACCTCTCCCAACCATCCACACATTTGCAGAAAATTCAGGTTACAAAGAAGATGTTGAGTTACCTTCAATGTTAACAAACCCCTATAATCAACAGTCCTAAACTTATAAACTCAGAATTTACAGTCTTCAAATATTTGTGTATCATAAAAATGAATTCTAAGCAAGTGCATTTATATCCTTCCCCTTGCTTCAGACCTCATTTTACGCATTCCTGTCAGATGAGTGCTATTTACAAATATTTATCTAGTGCCCTCTGTGCATAAGGGATCACCTCCACTCTCTGAAAGTATCTTATGAAAGGACCAGATGTGATATAGTGTGGTGGCTTCCCTTTTCTGGTCATAATTTCTGTTCCATGATTATAAATATGGGCATGTAACATCCTGGCCAAAAATATCCTTTTCCTGGCTGCCATGGATAAGGAATGTGACCTGAGCCAGGACATTACTAAACAGGATTAGATTGATCATTTCTCAACTATTGGAAGTTGTAAACATGTGACCCAGAACAACTGGTGCCTTGCCATGTTGAGTAAATCCTCGTGAAATAAAAGAGAATATGCAGAGGTGAGAGGCACTTTCAAAGTCTCAGAATCATCAAGGCCTGATTTAGTTCCTAAGGAGGGACCTCAGATTGGCTTTAGATCCTGAAGATCTTCCTTCAATCCCATACGCTACATAGTTTTCTTGTTAGGTATGGTACCTCGTGTCACACCAGAAAACAGCAACATGGGTGGTAGAGCCAAATGTGAATGGTGTATCGTCAAAGCTTCTAAAATGGGCTGATAAATGATAGTCATTAGACACATGTGATCGTCAGCATTTGAAATGTGGCTACTCCAACTAGGATGTGCAGTAAGTATAAAATAGCCACAGAATTTGAAATCCTATTTTTAGAAAAAGAACAAAAAACCCTTGTCAGTAATTGTATTATTCATATTAATTTCTCCTGTTTCATTCTATTTTTTTAACATAGCTATTCAAAATTAAAATTTTATGGGGCATCGATGATTCAGTCCCTAAAGTGTCCAACTCTCAATTTTACCTGACATCACAATCTCAGGGTCGAGATGGAGCCCCGTGTCAGGCTCTGTGCTGGGCATGGAGTCTGCTTAACATTCTCTTTCCTTCCCTCTCTCTCTGCCCCTTCTGCTTGTGTTCTCTCTCTCTCTCTCTCTCTCTTTCAAATAAGTAAGTAAATAAATAAATAAATAAATAAATAAATAAATAAATAAATAGAATTATGTCTATGGTACAAAATCTGGTTCACACTCTATCTCTAATATACGTCGCTGATCTAGAAGAAAACATAAAATATATTCTTCAATAGGTGTAAGCAGGGATTTCTTAAAAGGGACATACAAAGTACCAATCATAAAAGGGAGATACATTGAAATATATAAAAAAATCAAGAATTTCAGTTCATCAAAAGATATGATTAAGAGATTGTAAAAGCGAACCATAAAATAAAAGAAAGTATTTGCAACTGACAAAGATCCCATATCCAGAATAAATAATAAATTCCTACCTATCAATAGGAATAAGACAGGCAACCTAACAGAAAGTCAGCAAGAAATTTTAACAGACACTAGATAAAATGGCCAATGTATTTTTATAAAAACTGCAAAACCATATTAGTCACTAGGAGAATTAAAACTAAAACCACAATATGATATTAATTCTCACCATGATAATGGCTCACATAAAAAGATTGACAACACCTGGAGTGGTAAGAATGTGGCACAACTGGGGTGCTGGGGTGGCTCAGTGGTTGAGCATCTGCCTTTGGCTCAGGTTGTGACCCCAGGGTCCTGGGATCGAGTCCCGAATCGGGTTCCCTGCAGGGAGCCTGCTTCTCCATCTGCCTGTGGCTCTACCTCTCCCTATGTGTCTCTCATGAATGAATAAGTAACTAAATCTTTAAAAAAAAAAAAAAAAGAATGTGGCACAACTAGAACTTTTATACTCTGATGCTGGGAGTATAGATTGTTGCAATCTTTATGCAAAGTTGTTTGGTAAAATCTACTTACATTAAATAGACACATACCTTTTGACCAATATATTCCATCCCTAGGAATATAAACCAAAAAATGCAGCACATCCATGTGCCAAAAGATATGGATGAAAATATTCATAGTAGCTTTATTCATAATGTCCAATAACAAAAATAACACAAATATCCATAAACAGTAGAATGGATAGATATATTGTTGTACTTATTCAGTGAAATACAACAAGACAATAAAAAAGGAACAATATCTGGGCAGCCCGGGTGGCTCGGCGGTTTAGCACCACCTTTCAGTCCAGGGCATGATCCTGGAGACCCGGGATCGAGTCCCACGTTGGGCTCCCTGCATGGAGCCTGCTTCTCCCTCTGCCTGAGTCTCTGCCTCTCTCTCTTGCTCTGTGTCTCTCATGAATAAATAAATAAAATCTTTAAAAAATAATAAATAAAAAAAGGAACAATATCTATGTACAAAAATATGGAGTACTCTCAATAATATTAGAAGATAATGCAAAATAAAATACTATATGATTGAGTTTACATATTTAATGTAAATGATTCTATGGGGTAAGAACTCTGATGATTATCTTTGGAGATAACTGGATTCTAGTTATTGAGTGGGGACAGAAAGGCAGTTCTAGGGTTCTGGTAATGTGCTATTTAACACACATAAATAGGGGGTAGTAATTGCATTAGTATTTTAACTTTGTGATAAATCACTCAGTTGTACACTTGTATTTTGACACTTTACTGTATTTATGTTAAAATTCAATTTTTAAAAAATAAGCATTTCAGTTGAAAATTTATGATACCCTCTCAAAAACAGATCAAGCAGATAAATAAGCAAAACAATATAAAATTTGAAGAATATGATTAATAAACTTCGGATAGTAGCTCTATAGAGAACTTCCTATGCATCAAATAGAAAATATAGATTATTTTAAAGTATATATGAAATTTTCACAAAAGAAGCCATATCTACAATAAAAGGAAACCCCATTATGTTCCAAATAATTAACACAGACACTAACACACTTTTATATAATGCAACAAAATTAAAAATAACAATTATAAAACTAAAAAAGTATACCTTGCATGACTGGAAATTTAAAAATATATTATCAATTTATCTTTACATTAAAGAAGAAACATGAGAAAATACACAAATTGCTGGAAATTAAAGAAAAAAGTAATAAAATTAAAGAAAAAAGTAATAATAAATAAATTAATAAATAAATAAAATAAATAAATGAAAAATAAATAAATAACAAATAATAAATAATAAATAAAGAAAAAAGTAAAAGAAAATAAAGAAAAAAATGTAAAACTATAAGTTACATTAACAAAAAAATAAGAAACCACATGCACTGTTAGTGGGAATGCAAACTGGTGCAGCCACTGTGGGAAACAGTATGGAGGGTCCTCAAAAAATTAAAAATAGACTTACCATATGATCCAGTAATTCTACTACGGGGCATTTACTCAAAGAATATGAAAACACTAATTCAAAAAGATATATGCACCTCTATGCTTATTGCAGCATTATTTACAATAGCCAAATTATGAAAGCTGCCCAAATGTCTATCAATAGATGAATGGATAAAAGAGAGGAGGTATATTAATATATATACACATTAATATATGTAGTGGTATATATGATATAGTATATACATAATATTATATATATTATATAATGGAATATTACTTAGCCATAAAAAGAATGAAATGATGTCATCTCCACATCATGGGTGCATCTAGAGGGTATAATGCTAAGTGAAATAAGGCAGTCCAAGAAAGACAAATACTGTATGATTTCACTCATATGCAGAATTTAAGAAACATAACAAAGGAACAAAATAAAAAAGAGATAAACCAAAAAACAGACTCGTAAATATAGAGAACAAACTGATGATTACCAGAGGGGAAGTAGAAAGAGGGATGAGTGAAATAGGTAAAGGAGATTGAGAGCACATGTATCAAGATGAGCACTGGGTAAAGCATAGAATTGTTGGATCACTATATTGTACACCTACAGCTAATATAACATTGTATGTTAACTATACTGGAATTACACTTTTTATTTAAAAAATTAAAAATAGGAAAAATTTAGGGCAAAAAAGCCAAATATCCAACACAAAATTTGGGAAGCAAAAGACTGTATTCAAAGAAGGAAGAAGATAATTCCAGAAGTGAGGAAAGAACAAAAAGGCAATAGAAAATATTCCCACAAGCAAATTGTAATTATTTGCGAAGACTAATATAGATAAAAGTCTGACAAGAGTGAATAAGGAAACATTAGGAAATTAACTAAACCTAGAATAAAAAAAGGAAATATTTTGGAAAGCTAGACAGGTTTTAAATAATAAAGGGATATAATAGACAACTATATGGCAAATACTATGAAAATCTAGTGTAAATGGACATATTTGTGGAAAACAAATATTAGGATTTGAAATGGCACAAGGAGAAATAAAAATATTGAATGAATAGAAAAATTGAATAACAATTTAAAATGGTAATCAAGGACATGCTTGACCCAAATAATCAAAACAACAATAACAATAAACAAAAATTAGGCCTCATTTATTTTACATGTAAGACCTATTGAATTTTCATGAAATAATTCCTTTCTTAGAGAAGTTATTTAAGAGACTTAAGAATTCTTCCTGTAGGAACAGGCTGGGATTTTACCTGAAATTGTATCTTTACTTTCTTTATCCTCCCTGACCTGCTTTCTGTATTCCCTTACCAGTAGTCATTAAAGCATTCTTTAGTAGATCATTTGCATGTGATTCTTCAGCGCACAGTATTTTTCTGGAGAATATGACCAAAGATGGTTGATACTGAAAGTAGTCTAGAAAGCAAACTCTAAAAAAGAGATTTGTAATTTACTCACTCACCTGTCAAATAGCATGAAGGACCCCAACACTAGTGCCAAGTAGAATACTAATAGCCACTGTCAGGCTGCTGTATTGCAATTACTAAGACTTTCCCCTGAGGTGAACTAGAAGAAAACACAGTTGAAAAGGGATGCCCTGCCTTGCGCAAGTTCTTTGGTATTTGGGAACACTAGAAACATTCCTCAAAGTCAGGAATAAGATAAATTCACGTCACCATTATCATTTCAGATTATCTATTTGGAACTAGGCATTGCAATCAGATAAGATAAAGAACTCAAGCATTAAAAAAAATGAAAAAGTGAAGGAAAAACTTCTATTTTATAATTACCTGTCAAAAACAAAACATTTAACAACAACAATGAAAAATTCCTACTATAATCAAAGTGTTATAAGGTAACAAAAACAAATGAATAGAAAAGCAGATTTCATATATATGTGTGTTTATATATAAAAACAATTATATGAAATAATAAAAAAAGAATTATGTTACTTATAATACCAATAACGAATTTAAAACTGAAGACTGAAATTAACAAGAAATTGGGAAAGCCTGTATTTAAAAAATCAGCTTGAAAAAAAAAAATCAGCTTAAGCAAATAAAAAGGTATGTTATGTCCTTGGATAGAAAGACTAATATAAAGCTGTCAACTTTTTAAATTAATTTGTAAATAGAACACAATCCAAATGAAAATGCCAAAAATTTGTTTAACAAGAAAAGGTAATTCTATAATTATATGAGAATGTTGTTTCTTACCTGAAAAATAAGAGCATTTACTATCAAGATGTATTTTTATTCTTCAGTAGTTAAAGCTTCGAAGCATCAGTATTTTAAAAACAAAGTAATAGAACAGAATACAAAACCCAGAAACTGACCCAAATACATTCAGAACTTTGTCAAATGATGAAAGTATCATCTCAAACTAGAGAGGAAAATATGAACTATTCAATAATGAAGTGAGGAAAGATAGATAGCCATTGAGAATACAAGAAGTTGAATCAGTCCTACACACCATACAACAGAAATAAAATCCTAATAGATCCAAGGTATCACTGTAAAAATAGAATTATGGAAGTCCTATAACAACATAGTAGAATTCCTGTAGAATCTAAGACTGCAGAAGATTTAAGTGATACAAAATCCAGAAGCCATTAAAAAATGATAATATTAAAAGAATACAAATTTTAAAACTTAAAATCTGTGTGGCAAAAGAATCATAGTCAAAAATGAAAATGGTGATAATCTATTTAATATTACAGCAAAATATTAAAATTGTTTAAATTTAAAAATTTTATACAAATCAATAGGGAAAAAAGATATCCAACCCAACAGAAAATTAGCAAAGGATATCAATAAATTCTTCACAGAAAAGGAAGTACAAATGGCATATGAAAAGATGCTCAGGCCCACTCATATTGAGAGAAATGTAATTCCATAAATCAAGGATATGCTTAATAATAAGTAGAGCTGGTCAAGAAGAGAAGCTTTCTTGAAGCAGCTCTTATTGTCCAAACTTGGAATAATTTGAGCATCATGAAAAATAATGATTGGAAAGAAAAATAATTTTTAAAATAATTTTTAAATCATTAAAAAAATAAGTATAGTTTTCCTAGGGGAAAAAGAGAGAAGGGAGAGGCAGGAAAAAATGAAAGTTTTTCTTTAAAGAATCACAGCTAATATGTAAAAGGAGTGAAGAATTAGAAAATCAATTATTTTTCAATTCAACACAATAATTGATTCAGATCAATAATTAATGAGTTTCAAAACCACAGGTTAAAACCTTGTTGAAAAAGAGAATATTTGCATAAGCTTGAATTATCTCTCCAAAAATTATTTATAATTTTCAAAGAAGCAAACAGACCTTTTATAACACAGAGATGTGACTGTCAGTCACTACCTTAATTAAGTGATCAAAGTAGATACCATCAATAGTGCCTATTGATGCAACCAATACTGATAATCTAATATTACCTATAGAATTCTAACCCAAAAATCATAAATGTACATAATCAGAGAATATTTTTTAACAAGTAGCCTATGCTTTTTTAAAAAATTCAGTGTGAAAAAAAAATAAATAAATAAATAAAAATAAAAAATAAATAAAAAATTCAGTGTGATATAAAAAAAGGCAGGAGGAGGACTGTTCTGTATTAGAAGAAATTAAAAAGATATTATAACCTAAGGTAATTTGTGAAACATAATTCAAGTTCAGATTTTTAAAAAGGGATATAAAAAATATATTGGGGACAACTGAGGAAATTTGAATAAGAATTGTGTTTTAAATAATATATGGAATTTTTCTTAATTCTCTTAAGTGTGATAATGAAATTAGGATTACCTGGGAGAAAATAATTTTTCTTCAGAGATGTATGTAAAGTATATATGGGTATATATATATATATGGGTATATTTCATGATGTATGCAATTGACTTCCAAATGGTTCAGCAAAAATATGTGTAAAGAGAGATAAGTTAAATACAGTAAAATATTAACATTGTTTCATAGTTTGTGGCAGCAAATGTTTCAAAACATCAATGCCCATCCAAACTAGAATGGTTAAACAAGCCAGCTATTTAAAAAAACCCAAAACCTGCAAATTTCTTAATGTCAATATACATGGACTTCTAAAATATATACACTATTAAGTAATAAAGGAAGAACAATAATTATATGGGTGTGTGCATAAACATGACTGTATAAAATCTTCACGTGGAAATTGACCAGATGGGGTCAGAGTAGGAAAGAACTTTCCACTATATACTTTTTTAGTGCTATTTGATATTTAATCACCATGAATGAATACCTATTTTAACAATAACAACACTTTTAACAAAGAACATTGGAGACAGCTCAAAGAAGGTAGAAAAAAGAAGATAATGAAGCAATAGAAATCGGTATAAAAATGATAACAAATAAAAGAAACAACATGATTCTATGAAAAGCTGACAACTACATGTACTTTTGACAGGATGGATTAAGGTAAAACCAGACAAAGTAAAGTAAATCTTTGTAAAAGAAATATAAGGGTCATAATTATCAACAAAATACAGGCTTAAAAACTAATAAAGTGGTACAAATTCAAACCAAATTCATCTGAAAAATCACATGAAACAACTTTCTAGAAAAATCTATATCACTAAAATCACTCAAGAATAGAATTTTTGAATTTTTTAATAGTTAGAAACTAATTAGCAATTTAAAAAATCATGTATAACAAATGAACAAAAAACATACTGGTGATTTTATAGGAAAAATCTATATTTTTCAAAGAAACACATACTTTATCTGTTACCCAAAGTAGCAAGAGAGAAAAAAAATCTCAACTCTCTTTATTAAGTTAGTATAATCTTGATATCAAAATATAGAAGGACAGTAAAAACAAGGAAAATGAGGATTCAGTTTTACTTGAAACACAGATAAATACATGCTAAAGTATTAACATAAATCATTTAAAAACTAGTAAACTATACTCAATAATGTATTTAACCATTCATTATGATCAAATCATGTTACCTAAATCATATAAACTTAGTTTAACAATAGAAAAATAAGTGCAAATTTTAAATTATGTAATTAGTTGGATGCTAAAAATTATAAATTTTGTATCTTTTCTATATATTATTTTTATGTATGCATATATAGTTAAATATACACATACATATCCTAGTCAATATTTTATTGGAATTCTGAACCAACACAAAAAGGACAGAAAAAGAAATTAAAAGCATAAGAATTAGTTTTTAAAGATCCTTGTTATTCATAGAGGACATTACTATCTAAATAGAAAGCCCAAGAGAACCTACCTATATATATATATATATATATATATATATATATATATATATATATATAGTAATAGGAAAGTTTCTGGATATAAGATAACTATATAAAAAGATTACATTTTTAAAAATAAACAATAAACAACTATAAAATATAATCCTTTAAAAAGTATCATAAATTGAAATTTGCTAAATGATGAGTCTGTGGCAGAGAATTAAATAAGCTAACATATGGAAATAAATCTTATTTCCATCTAGCAAATGATCAAAAGTGAAATACCAAGTTATGCCTCTTAAAAAAAGTATCATTAATATTTTTTTAAAAGATTCAGAATCCTAAGTTCAAAGTTCAGAAAAAATGTAGTCTTTACTGAAAGACTTACAAAAAAGATTTATTAAACAGATATATACCCTCTTCTTGCATGGCAAAACTCTATATTTTAAAGATGTCAGTTATCAATGAATTGTGTATCAAACTAAAATCAAAACCTAACATTTTATGAAACTAGATGGCTCATTCTCAAATTTATGTTATGATGAAAAGCTAAGAATATCCAGAACACATTGGAAAAAAATTAGAAGAGAATTCAACCAACTGGAAATCATGACTTACTACAAAAACATGGTAAATAAATTCATGTGATACTGGTACAAAAACAAATAGACCAGTGGAAATGAACAGAGAGCACTAATAAAAAATAATTATATAGAGAGAATTGGTATTTGACAGGTAACACTACAGAACAGAGGAGACCGAGTGGCCTGTTTAATGCACAGTGTAGGAACAGATACGCAGCCAGAAAAAATTGAAATTATACCCCTACCTCACACCACACACACACACACACACACACACACACCACATACACAATACACACAAATACTTTAGACAGAGAAAGCCTTAAACAATGAAAAGCAAATTAAAAAAAATATTTTATGAGAATGTATATCACCAGATAGTGAAAGATTTCTTACACAAGACAGATATCTCCATGGCTTGCTTCTTTATTCAATAGGTTCTCTGCTCTAATGTCATCTTATCATAAAGACCTTCTTTAGCCACCAGATTAGAATACTAGCCCCTATACTTGATGCTCAATATTCTCTATATTATTACCCTGTTTTATTTGTCATCATGCAAATTATTCCTATTGTTGAGATGGGAGTAGGGACTTTGTCTACTGTGTTCAATCTTCTGTCCCCGAGATCTAGGACCTAGCACATAGTATTCTCTTAATAACAGTTGTAGAACTATAAAAATACTTTTTAAAAAACCCTAGGAAAAATATTTATAAATTTATCACAATGATTTGAAATTTTTCTCTAATAATCTTCATGAATATAGAATAGGCCATATTGAAAGACATTCACATTCACCCTAAGAGAAAGGCCTAATGCCCAGAATATGTAAAGATATGTGCAAACCTATAAGAAAAGAAAAATAATTAAAGATAGGATTTAATCAGACTATTCACAGAAAAGAAAATCTACCTGACAAGAAACATAAAAATGTGCATCATGCTAGGTGCACAACCACTTTACTGACAAAGAATAAATGTGCCACTTCCAGTCCACTTGGAAAAATCGAATGAGGTTTACCTCCCTAAAGCACAGAGAAGGAAGCAAATACACTCGAGACATCCCTCAGAGATCTCGGCTACATTCTTCAACAGCAATGGAGGTTTCAGTTGACCAGTCACAGAACATATCATATGAATGAGTGCGGTCCCCCTGACTTTCTGTTAGCATGACATCCATGCTCCAGACCTCACCTGGTATAAATAATCCTAGACTAATTCTACTAATCTGGGTAAGTGCCCAAACCATCTCCTCTGGCCTAGGTTTATCTCATCAATCTGAGAAGTATACAATCTACAATTTGATTGCAAGTTACCCTAAGTTACACTTAAACATGAACAAACTTCATTCAACTTCCTCACTCACCCTAGGCTAACATAGTCTTGTCCAAAACACAGTCAGAAGAAAAAAACACATTCTTCTTGAATATACACGTAATGATTACCACAGTTGACCACACACTAGGCCATAAAACAAATCTCACAACTTTTCAGATGAAAGGTATCATATAGGTCATGTACTCTGATCACAACACAGTTAAGTTAGAGGTTGCACATAGGAAAAATAAAATGCTCATTAAGAACTCACTGGTCACAATACAAGTGACAAAAATTTTAAGATTTGTAGAGATTAATAAAAGTCAAAATGCTATGTTTAAATTTAGTGACCTCACTAACTCATGTTAGAAAAGAGGACTAAAAAATTAAAAGGGTAAACATATAAACATAAACAATTAGAAACAAACAATAAGCCCAAAGAATATAAAGGAAATCATTAGAAAGATGAAATAGAGAAGTTCCATAAACTGCAAATCAGATCTTTGAATGATGACAAAATAGAAGTGAACCTCTGGTTACACTGAGGGATAAGAAGAGACAGGGGACACATAAATACTATGATTGATAAAGGAGACAGAATACTAATAATGCAAC
The DNA here is from genome assembly GCF_003254725.2 of Canis lupus dingo. Taxonomy (NCBI): domain Eukaryota; kingdom Metazoa; phylum Chordata; class Mammalia; order Carnivora; family Canidae; genus Canis; species Canis lupus. Next base: position 4,546,831 of record NC_064261.1, on the reverse strand, counting down.
TGACATTAAAAAGATAATGAGTGAATATGACCAACAACTTTATTCAAATGTAATGAGAACCTAGAACAAATTATTAGGGAACGTTAGCCTAACGAAACTAACTTGTGAAGACATAAAATATCTGAATGGCACTCTTTTAAGGAAATTGGAGAGTTGCAAAAGCTTGAGAGAGTAACACAGATCAAGATGGTTTTACAGGTGAGTCTTAGAAAAACCTCCAAGATTATTAGAGTTGGCAACATGCATACCCTACAACCTACAATTCTACTCATAGCGGTTTAGCTAAGAGAACTGTTCTCATGTGAGCACTATGAGAAGTCCTCAAGAACAATCAGAAAGCAAAACACTACAAACAATTCAAATTCCCTTTGATGGAGAATATTTTTAAAGTTATGTTTTACTCACACAGTGAGGTGTGAGGATGAAGAAACTATTCATCCATGAAAGAACACGGATGGATCTTACATAATGTTAAGTAGCATAAAGGCTCCAAAATCATTCAGTCCGATACTGTCTTCATGAAGTTCAAAAAGCAAAAACAAACACACACATGAATACACAATTCCTAAAAAGTGAGGAAATGATAAACACCTTAAAATTTAGGGTCATAGGAGGCAAAGAGAGAGGTTTAAAAGTTCAGGGGTGTCCATGACATTATTCATACATACATAGGGAAATAAAAATATGATTATGCATGGACTGATAATGATTTTTGCATCATGAACCCAGGAATATAATAAATGTGATTCCTTCTGCCTGAGATCCTAAAGGAAAGTAACTGCATCTTCTGCTTTCATAGCAGTAAATCTTAACCAGATATTTTATGCAGGAAAATGAAATAAAGAGGGGTTAATGTTTCACCCCTCCCAGGCTGACAAATGTTTAAGATGGACAACATCCACATGGTGGTGAGGATGTGGGGAAAATAACCTTAATGTTGATCTGAGAGCATGAATTCATACAACAGCCACTTTAGAATACTATGCAGAAATACCTAAAAACGCTTGAAAGTTGCACTTGCCCTATGAGTTATAAATTTCATTTCCAGGGCAGCCCTGGTGGTGCAGTGGTTTAGCACCGCCTGCAGCCTAGGGTGTGATCCTGGAGACCCTGGATCGAGTCCCACGTCAGGCCCTCTGCATGGTGCCTGCTTCTCCCTCTGCCTGTGTCTCTGCCTCTCTCTCTCTCTCTCTGTGTCTCTATGAATAAATAAATAAATCTTAAAAATAAATAAATAAATAAATAAATAAATAAATAAATAAATAAATAAATAAATTTCCAGATATCTAGTCTTAAAGAAATTCCCATACAACTGCTCAAGGAGATAAGTACAAGGATCTTTCCCTGCACTCCTGTTTACAACCATAAAAGTGTGGAAACGCCCATATATTCATCATAAGGAAATGGATAAATTGTAATTTATTCCTATAAAATTAATACAACTGATAAGATATATGAACTAAATTTGCTTGCATTAATAGCTACAAAACATAAGCTTACGTGAGAAAAAGGAAGTTGCAGTAGAATATACACAGTATGATTCCATTTATGTAAAATTTATACAGGGGTACTTGGGGCGGCTTAGTTTGTTGCGAGTTGGATTCTTGGCTTCACCTCAGGTCATGATCTCAGGGTCATGAGATCAAGCCCCACATTGGGCTCACCAGGGAGTCTGCTTGAGATTCTCTTCCTGTCCTTCTGCCCCTCCCCCTGCACACACTCTCCCTCCCTCTCTCTCAAATAAATAAATATTTTTAAAAGCATACAATACAATTTTACATATTTTTAATGAATCTATTCCATGAGTAGTAAAAAAAAAACAAAACACATGAGGATATAGCTAACTCCAGAAGAGTGGGGTTACAAGGATGAGGTTTTGTGGAGATCTTTAACATTTCATTTCTTTCAAACAAAAATAAGGTGTGAACTTAAGGAAACATGGCAAAATAAATTCTATTGAATCCAGATTGTGTACCCTGTATTTATTACATTTTTAAACTTTTTCTGTAGGTTTGAATTATTTCAACAATAAAATTTAATTGAATTTTGTAACAAAATAATTTGACATCTCAAACTGTACCCAAAGTCCAGTGAGCACCATCAGCTCCGTAAAAATTCACAGCACACATATAAGGGTATCATTGTAATCCTTGGAATGGTACGATATATCCAGTTTTGTTTATAAGTATTTTACTCAATTTAGCCTAAGTAATTATTAATAATCACAGAGTAATAATAATTATTATTATCCAGTTTTGCTTATAATTATTTTACTCAATTTAGCCTAAGTTGTGACATGAAAGAGACTTTGGGAAGAATACTCAGCCTCCTATAAGATAAATTTTTATCAATCATCAGGGAATGGCAGGAAGTACTCTTTCATAACAGATGGTTGAAGTTATATTAAACCTAAACAAACTAAAATCATCCCTATATGAGTAATTTCAGAACACTTAGAGTAATTAAAATCTTCAAATTTTTGTAGTGAGATTTTTTTGAAAATGTATGAGCTCCAGAGAAAATTTCAGAAGCAGTGAAGAAAAATTGTTAATGTAACTTATACATTTAAATATGGGTCATAGGTACAACTGAACTACCATGATTCTTATGGTATTTCCATTTCAAGAACTGATGCTATAAAAAAAAATTGTATGCCTTGATTTCAATCATGATATTGAGTCATCACAATAGAGCTATGGGCAAGTCTCAACTTGGATTTCCACTCCTTGTTCTTTTAAGAAGCGGGAAATCTTATAATGTCTGTAAAGGATACACCCTTCATTACTACTGACAGCATCTCAACACTATGGTTTATGTCAAATTTCACTACAATAATTTCTTAGAAGCTCTATACTTCATACTCCATACTGGGGGGGGAAAAAAGCTTATTAAAGAAATTTGCCAGAGAATACTCGCAAACAAAATAAAAGCATTCCTGAAAGGAGGGAAGGGTGGAATCCTGTCTCTAACATAAATAAATTTACATGCTTTATCTATTAAACAAAACAACTAATGAACTGTGAAATCAAACCAAGTTAATTCAGCCACAAGTGTATGAAAATCTCAATGTAAAATTTGGGACCAGAGTTCACCAAAGCAATTTCTATAAATTGGTTGACTCACCTTCTCAGGTGTCGCAAAGTACTATAAATAAATGGTAAAACCAATGGAATATTAAATTCTTTTGCTAAAACTGAATTATCTTTCAAATATGTTTGTGTTAGTAAATATTTGAATTAATTTTGCTAAACAAATCCTTTTTCACTTTGAACATCCTTTGAAGGCATATAAATACTATACAAGGTTCCATCCCTGACTATATACAGCCCTTAGAGGGGACCATCCACTTCAGAAGACCTAATCTAACTCGTTGACCTCTTCCGTCTATGCATTCCTCCTGTACCTCTATCCATTCAGTTCTTCCTGCAGCAAATATTCAATAAATATTTACTGTGTGCCACACATAACGCTAGGCAGGAATATCTAGTGGATGATGATGATGATGATGTTATGTCCAGGCATTGTGTAAGCACTTTACAATCCCTACTTTCATGAAGATTACAAACTAGTAGGGAAGGAACAACTAATAAATTGATTAAACTTATAATAAATACTAAAAAGGAATTCTGTGAGAGTCAAAATGACAGGGAGATGGTCTGAGAGTCAGGGATGATGTTCCTGAGAAGGCACAGGAATATTCTCAGTTTCTAGCAATCACCTTACCTTGTTCCAGCCGCCCAGAACATCTTGTCCCTGGAAGTCAATGGTGTACCCCTATGGACTTTATTCAGCCCTTTCCTCCCTCTTATACCTTTCTTCCCCACATCCTGGTCTACTCTTCAGTAATGAGCCTATCCTTAGCCTCCATCTCCAAATTTTGGCAAATACATTCATCCATTTAATGTGCAAAGACTCATCCGGGCACTCACACGGTTGTTTCCTTGTATCAAAAGTAAAACCAGTTGCCAATGGAAAGCTACCTTTTTCCCCAAATTCTCACATGCCACTTCTACCTCTCAATCTGTTCTCTTTTATTGCAAAGAAGAAAATGAGAGCAGAAGGGCACAGAGGGGGAGAGAATGAAAGAAGAGAAAAAAGAAGAAGGAGAAGGAAAGAAAGGCATCACCAGAAAGTTCAGGATCAATTTTCAAAGCACAGGAGAACTTTGACATGCCTTTTTCTCCCTCCCATTGTTTGTTTCCTACTTCCTTTCACCTTTCTCCTTGTGTTCCTTTTTATCTCCTGTGGCTATCAGTACACATACATGCACAATTTAAAACCTGTATCATGGTCATTAATAGAATCATATATCTTCCCTCCATAATGCAAAAGTCAGCCCCTAGTGCAATAAATGCTCCATGGTATTGAGGTTGCCTTGTCCCTTAAGCAAAGCTGGACAAACCACTCATCTCAGGTCTATTATAGATTTGGCAGGAGAAGAGGGCAGCACTTACATTTCTGCCAACTGCCACTGCCACTGTTTACTTCTGCTGAATTTTATATCCCTGTTCTGCCTTTGCTTATTATTTTGATTTTCCTTCCCTCTTTACCTCATCCCTTTTGGACACTGCCCTAACCTTTTCAAATAACAACCACTTAAAGTTATCTATTTACATGTGTCCAGCAGACGAGAGTAAAATTTTGGTGCAATCAGAGTTGGAGGTGGGGGTTACCGACCAGGGCAATATAGAGGACAGTTTGAAATTAAACATTAGGCATACTGGTTTTTCAAATCTCTTAGCCATTCCTGACACTGGGGACATTGTCTGGCCACCCTCCTTCCATATAGGAAGTTGCTAACTATCCTGTCTTCCCTCACCTAGTTTCATCTTCTGTCTCCCTCTCACACTGCCTAGAGAAACTCAAACTTCTTATTTTGCCATTCAGAGCAACTGGTTTGCCTTTGCCTCACTCCTAGCCCAGACTTTTTTTTTTTTTTTGGTAAGATTTCACTTATTCACCTCAGAGACTAGAGAGAGAGAAAGAGCATCTGAGCAGGGAAGGGCAGAGGGAGAGGGAATGTGAAGCAAACTCCACACTGAGCAAAGTCTGACACGGGACTCATTCCCACAACCTTATGACCATGACCTGAGCTGAACTTAAGAGTTGGACGCTTAATCTACTGAGGCACCTATGCACTCCCCCCAGCCTAGACTATTCTTGTATGAAATACATCATTCCAGAAGTCAAATGGTCCCTCACAATGCTCAAGAAATTCATTTGTTTCACTGCAGAGGAATTCTTTCCTTGCTCTGAAGCTAAAAGATTCTTTTTTTCCTCCTCGTTACAATTGTGAAAGCATAATTGTGAATAAAAATCAAACAAAAGCAAACAAATCAATCTGAAAGGAATAATATTGAAAGGTAAAATGTGCTGAAATAAATATGTCTAAAAGTTCTGGCCCAGTGCCATATAGTAACAGTGTTTCATTAAAATGGTCATCATAGAATTCCCTCCAATAAATACAAGTTTATATCTAACACTATATATATGTGTGTGTGTTGTGTGTGTCTATTAGTTTCTAAAATAGTAATGAAAAGTCTAATATATGGCAAAACACAATAAGAGGACAAAGGAAAAAGAATGTTAAGACTTTGGCTAACAGGCAAGCAGAAACCTAACAAATGCAGGCATAGTTATGCCTCCTGGAAGTTAAATACATGGTGCAAGTCTGTGGGGAGTACAGGGGAGGTGACTGGTAGAGAGATGTTGGTTGAAAAAGTGAGGATAGTAAATGTGAGAATAACTAAAGTAGCCACTCAAGTGTCAACCATACAAAACATATCAATCTGATACATTTGTTCTACCTTCCATGGAAACTCTGAATTGATTAATTGGCCAAGTTAATGAGCAAACTACAACCTAGCAGTCTGTCCCCTTCAACTCTACAATGATCAAATGCACAATGTCTTGGGAAAGAACCAAGAAAGCAAGCCAGGCTGGAATTAACCAAAAACATATATCATGCCCTGGGAAAGTGTCAATGAATCTGGAACCAATACTTTTTGAAAAATGTTAAAGGAAAAAAGTTTCAAGACCTGATAGGTGTTTTTGAGAAAGTTGAAGAGGAGGGGAAGATGAAAAATAAAACTGACTCAGGGCGTGTTCGAAATTTTGAATTAACCTAGGTAGTTATCTGTGCTTAGGGACTACATACTCAAATGCAGCATGATTGACAATGACTTAAATTTGCAAAGCTCTAAATTGGAAGCAAGGTTTTAATTTGGCAAACAGGCCTTTTCCTTCCACTGACATCAAGTCAGAATGCAGCCATTTCAATGAAGTCCCCAGCTGCAATATTCAGTGTATAACTCGTTATTTGACCCATTTTGGTGTCTTGGATTTCTTGATAAGAATGATAGGAAAAAAAAAAAAAAGAATGTTAGGAAATCTGACCAGTTATAGCTTTGAAGTTTTGGTATTCACAATGCCAAAGAAATAAGGGTTCAAATTGTATCTCTTAGTGTTATATATCATTTTCTAACAGAGTCAGTACATTTTTTTGCATTTTAAGAAAGAAGAACCAAATTAATTTGGTTTCAAAGATGAAGTACAGGCAATCGGTGGCATGCAGAGTCTTCCAAAGAGAACATTTCCAATAACACACTTAGGAAAATGGTAAATTAGGAAAAATTTATTGCTAGCATCCTTTGGTCATCCCTTTCCATCCTTTTAGCTGAATATTTTTGTTATGTTTTGGGAAAAAAAGCAATCTCACTGAAGACATACTAAGTATGGATGGGGCTGATACTAGCCCAAAGGTCAAAGGCATATTTTCTAACTAAAATCAATTGATGGTATGGTATGTGTAGGAAGGTGTTTTTGTCTATTTGTCTCATTTTGTTTTTGTTTTGCTTGTCTGTTTGGCATGGAAACTTTCAAAGCATCTCTTGCTTTTTCTGGGAAGAGTAGTCTTATTCCAAATCAATAGGTTTTCTAATAGGTTGTATCAATCTGAAGCATACTGGCCTTGTCTTGTCTCCAGAGCACTCTTTCCTCTCTTGACCCTGGTGCTACTGAAGACAGGTAGTGAATTTTCAGCCTCACTCACTCAGGAGTTAGGATGAGAAAGCCGTGTCCTATTTCCCCCAAAGGCCAGCAAAAGTAGCTCCTGCTCATTCACATACCCATCCTGTTTCTAAAGTTCCAAACCCATAACATACTCCCCAGCCCATGGGAATAATTTTCTGCCTGTTTCTCCACATCTTCTCTACTATAATTAGAGAGTCCTACCTTGACTATCTCTCTCTTGGGAGCCCTTGTCTTTGCATCACACTCAGAAACCAGTGTTCTATGAGCGCCTTGAGCAAACCAAACATACTCAGCCCAAATTTCTTTATCTGTCTCATGTAGCTAACATATCCTCATAAGGCAATGTAGAATACTTGACCAAACGCGCACCAATTACTCAGCATGGTGCCAAACATATAGTAAAGGAAATAGCTTTGACTTTCCTTCTAAATAAGAGAGATCTATCCTAAGAAAGTGTTAAGTAGAAGTTTTTACTGGGCCAATAGTTTATTTAGTAAATGTCAATTAAAAATTCTAGTTTCTACCTGCCCTACGACCCAGCAATTGCACTGTTGGGGATTTACCCCAAAGATACAAATGCAATGAAACGCCGGGACACCTGCACCCCGATGTTTATAGCAGCAATGGCCACGATAGCCAAACTGTGGAAGGAGCCTCGGTGTCCAACGAAAGATGAATGGATAAAGAAGATGTGGTTTATGTATACAATGGAATATTACTCAGCTATTAGAAATGACAAATACCCACCATTTGCTTCAACGTGGATGGAACTGGAGGGTATTATGCTGAGTGAAGTAAGTCAGTCGGAGAAGGACAAACATTATATGTTCTCATTCATTTGGGGAATATAAATAATAGTGAAAGGGAATATAAGGGAAAGGAGAAGAAATGTGGGAAATATCAGAAAGGGAGACAGAACGTAAAGACTGCTAACTCTGGGAAACGAACTAGGGGTGGTAGAAGGGGAGGAGGGCGGGGGGTGGGAGTGAATGGGTGACGGGCACTGGGTGTTATTCTGTATGTTAGTAAATTGAACACCAATAAAAAAAAAAAATAAGGAAAGAAAAAAAAAATTCTAGTTTCAAAAGTCCCTAAGTAATGTATCATTGTTATTTCTTGTTTCTCCAAAAACGGTTTTCAAAAAAAAAAATAAATAAAAACAAAACAAAGAGCTCCATTCCCAGATTTGTGAATATTTATAATGACACTAGAAGATTCTGGGAAGAGATGGCATTGGAGGCATAGCATTGGAATCTCCCTGAATCCCCCATAATCAACAAGCAAAGACTTAAAACCCACAGACGGTATCAACAGCAAAATTAAGTGACAGAGTATCCCTACAAACCCCAAAATATTAGTCAGTGGCTGCAAGCCACCATACGTGGAACGAACCACATAGCATCAGAAACTGTTAAGAAGATAAGAGGCAAGGCACAAGGGACTTCTGAGGGCCCTGAGAACTGGAGAAACCAAATATTACCCAGAAGTAGTCACTGGAACGCTCTGTAGGGCCAGCTATAAACAGCCACCAAAATGTCGAGTGGGTTCTGCAGGCTCCAGTCTATGGCTGAGAACAAGGGGACCATAGTAAGGTGTGACTGTGCTGAGTTACCCACACCTCACAGACTCCTAAAACTAACCAAATGGAGTTGCCTTCCAAGATGAGGCCCTGCACCAAGGAGAGATTCATCGGCAGAGTATCACACGAAGAGGAAGGGTGCCACAGAGGTGGTGGGTTGGTAGGAAGAGCGTGACTATTCTACACAAAGGATTCAGGGAAAGCTTCACTTGCAAGAGAACACTGGAACTGAAGCTGGAGGGAATACGGGAGTGTGTTCGTTTCCTAGGATTGCTGTAGCAAATTCCTACACACTTACTGACTTAAAGCAATGCAAATTTATCCTCTCACGTTTCTGGAGGCCAGAAGTGAATTCAACATCCTCATTGGGCTAGACTCAAGCTGTCAGCAGAGCTGGTTCTTTCTGCAGGCTGCAGGAGACAATCCATTTCCCTTACCTTGTTCAGCTTCTAGTGGCCACCTGCTTCCCTTGGCTCGTGGCTACTCTGTGTCTCACTCCATTGCTTTAGTCCTCACATCTACTACTCCTCTCTGATCCCCTGCCTCCCTCCTGTAAGGACCCTTGTGATTGCACTGGTCCCACCTACATACACCCAGATCATCTTCCCATCTTAAAATCCTTAGCCACATCTTCAAAGTTCTTCTTGGAGTGTAAGGTAACATATTTACAAGGCTCAGACTAGGATATGGACATCTTTGGCAGGGGGGGGGGGGGGAGGGGGGGGTATCATGCAGCCTACCAGAGGGAGCACACAAAGACGAACCTTTCTGCATGACAGGCAAAGTAAGATATGCCTTCCACTTGCTTAAAGCTATGATTGGTTATTAAGTTCATGCTTTCACTAGGACATAAACTAAACCAGTTCCTAGGGGTTCTCCAAAAATGTTCAGTGTTTTGTAAACAGTCACTGCACTTTGGACTTTAACTATATCACTAGAGCCTGAGCAGAGACATTTGAAAGATGAGAAGTTTAGATTAAAGGCAAACATCTATTCATTGCAATCCATTTCAAAATCTGCTGTTTTCCTGGAAAGGCTTAATTAGGATGCCAAATTGTGTGTCAAAATGAAAAAAAAAAAATACACTTTACATCAAAAACCAGCATGTCTGTTTCACCTGTACTAGCTAACAACTGTCAAGACATAAAAAGCATATATTAAAGAATCAATATTTTACATATTTTCCCATTACTGAGAGTTCATACATTAGTTTAAGTAATATATGACTTACAGAAAACTGTTTGCTAGCCTTCAGTCCTTGCTACAAAATACAGTAGGTGGAAATGTGAAGATATTCTCATGTACTCATGGTCGCTAATGTATTTTAGACATTAATGTATTTTATTAAAAACTAATAACAGTCCTCATGGAATAAAGAAGATAAAATTTAAAGAGAAAACTTCAAATACAAACACACATAAGTCCATACACACACATAAGGTTTTAAAATCTCACCTAATGTCCTAGGAAGAGAGACATATTCAAGTCTTGATTCTAGAAGCAAATCTTCTCCGTGTGACTCATTACCTCTGTGATCTTAGTTGCTTGAACTATAAACTCATTTTCCCATCTGTAAAATGGGGAAAACGTATGTACTGCTTCTAACATTAGTGAGGATTAAATGAGATTATGTAACAATAAATCAATGCAAGGTTTAACCAGAGGGTACATCTTTCAACAAATATGTGCTACTATTCTCATCATTTACTCTTCAGTTTCAAATGTTAAGATTTATTTTATTTATCTATATGAAAAAGAGAGAGCATGAGCATGGAAAGGGGCACAGGAAAGGGAGGGAGAGTATCTCAAGCAGACTCTGTGCTGAGCAAGGAGCCCAGTTCAGTGCTCAGTCTCATGCCCCTGAGATCATGACCTGAGCCAAAATCCTGAGTCAGACTTTAAATGCAGTGAGTCACCTAAGTGCCCCACAAATTTTAAGATTTTAAATAAATCATCTCTCCTATCACTCTCACAGGTCACTGAGAACTTGAAACACAGAAGCTAGAGTGATTGTAGTTAAAATGTTAGGTCCTATTAGGTCTCTCCTTTGGTTTCTAATTCATGCTAAGTGATGCTCACAATGACTTTATGGAGGATATCCTACAATCTCTATTTTCAGATGATAGAGTAGGGTCTTGGAGAGTTTAAGGAACCTGACAGGAAGTCCCATGGGGAATGTTTTGAACTTACAGATGTCTCCCTCCAAAGTCTAAGTTCTTGGTACTCTGCTATATGGCCTCTTCAACTGTAGAAGAGACTAGACATTATTTTCAAAGAAGCTTGAAGTCTAAAACCACATTATTTTTTAAATCCTTAGAGACAAATTCGTATTTGAAATATGTGTGAAAGTATTACTATTCTGCATGGTTTCCCATAAAGACAAAAGTTTTGTTTTTCTGTTTCTTATATACAAACTGGAAATAGAGCTTTGCAGCAAAACATATCACTGAAGAAGGTGGTCATCAGTTCTGCTGTTAAAGGGATGGCATAAAAATAATCAGGATATGAATTTAAAATTTAAGTTGTATCCAAGTAGAAACTGATTTATAAAACTAAGTTATTGAGTTAACATCTGGAAGAAAGTCACTCTCAAAAGAATATAAACAACACTGAAAACAAAAGAAGGGTAGAAAAAAACTCACTTGAGTTAACATAGATTCCCTGTACTGAGTTAGAAATTAAAATAAAAATGGAGAAAACATCTTGTGTGTGAAAAAGCCGCCTCAGGATGAGTAATACTAGACCTCATATAATGCTCTGAGTTAATAGTTGAATCGCCACCAGTGGATTCTAGAGGGGTTCATTATTCCAACAAGTCAATGTCTATATTGCATCTTGTTAAAGAAAAATGCTCAGGATGCCTGGGTGACTCACTGGTTAAGTGTCTGCCTTCGTTCGGCTCAGATCCTGACCCCGGGGTCCTGGGATCAAGTCCCACATCTGGCTCCCTGCATGGAACCTTGCTTCTCCCTCTGCCTACACCTCTGCCTCTCTCTCTGTGTGTGTCTCTCTTGAATGAATAAAAAAGTAAAATCTTAAAAAAAGAAAAAATGTTCAATCAGAAAGAGCATCCAAGGGGGTTACTAGTTTATAGGAGCATAGCCTATATTTTATTCCTGCATTTTTATTGAGATTATTTTAGTCTTGCAAACATTTTTCAAAATTTATTCCCACTTCTCCCTTTTTTGACTTTCTGAAAAGCATCAGACCTCTACTTCTCCACTTTTATAATATGCTCTTCAGGTTAGCATGTTATCTTTGATAATTATGTCTAAAACAGTGCAACCTAATCATAACAGAAATAGACCATTATGTTGAGTTGAATGTATTGCATAAATTCACTTCCCAAAATATCCAAGGATATTTTGTAACCAGGAATTCATACCATTCCCCTAGTTAAAAAAAAAAAAAAATCTAAAATATATCCCTAACATTTGCCCAATTATAGTTTTCTTGAGGATAGTAATCATGTGCCTAATTGGCAAATCACTTCATCATGTACTTCATACCACACTTACTGATTAATAACTGTTTAGTTGACTAAATGATAATATACAGATATCTGAAAACTACAAAAAGCTAAGGGTTTTAAGGTAAGGATTATACCTCAATCAAAAACCACAAAATCTAACATGAGAAGACAAATCTATTTCTTTCTTATCTAGGGTGACTATTCAGAAGGAATTGACCTTTGCCCTTTTCTTCATTTGCAATTGATAGAGGCCCCAGTTCATATATCTTCCAGTAGAATCAGTATACCAATCGTACTTAATCCGAATTGCTCTATGCCACAGACCAGGGAGATGTGGAAGCGAGTCTCAGCTTCAGCTAAAGACATTAATTTCCACTCCCTTAGAACCAGCACCTGTTCCAACATATCAAAGAACCTTGGCCCAAATGATTTCTGCAAAGTTCCATTATGACAATTGAATTTTCTGATAGGCCTTGCAACAGGGAGAAAAGACGGTCACAACTACTGTGGGCAAGAAGTGGAAATCCTTAAAGGATCAACTAAATTCCACCAGAATGTTAACAGATTTTATTACGAGTTACACTTCTTTTCAACAGAACCAACTAACCAAAAGCAGAAATGTGTTCATTAGAAACCTACCCTTAAGGCCTATCTGTACACAGTGAAAATAGGCACCTCCTGAAAGACAAAGACCAAAAAATAAAAATAGTTGACCTACAAATGTGAAGCATCATGACATTGATCGGATGATTTATTTTGATCTTCAGATACTGTAATGAAGCTCAAATTCACAAATAATTCTAGCTGTAACTGTTCATTTACTCTCTTGACATTGGCGATATCACTATCAATGACTTACTAGATTTGGATTAAACGTATGTCCATTTTATTTTATTTTTTTAATGAAGTTCAATTTGCCAACATATAGCATAACACCCAGTGCTCATCCCATCAAGTGCCCTCTTCAGTGCCCATCACCCAGTCACCCCATCCCCCTGCCCACCTACCCTTCCACTACCCTTTGTTCATTTCCCAGAGTTAGGAGCCTCTGTTTTGTCTCCCTCTCTAATTTTCCCCACTCATTTTCCCTCCTTTCTAATCCCTTTCACTATTTCTCATATTCCCTGTATGAGTTCATCCTTCTCCAATTGACTTACTTCACTCAGCATAATACCTTCCAGTTCCATCCACGTCGAAGCAAATGGTGGGTATTTGTGCTTTCTGATGGCTGAGGAATATTCCATTGTATATACAGACCACCTCTTCTTTATACCTTCTTCTGTCAAAGGACATCAAGGCTTCCTCCACAGTTTGGCTATTGTGGACATTGCTGCTATAAACATTGGGGTGCAGGTGACATCCATTTTAATTTGAAGACCATCTCACTAAGATAATCCCAACCACTAATTTTTGGGCAATTTTGCTATGTTCATATATGTGCGTGGCATTTAATTGTCCCTTTAATCCTCATAACATGAGTAGTAGAACTTTCCTAATGGGGTTGATGTATATAAAATGTTTAGATCCTGACTCATACTAAGATTTCAGAAAGTACTATTTGGTAAGTGGAATTATCATCCACATTTTAAAGTTAGAGAGAAATCTTAAGTTACCAGAATCCATGTTCTTGTCCACAATTCTGTGTCTAGTGTGAATTGTATGAAATTAGAAATCATGAGCATAATAGAGGACGCACATCTCCCTAATATCTAATTCTATTCCCATGATATTTTTTCCTCACTGATCTCCATCTTGTACCCTTTCTGACAATACGTTTCCTGGCTTCAGAGACCTTTAAGCCTGTGCAGAAACTATTCCTTCCTTCTGGAACAACTGCCAGGAAAGCATATTGCATCTTATATCTAATTGTTGGTTTCAACATCCATCTATTTTCTGAAGCTTACTTCATCTCTTTTCAATCGCTTAACTACCATAATCCCTGACCTCTTAATATTCTTCATTTTTCCCCTTTGTCTTGAGAAGTATGCTTGGAAACACATCTGTTAGTCTCTCGATGAAATTCTTAGGAAGTAGCAACTGTGTGAAGTCTTAGTTGCTGTTCCCCACAAGCCCCAGTTTATTATAGATTGTAAGTCTCTGACAATGCCTGCATCAGGAAGCTACCATTTGGCCAATATGTTCCCAAAATGATACTCTTATCAAACAAAACGATTTTTAAAATTTGATTACAATATTTGAATTCTTAACTATACTAAATAGTGTATAATTGTGAAATTACTTCTTTTCTCTCCTTTGAACAGGTGTGAAGTTCAAAAGCAAAAGCATACCTTCTGTCCGCTAATACATTATATGCTGTGTGTCTGATAACTGAAGTAGAGCGTGCAACGACACGAGGAGTACACAATGTTCAAATCATAAATCACCTCAATATTTAGAAAGTATTGTGCCATGAATCAAAACCTTCATTAGAATCATGAGATATTTTACCTATGGTACATCAAAGTGACTGTGAAATATTACACACATTCTCAATACGAAGTTAGGTAGAAATTTCCCAGCAGTGGATTTACATATGATGCATATTACAGGGTCAGTCTTACATCCTAGAAGGATTCCTGCGGTAGGGAGTGAGTGTGATCCATGAACAACAGTCCCAGCTGCCTATTCGACACCAAGTACTAATGGGATATAAGGCGTATGATTTCTCTTGTCTTCATGTCAATTTTCACATCTACAAAATGGGTGGGTTGACACAATCCAGACTCCTTTCTAAATTCTATCAAAAATCCCTAAATATTATGTATAATTTTCCAAAGATTGGTGGATCTTTGGATCTTTGGGAAATAATATCCCAAAAATGACTTTAGTTACTAGGCTGTATATTTAATATCTATGATGTTCATACACCGTATGTGAAACTTTCATAATCGAAAATTAATGCTATGCTACAGTGCTACATTCTTGATAAAATTGTATTTTAAGCTATGCTACTCTAAGTAGTTCCATAAATGATCCAGCTCAATGTTTTTATAAGTATTTCCTTGATCTTTATAGAAAAATAATCTCTTTATTAAGAAAATTTTGGAGAAAAAACTGATAATGGACAAATGTTGCACATAACTTTCCATTGGGTATTTTTTTAAATTAACTCTTTCTTTAAAATAATTACAAAAATTCAAATACATTTCAGAGAGGCAGAGGAGTTTTACTCTATTTACTAGGATGCAAATTTTCCTACCAAATTCTCCTCCCTTTTGCTTCTGGGGTTCTATTTTTTACTCTCAACTTAGAAATGCTGCATGAACTAGGAGACATACCAGAAAGCAAACACAAATATATCAGAATAAATCATACCCATTTCCAAGTATGGATATTGGCACAGTTTTTATGAAGGTTATGTTTCTTTATAATGATCTCTGCCCACATCACCTCTGCTTATCAATGCTTTTAAAAAACATACTCAGACAGGAAAGTCATTCCACACTGAAGACCAGGATGCCAGGGAGGAAAAATGACTTCTTGCAAATAATCATTTTGGATAATTCTGGAGATTTATTCAACCAGATCCTCCTGGGTTCTGCTGTCTGACAGTCATGCAAGAGTGCAGCCATAGGATCTGCCTTTGCAGTGGCTGTCAAAAACAAGAGCTTTTAAACACTTTTTTAATGGATTTTTTTAATGGAAGGGAAAATAACAGAGTGGAAATCAAATTATTTTTTGCTCTTCCCTTTCAACTGCTTTAAAACATACTCGGAGGTTATTTTGCTAAGGAATTTGCTACTGACATATAAATAACTCCATTTTCAAAGTAGAATGAACAAGAATGATATGACTATAAGCACATCAGCTACCTTTCTGGATATTTCCCGGTTTATCTCATTACTAAGTTTTTGCTTGATTTAAGCTTGATGATTCCTGTTTAGGATACTTAATACATTGAATGAAAACATGATTGGAAAGAAAGGCCAGAACAAAGATCAAATTACAAAGTATGAGAAGAAAGCCTCCATTTGGCTCTACTGCTAATCCCTTTACAGTATTGATCTTTATTGTTTACTTATAGACTTTTAGACTTAGAAACAAAATGACATATTTATCTAATTCAACTGTCTATTTTAAAGCAAAGGAACTTTTGTTTCATTAATGAAATGCAAAATTGGTTGCTGCACTGCGGTAATTCAATATTTCCTATTATGAATGTTCCTTGATTCTGACTCTAATATCGCTGTTTATTCCAAAGAATATTCTTTTCAGCAAAGTAAACCTTAAAAGTGCATAGCATTTGGCAACATTATTTTTTAATATATTTCCAAGTAACATGGTCCAATTTTGAAGCCCAGGATTTAGGAACGTATGTGCATGTGTTTGTGTACGTGTGTGTGTGTGTGTGTGTGTTTTTCATTTACTCAGTGACCTTAGGACAGGTCACACCTCATCAAGCCTGTGATATTATATGCTGTTCAGCATCAGGCCTGCTGAATCAATCAGAAAAGACATAAACTGAAATATGGACTGTGTCTTGCTAGAATTAAAAATCAGATGTGATGTCTGTTTTTTAGTTTGATACATGCCCTTGATCTTCAGCTGTGAGAGCAACTCTGTTATACTTTTTATGGTTTAAAAAGTATTTACAGGTGTTATACCTCAATAATTTTGAGCAAAGGGATTATTTCTTAACAATTCAAATAATCTTATAAATAAAATGCTTTGTTTATAAACTATACCTTATTGTTACAACTGGGATATCATCTTAGGATAGCAAAATAGAGGTCTAGTCTTTTTATGGTCCAATGTTTAAAAACATATATACACAAATATACAGATATTTATTGTTTGCTTATATACATTCATTCATATTTAAATATTTTAATTATATTGCACACTAAAAGCTATATAGTGTGTATGTTATTCAAAGTTTGTAAGCTAAACAGAAAGTTTAATAATTTATAGGTTTATGAGCCACAACATATATAATGATTAGCATTAGAGTTTTTTTTCTTTATTTCTTCTAATATTAATCCTGTGAAATTCATTCAGAATATTAGAGTTTGGAAAGAAAAGGTACACTGCCTCCATTGTAGAGGAAAAAGTTTTAATAAAATGTATGGGTAAATATCATCGTCAATATTATAACAAACAGGGAGATAAGAATGGGGAGGGGGAGAAAAAGGTAAACCTAAGCTAAATCTTTATCTTGCATTTTATTCCACTGGATTTATTCAAGCCTGTTCAGGAGTATTTCTTTATTGGCCTTATTTTTTTTTCCAGTAAAAACTGTCTTCAAACATACTATTTGCTAAAATCTGCGTGGTTCTAAAGTGAATTATTTTTAGAAAACTACATTCAACTTAATGGGAATAATTAGAAACATGAGACTTCCAAGAAATTTTTTAATCCATTTAAATCTTTGTGCATTTTTAAAGTAAGAACTCCTGCTACACACAGATTATTGGGTCAATATTTATATTTAAATAGAGAGAAATAGAATTGTAAAACACAAATGCAATTATGTTTGGCTATAGCATTTTACATTTTCCAAAACGTTTTAATGTACTCCACCTTATTAGGCTGTCACAACACCCATACATTACAGGTAAGCTAATAATTATCATATGCCTTAAGCATCCCCTATATTCCAATTTCTCTCCCTGCTGTCATCTAGCATTGTGCTGCTTCTTTTCTCATGACAATGAAAGTAAAAAGTCTAAACTTAACCTGGTAGGGAAGTCATATAAATTCACTTTATATTTATATGTGTCTCAAGTTACAGTTGAAGTATTAGAATCTAACTCTGATCTCTGTTTTAAATACTTGAACACTAGTATAGCCAGTTATATGGGAAGACTACACTGCTAGTAAGGACATGATATTGGTTTTGCTTAAATGCCTGAAAAAATAGAAATCCTTTATATGCATATCATTTATGCAGTACATATCTGCATATGTATGTATGATATCACTATTTAAATTACAAATTTAAAAATGCAAAATAAGCAGCAGCAGAATTCAATATGATGAGGACATACTATTCCCAGAATCGAAGACATGTCTTTTTGACTTTGGTATTCCATCCATAATGTGGCAGAGTAAAGAAACAACAATTTTAATCTGAGGTTCCTTAGATGCTGGCCTCATTTAAAATTACAAGCATCATCAGCTCATTTAAGTGACTTGACGGTAAAATTATCAGCAGTCCAAAAGTGATTTCAGGATTTAAATCTGCATCCAGATGACTAAAAGTGAAATTAATATAAAAATGTGCAATATATAAGCAATGTTGGCCACTATTATTCTGAGGGCACTACTGATGGTCTTCAAGTGAGCAGAGATGTCTGAGCCATCCTGATCCCAGTCAAACTGAGGTTTCCTATGTTAATCATGTGTCTGGGTTTCCTGGACAACAGAAGATTAGGACTCAAATATACAGGTGACTTCACCCCCAAGCATCAAGTTATACTTGTAGGTTTACCTGAGAGCTGAGATGCCTCCTGGAGAAAAAATGAAACATAACTTTGTCTTTCTAAATGCCTACTAAAACCTATGGGAGTGGGAGCAGGGGAGCAAAAGGACCCAATATTCACAGATGCGAATTCCCTGAGAGAGCTTATTTTATAAAGGCCAAAGAAGTACAGGACGCTGGATTTCAGTAGATGACCTGAGCGTGACAAGAGAACTCACCACATCCAACCACACAGGAAGAACTTTGAGTGCTCCAGGATGAAAGGATCGGGAAACAGAGATGGGTTTATCATGAAGCAAATGAGGTTTAAGCTTCAAGGGCCCTTAACTGACTAAACGGGTCTAAAGAACTGTTTATGTGGTCATGAATTTTTGGAAATTTAGTACAAATAAGATATTTAGCCCCCACCACTAGAGACTATCACCTCTTTTCCATCCCGGGCTGCTCTGGAGTTGGAGTAATCACAGGCAGGTTTGAAATATAGTAAATAGAAATTGAGTCAGGAACACATTTACATGGAGTTTAATGAGATATATTTCTGTGGTTCTCAGTCATTTATGTGTGGTTAGATGGTTAGGTTACCACCAGCCGGGAGAGACTTTTCAGAACATACCCTTATGTCGACACACCCAGTTTCCTAACACAAACATACAGGTTCAAAGATCAAATCATAATGTGAGCAAATTCTATAGCACCTGGAACCAGAGCATTTGGGCAGAGAAGAAGCAAGATGTGAAATGTACACAGAAGGTAGAACTGTAGGAAATTTTCTGATCCTTTGATAATTAAAATCGTAAGCAGAGAATTGGATTCACGTTGACATCTAGTCAAAAAAGAATTGACTATGTTGAGAACATGCTTGATGGATCCGTGTACACAATTATAAATACACTGTGGTGGTTTTCTTAAATTCTAAAAACTGGCATGATAGTATCAATAGTCAGTGGTGGAAATATCAATAAAAACAAATTTTAAGCAACTATCTGAGAGAAAGGGCTGAGTTATCTTTCAATATTTTATAAAAAATCCTGTATAATATTTCTCACATAAAGACGTGTTCAGAGTATTCAGCTCGATATCTCAATGGTATGGGGATTTTGTGACGTCCTTGGCATTAGTCAACTTTTTGAAATGCGTTGTGGTTTCTGAATTCTATACCAATAGTTTCTGTCTTAGCTAAATTTGTATTCATAGTTTTGTACCCTTTTTGTAAAGAGTTTCTACCAAATCAGATAAATTTCAGTCTCCGCAAAACTTCCATCTTCCTCCAAGTGGCATGTTAATAATATATATATATATATTTAACGTATACCTGAATCAGGATGCTGAATAGCTCTTCCAATAGCTTGAGATTTCTACTAATATGCCAAAGCTGAGGACTATCAGAGCTAAATGTCACACATTACAGAGACTGCCAACATGCACATCTCCATGTGCCCACTAAAGGTTCTGTCTGTAGCTCCAAACATTACGCACCCTTACAGACATTTATAAAAGCAGACTAAAAAATTCAAAGTGCATGAAGAAGAATCAAGAGTCATGCACCTAGGGAGAGAATGTAATGTGCTTTTCTTCTCCCCATCAGGTTCACCTTCCAAACCTTCTCCACCCCACTCTACTCACTCCCACCCCTCAAAACCCCCACCCTGGAGAGGCTGACCAGTGTGGGTTGCATGGATGAGTTCTCATGCTCTCTGGCTGTTGCTGGTGCCACTCTTGAGGCTAGTGGACAGGAGGTTGGCAGGGGAAGGAGAGGTATGGTGTTACCAAGAGCTGACTGTACCTAGCGGGTGAAGGACACAACTCATGTTTGGCAACCTCCTCTACACACAGCTGTCTCCAGCTTCAAGAACCACTTTCTACCTAGTATTTCGGTCTAAGGGATAGTGACTGTAAGGGTTCAAAAGCATTGAATTTTTTTCTTTTTGATTTTCTCATATCCCTCGCACATCTTTTTAGTCATTTTTTAAATAATAAATGAAATTTATTGTTTATTTTATAACAAGTTAAATTTTTACTTTCTCATTCATAAGTTTTCCCAGGTGAGGCTTTGTTTTCTAATTTCTTGTTTGTGGTAAAATGCACAGCATTGACTATCTGAACCACTTTTAGGTATAGATTTCAGTGGTTTCAAGTACATTTGTATCATTGTGCAACCATCACCATCATCCATTTCCAGAACTTTTTACATAAAATCTGGCAAAATTAAAACCCTATACCCACTAAACAATAACTTTCTCTTCTCTCTCTTCCCACTGCCTGGCAACCACCACTTTACTTCCTGTTTCTAAAAAGGCAATTCATACAATGGTATAAAATATTTATAAATCATATATCCAATAAGGGATTAATATCCAGAACATCTGGAAAACTACAAAAACACCACCAAAAACACAGACAATCCAATTCAAAAAACAGCAAAAGGCTTGCATAGACATTTCTTCAAAGAAGATATACAAGCTACCAAACAAGCACATGAAAAGCTCTTCAACATCAGTAATCACTAAGGATAATCCAAATCAAAACCACAAGGAGATATCACCTCACAACCCATACAATGGCTACCAAAAAAAATTTAAAAGTACAGGTGAAGACATGGAGAAATTGGAACCCTGTGCACTGTTGATAGAAATATAAAATGGTGCAGCCACTGTGGAAAACAGGATGGCAGCTCCTAAAAAATTAGAAATAAAATTGCCATATGACCTATCCATTCCACTTCTAAGTATACACCCAAAAGAATTTAAAGCAAGGTCTCCAAGTGATATGTATACACCCATGTTCCTAACACATTGTTTACAATAGCTACAACATAGAATCAATGCATGCCCATCAAGAGATGAATACTACAAAATGTGGTATATATACATGAATATAAAAAAATTGAAAGTAAAGAGAAAGTTATTTTGTCCCTTTTGAAATTTTGTAAACTTCTCACTTGATCATTTTGAATGAGATATCTATTTCTTATTGTCACTTAAACTAATGTCTACCAAAACCAAGTGAGGCGGTCTCCAAGAAAACTACTCAAAGGGGTTAGATATCAGTCAATAGGGGAAATGGGGTTTTGAATGACTTTGGATTTCTGATTTTCAGTGGACTTGCTGTCTTCCCTTTACACTGTGGGGTCTCCTGTCAGAGGCAGGACCTGAGGGGACTTAGAAGAGGTCACACAAGAACACATTCCCTGGGTCAGAGTACTGAACACTGGGAAGTCGCCAGGGGAGCCTCCTAAGAACTATGCATGTGCCCCTGTGAGAGGATCCCAATTTGATCTTCGGCCACTCAGGGATGCAAAGTAGAACCAAAGGAAGCAATCAAGAAGAAATTGCTAATCACGAGCTCAGTTACACAACAGATATTTTTCTCTTCCCCCTTTTCCAAGCACCAACACTCTGGAAGACCCAGAGGTTATAACAATAAGGTCACGAGGTAAAATGTAGAATGCCCAGTTAAATTTGAATGTCAGGGATGCCTGGCTGGGTCAGTTGGTTGAGCCTCTCTGCCTTTGGCTCAGGTCATGATCCATGGGTCCTGGGATCGAGTTCCGCATGGGGCTCCTTGTGGGCAGCCTGCTTCTCCCTTTGCCTGTGTCTCTGCCTCTCTCGGTGTATATCTCATGGATAAATAAATAATATGTTTATCCAAAACTCAAATATAACTAGACATTTTGCTTTTTTTGTTTAGTTAGAGTTTTTATAAATTTAACAGCCCAATCTAAGCTGAAGAATTACAGTGTCTCAGAATCAGAGCTTTCCCACCCCTACCCTCACACACCATTTTTTAGGCTAATCAGTAAGCAGAGGAGAAAAGAGAGTTTTAGATCAGAAACCAGATTAAATTGCTAAACTATTCTAGATCAGATTGGACCTTTCTATGATACTGGGAAAGTTCTAGAGTCTACATAAATCTCTTTAAATGGTGACAAGGAGAAAAAGTAAAACATATTAATGTTTTGTACCCTGCCAATTTCAGGTTTGCTGAATAAGGCAATTAAAGCTCAGAGCTTGATAAAATGTCCCAATATAATCTTGGGTTGTCATTCATTCGAATGTGAAGTATATCTATCTACAAACAGACTAGTGACTACCATCCCTAGAAATAGATGCAATGAATTTTTGAAATAATGACTGTAACATTCTTTGAGAACAAGTGGAAGAGTTTGGATGTGGGTCCTCAGGCCTCAGGATAGGCCTGGGAAACACCAGATAGCTGAGATGGAGATAAAAATGGGGGCTTTCCAGTCTCTTTCTTAAGCCTTTATGCAGACATAAAGCACTTGGTTAGAGGTTCAAGTGGAAACAACATGAATGCAACTGTGATACAGCTTGCTGACCACGCTAATTCCTCTGAAGTCTCCAGGGAGCTCTTGTAAAGAAGGATGTATAGAAAATGATATATTTTTTTACAGATTTTATTTATTTATTCATGAGAGACAGAGAGAGAGAGAAAGAGAGAGAGAGAGAGAGAGGCAAAGACCCAGGCAGAGGGAGAAGCAGGCTCCCTGCGGGGAGCCTGATGTGGAAATGGATCCTAGGACCCTAGGGTAACACCTTGAGATGAAGGCAGATGCTCAACTGCTGAGCCACCCAGGCGTCCCTAGAAAGTAATATTTAAACACCACCTTAGATGCTCAGTTTTTTTCAAAAGACTGAACCTGTTCCTAAAGGAGGGAAAAACTGTGTAAGAATGGCCTAAAGCTTACAACCTGACATCCCTCCCTAATGTGTTAGAGCACACGACCAGAAAAACAGGCTTATCTCATAGAAGGGACAGAAGAGTGTGCTGTCCAGTGTTCTGTGGAAACCAGGAAGACATAAAAATAGAGGTAATTCTGAACATGTCCAAGGGGAAGAAACTTCGGAGCCCTAGTTAGAATAGTTTGTGGAGGTGCAAGCCCGCTGTTTTCCTGAAATTAATGAAGCTAATTTGGAAAGAGGAGGAGAGAGAGGTCGGAGTCACTGAAGATGGAAAGAGGGAAAAGATAAAAAAAAGTTTACAGTCATAAAAATCCCTGGCAGGGCTTTAAGTGGAACAGATGAGTACTTCTTGTAACATTATTCAGTGATGATTTCAAAGACTTGAGACTCAGTAAATCAGACAGGCAGACTCTGCTTCCTTGCATGAGTGTTCAGGTATGAGATGCCAACCCGGTAGATCTTATGAACTGATAGGATTGCACCTGAAAGTGAAAGATAATATAGAAGGCCCTAACTTGTAGGGCTACAGATAAATTGTCCTGCACAAGGTTGTCAGGGAAGCCCTTTCTGAGAATGTAGCATTTAGGATAAGAAGTCAGTCTTGCAAGCAGAAAAAGGGAAGAGCCATCCAGACAGTGGAAACAGTGCAAGATATGATTCAAGGTGAAAAGGAGCTTGGCGTATTTAAGGTATGAATAGAAACCCATTTAGGGGGAGCATAGTGAGAGAGCAGACGGCTCAAAGGAGTTGGGGAGTTACGCTCTAAGTTGAACAAGAAAATGAATAACTGTATGGTTACTATAAAGGATATTTGCATTCCACCTATCAGTCAAATTTGTGAAGAAAAGAATCCTCTAAGTACAAAGTGAGTAACAGCTGTTTTATGCAGGAGAGAAGAGCAAAATGAATCCCCAAGAACCTGCAGAAAGAAAAGAATGTAACGTCTTGGAGCAAGACAACATGAATGCGAGAAGTAGGAAAGACACATTTCTCCCCAGGTTCCAAGAAAGATAATGAAGCCGAGATTTCCCCCCATGGTTCCCATGCTAGGAAAGCACCCAGTACAAGGAAAACCCCCTGTTTCTTTCCATGAACAGTGGAAAGTTTCTTTTTTTGTTTTGGTTTTTGGGTCTTGGGCTTGTATTTTCATGAGATAAAATGTACTTATTGACACTGACCCTGACATACACAAATATTCCGAAAAACAAGCTGAAAATTTTTCCTTGTTTATTTTCTCACACAGACACCCATACTGCCCTGAAGGCAGGATGTGCTGGTTTTCCTTTGTGGAAAAGCACACACAGGCAACAAGCCGAGAAAGCAGATTTTGTCCTTCAAGACCTGCAGGGAAGAGATCCTTCTAGGGAGTGGTAGGTGCTGTTTCTCACAGGGCCAACAGGGACAGAGCCAGCGTAGGGAAGCAGGGGCATGGAATAGTGTCCATGAAACTGCAAGAAGACCATTGCTCAAACGTGTTAAGGGATACCCCATGTACTTAGGATTTTCTCACCTGAAAAAGAATACCTCCTAGATGACCGGCTTCTGAGAAGTCAGTAGGCCTTCCCACTGACAATCAGTAAGAATGACATAGTCATCATGAGGAGAATTCTTTAGATAACTATGATCATAACTGTCAATTTTGAAACTAAGTAGAATTTAGTCTTCAAAAAGAAAAAGTTCTTTAAATCATAAAATTTTGGAACTAGAAGATGACTTGAGGTACAAGTCATCAATCTCTCTGTTTTTCAAATTAGGAAAATAAAACAGAGATAAAGTCGGTGATTCGAGGACAGCTATAACAGGTGCAATGACCACGAGTTGCGTGCACTCTCCCCCCACCCTTGTTCTTCTTACTGCTCCCAAGTGTGGTATGAACAAGACTCCTCAGACCTCTGAGGAGTGTAAATGGTGTCCAAGCACAGCCTTCTCATTCATGAATTTAATCAATGGAAGTTTTCATCTATTTATTTCTTGTAAGAGAAAAACTGGGTCAGGGTTGCTTAACATCTCCTTCTTTAAGAATACATAGTAATGTGTAGATGTTGCTGGAGGAAGCATACCATGGCTCGCCCAGTGCACCTGCAGCAGTAACCAGTGATCAGAGAAGATAAGAAAACTTGGGACTCAGAGACATAGGTTTGTAGCAATTCTTTGCCAGCAAAATGTACTTCAAAGTAAGGACTCATTTTGAATTAAATCACCCTTTTATTCAAAGGGCAAATATCTCTACTTTTTAAATTGTTTAAAAGGGGGCAATAACGCAGGAATTATTGCTTAAATGAATAATTTTAGAGTTTGGGATGATGCATATTTCTGATGCCAAAATCTCAAAGTAAATTTTATAAGCCAATTTTATTGGCTCAAATTATATTTAATATCTTTGTAAACAATCAGCTCATTTTTAAATTTTGATTATTTTCATTCCACAATTTGGAATACATTTTCCACCCCTGAGGGCAAAATTTAACCAAATGGTCAATGAATTACTGATTTTTGAGAGTGTGATCTTTTAAAAATTTTATCATCTCTCTGATTCTCTCTATTCCATTTCAGTCTATGGTTCCTTATGCAACAAACTGATGTGGTAAGCAGAATAATGGCCCCCCAAGAGAGATCTAAATCCTAATCCTCAGAACCTGTGAATTTGTCACTTTACTTGGCAAAGGGGAATTAACTGTGCAGCTGGAATTAAGGTTGTTGATCAGCTGGCTTTAAAATAGAATGGATAGAGAAGCTGTGGTCTATGTATACAGTGGAATATTACTCAACCATTAGAAATGACAAATACCCACCATTTGCTTCCAAGTGGATGGAACTGGAGGGTATTATTCTGAGTGAAATAAGTCAATCGAAGAAGGACAAACATTAGATGGTCTCATTCATTTGGGGAATATAAATAATAGTGAAAGGGAATAAAGGGGAAAGGCGAAAAAATGAGTGGGAAATATCAGAAAGGGAGACAGAACATGAGAGACTCCTAACGAATGAACTAGGGGAAACGAACTAGGGGTGGTAGAAAGGGAGGTGGTGGGGGGTGGGGGTGACTGGGTGATGGACACTGAGGGGGGCACTTGATGGGATGAGCACTGGGTGTTATTCTGCATGTTGGCAAAATGAACACCAATAAAAAATAAATTTATTTAAAAAGTATAAAATAAAATAAATAAAATAATAAAATAATAAATAAAATAAAATAAAATAAAATAAAATAATAAAATAAAATAAAATAAAATAAAATAAATAATAAATAAAATAGAGAGATTATTCTGGATACCCAGATAGGCCATTTAATCTGAAGGGTCCTTAACTGTAGAAGAGGGATGCCAAAGCGTCCCTGTCAGAATGATGCAGTGTGAAAAAAACTTGAATAGCCTTTGTCAGCTTTCAAGAGGGAAGACGGCCAGAGCCAAGAAACGTGGGGCAACCTTTAGAAGCTGGTGAAGGTGAGAAAACACATTATTTCCTAGAGCCTCCAGAAAGGAATGCAGCCCTGGCCTCACCTTGATTTTAGCCCAGTGAGACCTATGTCGGACCTCTGACCTCTAGAAGTCCAAACGAGACTAGATAGATGGATGATAACATTTGTATGTGTTTGTATTGTTAGAAGCTATCAAGTATGGTAATTTGTTACAGCAGTCAGAGAAAACCCATATATATTACAGGGGACTATAAAATCACCCAGGGTTGCAAAGAAAATTAAATAAGTTAGAGTTAAGAAAAATAATTGAATTTGGAAATTAACTTTTCCACAATTTTATGCCACCCTTTCTAAAAGGAAACTAACAAATTGAGCCTCTAAAAGAACATGAAAGAAATGGTGTTGTATGCACAGAATATACAACTCATTTAATGTTATTTTACCCTAACCACATTCTCTATTCTTCAGAGCGATTATTCTTTTTAAACTTCTGCATTGTCTATTATAAATTTAAACATAAAGCTAATCTGTACTGTTTTAGTTAAGTAGTCTAATCAATCACTCAATATTTGTTGAGTTCTATCTGCCCAGCTGTTCTGAGAGTATTTACAGTTTATGTAAAGAGACTAGTGTTTATTTTTTAACATAAAAAGAGTGGTACTATAAAAAGTAAGAATTGTACAATAAATCTGATGCAATGATTTCAGAATATTCTAATAAAATATTCATGGAAATAAATGTTAACAAAAAAGATATTTTTATCCAAGACTTTAAGGAATACTTTTAAGATTAATCTGATATATTTGTAAACTTTCAAAAGCCAGAAATACAACAGTAGCTCCTTTAGACATGTGATACAAATATAAGTGCTTCATTTTTAGAAAAAAATTAGTAAGATACCATTATCTGCATTAAGTAAGATACCAATATCAATAGCCTGGCATATGTTCCTCCTAACTTTTTTCTGTGTTAACATAAAATAATAAAAATGTATTCCTAAGTATTAGAATGTGTTACTGTTGTTTTTACAAAACTATGAACTTTTGCTCTACAAGTTAGTCTTTTTCTTACATCTATTTTCTTCTTACTACTATCACATAGATGTCAGTATTGTCACTAGCTGCATAATACTTCACAGTTTGGACAGCAACTACAGCATGATTTTTACAGCATCATTTTTTAAGTTACATGCATCTATAGAATTTCAATTTAGAGAATAGATTTTTATTTGATTGATCATTGATATCTGCTAATATAATAGAAGTGTCACTAGCTAAATTGCTCCCTACAATATTTGGAATATTCTGTTATTATGAATAAGAAATGTTATGCTGAGTGAAATGAGTCAATCAGAGAAGGACAAACATTATACGTTCTCATTCATTTGGGGAATATAAATAATAGTGAAAGGGAATATAAGGGAAGGGAGAAGAAATGTGTGGGAAATATCAGAAAGGGAGACAGAACATAAAGACTCCTAACTCTGGGAAACGAACTAGGGGTGGTGGAAGGGGAGGAGGGCGGGGGGTGGGGGTGAATGGGTGGCGGGCACTGAGGGGGGCACTTGACGGGATGAGCACTGGGTGTTATTCTGTACGTTGGCAAATTGAACACCAATAAAAAATAAATTTATTATTTAAAAAAATAAAATAAATTAAAATAAATTTAAAAAAAAGAAATGTTGCACCTGGAAAGTAAAAGGAAATAAATAAATAT
The DNA here is from genome assembly GCF_003254725.2 of Canis lupus dingo. Classification (NCBI taxonomy): domain Eukaryota; kingdom Metazoa; phylum Chordata; class Mammalia; order Carnivora; family Canidae; genus Canis; species Canis lupus. The sequence continues at coordinate 4,518,493 of NC_064261.1, read as the reverse complement.
GTCAGCAAATTAGACACAACTGAAGAAAGAATTAGTAAACTATAAGGCAAGTTGAAAGAAAATAAGCATCAGAAAGCATGGAAAGACAAATGAATGGAACATAGAGAAGAGAGTATAGAAGACATAAGAGACATAGTAAAAAAGCCATATGGTCTATTATATGTGTAATTGGAAAAGAGAGTGGCACTGGGTAAGAGGTAATATTTGAAGATGATAGCTAAGAATTGCTATAGTCAAACATTTCTATAATATCCAACTATTGCAATTAATGCACTGGGATACTATAAAGCAATAAAAATGAATGCCTTTCAGTTACACCAAAACAATATAAATTAGCTTTATACATATAATATTAAGGTGAGGAAGCCAAAAGTAGATACGATTTATACATATAAAGTTCAAAAACAGAAAAAATTTTATAATGACGTCAGAAGTCAGAATAGCAGTTATCTTTTAGACAAAAGGTGAGCATATTGATTAAAAGATCATAAGGCAGGCTTCCGAGTGCTAACAGTGTTCTATTTCTTGACCTTGATGCTGATTAACCATGCATCTTCACTGCGTATACTATGTATACACATATATATTTATTTATATACATATAAAATATACGTATTTGTAAGTATTCATAAATATAAATTTTATATAGTTTACTTTGCATATATTTGCTGTGCTTCATATAAAAGCTTAAAAATAAAGCAAAATAATAATTATAATATATTTACGGAGAGAAAAATATTAATTCCAAAACCAAAAAATTATTATTCTAACATGGCACTTAAATTAAGAATTACATTTTAAGATTTACATTTTAAATATGTAGCTATTAGTAATACTATAGATTGTTCCACAGTTTCCATAATTTAGGACTCCTATGATGAAAATAAAAAAGGTTTAGTACATCTCACTCTAGCAAAAAAGAACCTTTGAAATGGTACTTATATAATTTCTCCTATATTTTTCATTTTTTGAATTCCAAAATTATCAGATAGAAAATATCAATACTGAGAGCTGCATGTAAATGTCTTTCCTTCTTCAAAAATCATGACTTTCCATATACTAAGTAAGACATGCACAAGGAACTTGCTAGCCATAATATCTATTCTGCTTTGGATCTGAAGCAGCGAGTAATAAGAGGTGTCCATGTTAAATTATCTGATTGAGTTGACTGAGCAAATCTTGATTGCTAACTAGATAGAGAATCACTGTTGTACAAAAATTTTTGTGATGAAATCTGTGACCTTAAATCATATTTTAATGAGACTTGAAGAAAGTACATATATTCATTAACAGCTGAAACTCTTTAGTGATTTTAAGAAGAAAACATCAATCAATATGCCAAACATAAAGCAACTGTGTGAAATCTTCTCATTATTAGGTGTGAATGCTAAAGTAGAGGGGTCATTTCATTGTTTCACAAATTCCCAGGAACAGGAAACCTAATCACTTACAATGATTACTGTTGTTAATCTAAAATATGAGTTACTCTGAGACTTGCCAAGAAAGATGTGAAAAGACATTTCTTCAGTTGAGTGTAAGAAAAGCAATAGCTATCAACTTCAAAAATAAACAAATGTTGAAATGTCAAGAGAAATGTTATAAGAACTGATCTATTTAACTCTGCATCCTTTTTTAAACTTTGTGTAGTTTTATCCTTTTAAAGAGGGCAACTTTCAAAGAATAACAAAATTTAAATCTACATTACTGAAAATTATTTTATATACATCAATCCATGAATCAACAGGCATAGAGATACAATTACAGCTCTATCGTCCTAATACTGTGTATTTATTTATTCCCCCAGTGCACTGTAGGCACCTGATAGGCAGGAGACAATATCTTGTTTACATCCCCAGAATCTTACACAATATAATGTTCAATAAACACTCGTTGTCCCCAGCTGGGCCTTAAAAAGCACGCTTATTTCTACAGTCTCTCCAAAATAAATTATAATAAGATAAATTAATACTAGTGTCCCATTGTGTTATTTAAAATAAGGATCAGAGAAATAAGCCCTGTTGGCAGAGACTGCTATCTGCTTCTCAGAATTCATCTTCTCTTCTTTATTAACAGGACTCCAATTTTTAGTTGCGCACTTATCATCCAATAAAAAGACATTTCCCTGACTCCCTTGCAGCCTAGTATGGTCATGTTAGTATAGTCATTCAGGCAATGAGTTCCTTCAAAAGGAGAAGGTAAGTGAACAAATTATATATTAAAATATGAAATATAGGGCAGCCCGGGTGGCTCAGTGGTTTAGCGCCAGCTTCAGTCCAGGGCCTAATCTTGGAGACTCAGGATGAAGTCCCACATCAAGCTCCCTGATAGAGCTTGCTTCTCCCTCTGCCTGTGTCTCTGCATCTCTCTCTCTCTCTCTATCTCTCATGAATAAATATTTAAAAAATAAATAAAATAAAATATGAGACATAAAAAATAAATTAAAAAATAAAATACAAAAAATACATGATAAAAGTATATTGTCAAATTCAGAATCCTCTAATACCACAATATCGCGGTGTGTTAACCACCTAACTACAGCATAAGAATAAAAGCTACTGTAACTATAGCTAGAAAAGCTATTATTACTATAGCTACAATAATCTGTTAATGAATACACAATACAAAAAGAGGTAAATTGTGATATCAAAAACATATGTTAAATGTTAATTGTATCTCAAAAAAAAAGAGACAAAGAAAAACCAAAGCAACAACTCAAGAAAGAAAGACAGAAGTAAAGGAAAGAGTTAAACTGTAGAATTTTCATATGTGATCAACTATAGGTTGATATTAGCATAAAACAGACTGTTATAGATACAATATATTAAAAATCTCCTAACAATATATAACAAAAATCTGCCAGCATGGCTCAGTGGGTTAAGTCTCTGACTCTTGATTTTGTCTCAGGTCATGATCTCAGGATCATGAGATAAGTGCTGCATTGGGCTCCCAGCTCCCACTCCCAGCGTGGAGTCTCTCTCTCTCTCTCTCTCTCTCTCTCTCTTTCTCTGTCTCTCTCTTTCTCCTTCTGCCCTTCCCTACACCCCCCACCCCATGCTTATATTCTTCCTTTCTCTCTCTCTCTCTCTCAAAAAAAAAAAAAAATTCCTAACAAAGAAAAGCCCAGAAACAAACACTTCCATAGGTTGGAGAGGAGGGCACATTCCCACCTCATTTTAAGAGACCAGCATTACCCTGATACTTAAACCAGATAAAATCACTACAAGAAAAGAAAAACACAGGACAATATTCTTGAAAAATATTGATTCAAAAACTACCAATAAAATATTGGCAAACCAAATTCAACAGCACATGAAAAGGATCATACACCATGATCAAATGGGATTTAACCCTGGGACTAAAGGACAGTTCATATAGGAAAATCAGTAAGTGTGAAATAGTACATTTAATAGAATAAAAGATAACTATCATGATCATCTCAATATACAAAAATAGCAGAAAAAGCATTTGAAAAAATATAACATCATTTCATGATAAAAACTTTCAACAAATTGGGTATAGGAGAAATTTACCTCAACATAATAAAAGTAATACATGGCAGATGCTCAGCTAATATCATACTCGATAGTGAAAGATTGAAAGTTTTTTCTTTAGAACAAGGATTAAGACAACAGTGTTCACTCTCACCATTCCTATTCAACGTAGTACTCGAAGTCCTACCCAGAGCCATTAGGCAAGAAAAAGAAATAATATGCATCTGAAATTAGAAAGGAAGAAGTAAAATTATCTCTGATTACAGATGATATGATTTCATATTTGGAAAATCCCACAGACTCCACTTAAACTATTAGAACTAGTCAACAGATTCAGTAAAGTTGCTGGAAACAAAATCAACATATAAAAAAGTTATATTTATATATACTAACAATGAAGTATTTGAAAAAGAAATAAAACAAACCCCCTTACAATAGCATAAAAATAAAATAACTATGAATAAATTTAATCAATGAGGTGAAAATATTTTATACTGAAAACTAGAAGATTTTGATGAAAGAAATTGAAGACACAAAAAAGTGGGAAGATATTCCATACTCATGGATTTGAAGAATTAATATTGCTAAAATATCCAAAGGACACATACAAATGGCCAATAGATAAATGAAAAAATACTCAACCTCACTCAGAATCAGGGAAATACAAATCAAAACCACAATGAGATAGCACCTCATACCAGTCAGAATGGCTAAAATTAACCACTCAGGAAATGACAGATGTTGGCGAGGATGTGGAGAAAGGGGAACCCTCTTACATTGTTGGTGGGACTACAAGCTGGTGCAGCCACTCTGGAAAACAGTACGGAGGTTCCTCAAAAAGTTGAAAATAGAGCTAACTCATAACCCAGCAATTGCACTACTAGGGATTTACCCCAAAGATACAAATGTAGTGATGCAAAAGAGCACCTTCACCCTGATATTTATAGCAGCAATGTCCATAATTGCCAAACTATGGAAAGGGCCCAGATGTTCATCGATAGATAAATGGATAAAGAAGACATGGTAGATGATAGTTAGACAGACAGACAGATGATAGACAGATAGATTATAGAATACTACTCACCCATCAAAAAAATAAAATCTTGCCATTTGTAACAAAATACTACTTGGATATAGATGGAACCAGAGGGTATTACGCTAAGTGAAATAAATCAGAGAAAGACAATTACCATATGATTTCACTCATATGTGGAACTTAAAAAAACAAAACTGATGAACATAGGTGAAGGGAATGAAAAATAAGATAAACACCGAGAGGAAGACAAACCATAAAGTCTCTTTTACTATAGGGAACAAACTGAGGGTTGCTGGAGGGGAGGTGGATGGAGAGATGGGGTAACTGGGTGATGGGCATTAAGGAGCGCAGTGAAGTAATGAGCACTGGGTGTTATATAAGACTGACGAATCACTGAACTCTACCTTTTAAACAACTAATACACTATATGTTAATTAATTGAATTTAAATTTTAAAAACAAATATAAAAATTAAAAATTGGGGATCCCTGGGTGGCTGAGTGGTTTCGGGCCTGCCTTTGGCCCAGGGCAGGATCCTGGAGTCCCAAGATTGAGTCCCGCCTCGGGCTTCCGGCATGGAGCCTGCTTCTCCCTCTGCCTGTGTCTCTGCCTCTCTCTCTCTATGTCTATCATAAATAAATAAAAATAAATCTTGAAAAAAAATTAAACATCTTTAAAGTTTTAAAAATTAAAAATTACTATCCAAAGCAATCTACAGATTCAATATGATCCTTATCAAAATTCTAATCCATACATTTTGTATGGAACCACAAATAATCCAAATAGCCAAAACAATCCTGAAAAAAGAACAATGTTGGGGGCATCATACTTTGTGATTTCAAACTGTACTTTAAACCTATAGTAACCAAAACAGTATGGTCCTGGCCTAAAAACAGACACATAGACCAACTGAACAGAACTTGGAACTCAGAAATAAACCCACATATATAGATTAACTAATACTTGACAAGGGAGCCAAGAATATTCATTGGGAAAAGATGATCTCTTCAACAAATGGTGTTGGGAAAACTGGGTAATCACATGTAGGAGAATGAAATTGACCCCCCACCCTATATTACACACAAAAATTATCTTGAAATTAATTAAAAACTTAAACATAAGAATTGAAACTGTAAAACTTCTAGAAGGAAACACAGGGGGAAAAACCCTTAACATTAGTTGTGGAAACAATTTTTGGGTTATTACATCAGAGCATAAGCAACAAAAGTAAAAACAAGTATATGGGACTACATCAAACTAAAAAAAAAATTGCTTTTGCAAAGCAAAAGAAACAACAAAAATGTAAAGGCAATCTACAGAATGGTGGAAAATATTTTCAGATCACATATCTGATAAGGGGTTAATATCCAAAATACATAAAGAATTTGTAGAACTCCATAACAAAAAAAAAAATCTGATTTAGAAATAGGTAGAGGGAAAAAAAGGCAGAGGAACTGAATAGACAATTTTCTAAAGATGATACCTAAATGATCAACAGGTACATGAAGAGGTATTCAGATTTACTAATTATCGGGGAAATTCAAATCAAAACCACGAGATAAAGGAGGTATCACCTCACACCTATTAGAATGGGTAAAATAATAATAAAAAAAACCCACGAGAGAAGAGATGACAAGTGTTGGCGAAGATGTGGAGAAAAAGGAACACTCTTGGGCTGCTGATCAGCATATGAATAAGTACATGGAAAACAATACGAAAATTCTTTAAAACATTGAAAACAGAACTACCATATAAGCCAGCATTTATATTTTGAGGTGTATATTCCAAACAGAATAAAATCAGGATCTCAAAGAGATATCTGAATGCCCATGTTCATCACAGGATCATTCCCAATAGCCAAGATAGAGAAATAACCTATGTATCCATTGATGGATGATGGATAAAGAAGATATGGCTATATATACAATATATATATTATTCAACCATAACAAAAAAAGGAGATTTTGCCATTTGCAACGACGTTGATACACCCAGAGGCATTATGCTAAATGAAAGAAGCCAGACAAAGAAAGACAAATACTGTATGGTCTCACTTATATGTAGAATCTAAAAAAGCCAAACTCCTGGAAACAGGAAGTAGAAGGGTGATTACCAGGGCCTGGGGGTAGAGGAAATGGAGAGATGTTGATCACAGGATACAAACTTACAACTATAAGATGAATAAGTTCTGGGGATCTAATGTACGGCATGGTGACTATAGTTAATAACACCTCATTATATATATATGAAAGTTGTTAAGAGTAGATCTTAAATATTCTTACCACAAAAATGAAATGGTAATTATATAAGGTGATAGATGCACTAACCTAATAACCAGATGCTACTCTGGTAATCGTTTGGCAGTATAAGAATATTGAACCAACATGTTGTACACTTAAACTTCTACAATATTATATGCCAGGAACATCTCAATAAAGCTGATGGGGGATTAACTATTTGAAATAGACAGTAGTGCCATTTCCTATAATACAAGTGAGAAAAGCAAGGCACAGACAGATCAAATTATTTGCCACAAGTTATTGACTTGGTAAGTGGTAGATAGACCTGGGTTTTGGACCCAGCAATATGCCTCCCAAGTCTGTGCTCCTAATCACTCTATTTCTAAAATATTTGGGCAATGAAAATGTAAAAACGAAAAAAATCTGTGAAAACTCATCAAGTTGTAGGTTTAGGATTTGTGCATATTTCTGTATGCATGTCATACGTCAATTAAAAAATTGACTTTATAAGTCTACTGAAAGAACTATATGAATTTCTATTGTGCTAAGTACAAAAGGAATATAAAAACAAAGTTGTTGAGACACCTGGGTGGTTCAGTTGATTAAGCCTCCAACTCTTGGTTTCAGCTCAGGTCATGATCTCAGAGTCATGGGATGGAGCCCTGTGTAAGGCTCCACACTCAGCAGGGAGTCTGCTTCTTTCCCTTGCCCTCTGCCCCTCCCTGTCCACTCACATGTGCATTCACTCTCTCCCCCCCAAATAATTGAATAATCTTAAAAATAAATAAATAAATAAATAAATAAATAAATAAATAAATAATAAATAAAAAATAAAACAAAACAAGGTTGCTGGCTTCCAGTGGATTCTAACTAATAACTGAAACAATGAGGCAAGAAGAGATGTTGGAAGAAGAGGAAAGTTTCAGATATGGAAAGAGATAGGTAAGATAATCTCTTAGTTGGAATAGCATTCTCTCAACCAGAAAAAAAAAAAAAAAAAAAAACATTTTTCCAAGATCACAAAACCATATCTATCTAAAGACAGAAGAAAAGAACATATGTATAGAGGAAGGCAAAGTTAAAAACAAGAGGCCTCACGATTTGGCAACAGATGAACATAAATCACACAAATGGGTCTAGAGCTGGGCCTGGCCAACTACAGCCCATGGGGCAAGTTTATCCCACTGCCTGCTTTTGTTAAGTACAGCAGTAGCAGAGCACAGCATTGTCCCTTATTTTCCATATCGAGCAGTTGGGACAGAAACCGTATGGCCTACAAAGATTAAGATAATTACTCTCTAGTCCTTTACAGAAAATTTGGTGACGCTTGATCTAGAAAAATAAGTCAGAAAAAAAATAGAAAAATAAGTCATAAATTTGCATAATCCATGTTTTTTTAATAAAAGTCTGTGGAATGAGATCCATATAATTTTTTTAAGTCTCTAAAAGCCAACAGGGCTGACTTTACTTGTCTAATTTCCCTAGTCTTTCTTGTAAACGTGTGTGTATGTTGGTGTGTGTGTGTGTTCTTAGTGGCACATATACTTCAAAATTCAAGGCCACTTACTGTTAAACTAGCACTGGGGGGTATAGATATCACATGCTTTAACTAAAATGGAGATTAATTAGGAATTCAAATGCATTAACACTACATGAATGGTCAATTAAATAACTAATTATGTTGAAAAATTAATTGCCTACTTAAGTAGATGACCACACCCCACCACATAGCCTTTCTCAGCCCACACAGGTGTTCCATGTCTCCCAGACTTCAAAAATGATTTGGTATTCCTATTTAATGGCTGGAGGAACCAGACACATTTTTTTTTATCATTCAGTTATCTGTTCATTCTACAAGCATATAACAAATGACAATTTTGTGCCAGAACTATGTTCGCATTTAGGAATATAGTGAAAAAAGATGGTCAGGGACCACCAAAAAGCTCACTTTCTCTCTTTCTATTGCTCTGCCCTTCCCTCCCTCCCTTCCCCTTTCCCTACCCTCTCTCTTTCTGTCTCTCTGTCATATGTTTTAGCTATCATTCCCAAAGCTACACGTCCCTATGGCATTTAGTTTATATTTCTATAATAAAATGGACACTGAAGGAAAGTCACTACTGTTATAAGCAAAGCTGAAGGAAAACTGCTTGGTTTGTAAAATATTTGTCTGGGCCCATTGATTGTACCCAGGTTGGCTCTCAGGAAGAGAGAGGTTAAAATTAAAAGGGGAAAATTTAAAATAAATGAATGAATGAATGAATGAATGAATGAATAAAAATAAATAAAATAAAATAAATAAAATAAAATAAAATAAAATAATAAAATAAAATGGGCAAATTTATTCTCCATAACTAAGTACCATCAACTGACTCTACCTGGTGACATGGAAACTTTTCCTTAATGTTTAGGAAATAGAGATGGGGTGGATTTTGATTAGTATGAGGGTGATTCCAGCAACATGTGAGAATTCGGGGATGCAAAGAAATACCTGATGAGTGAGTAATCTCAATACACCAGGAATGTGTGACCAAAGTAAATAATTTGGGGATAAGATATTCAATTTTAGATAGACTCTTGTTTTGAACTATAATGAACTTCCATTGTTTTTAGATTTTCAGTTGCCCAACACAACAGCTTTATGTTCATGATTCTTTTGAGGAATAAGGGGAAAATATCCACACTTTGAGAAAAGCCCTGAGAATCAGGAAGAAACAGGGAAAAGCGATCAGATTAGAGTCATGGAAAATGCAGGAGGGCATCTGCTAAAGAGTGCAGGTGCCAGCAGGCAGGAAGCCTTAGAAACACTAGAAATGACACTGAACTCCTCCTGGTGTGTGAGCAGGGATCTTGAATTGTTTTATTTGGACATAAAAGAAAAAGCACCCAAGAAGCCCTGGGGACTTGGGAACATTCAGCTTATTACGAATCTGATTTTTGCCTCATGTCATACTTATTTAAATCACATTGGCCTCCCCCAGTGGAATGTAAGCACATGTATTCATCTTTATATTTCTCCTATACTATGCTTAGCATATTGTAGAGCAGGGGCTCATTAAATTAAGGAGAAAAAGAATTTCAGAAGCAGCAGGAAGACTGAATAAAAATGAAGATCTTTGTTTCAACATAAGAAGCAATATAGAATTGGCTGAGGGCTAAATAAATTACTTTTGTCTAGTTGTGTTTCTCCAACTGAAAACAGTTTCCCCACAGTTGGACTGGGGAAGAGTGGGAAGTGTATCAGGGAGTGGAAATTCAGAGTATTTGTGAATGGAGTTAACAGTGGAAAGAACTTTTCTCTGTAGCAAAATATCAAGCTGGAATAAAAATAATTGAAAGGAGAGAATATATTTATTTGCCTTTTGGATAAAGGGAAGATAGATATCCCTAATGCTAATTTGACTTATTCTGTGGATCATATACAGTATGGGCTAGAGATTTCTAAACATGACTGTACAATAAAATCACTAAAAAAAAAAGGGTGGGTTTATTGGAAAGATATGCTCAGGCTCACCCTCTGGAGATTCTGATATTCTTGGTCTGAGGAGAGCTCTGAAATCTATATTTTTAGTACATTTCCCACAACACATTAAGATCTTAGAGGAAAGTTTTTCCTCCTATTGATCTTTTTAACCCTGGGTCTGGCATACTTACTGAATTAATTAGTAATGTGTTCACCATGTAATATTTATCCCTTGCCTTCATAAATGTGAAATTTATCAATAAAAAGAGTTTAGACTAATTTTCATCTTTTTTTCCTTTAAATAAATCCTCACTATGTCAGTATTACGTATATATAAAATATACTCCTCACCTCAACAAATAAGCAGAAGATTTAGAGAATAGCCAAATAATGCTCTTGGTTAAGAAAAACATCTGGAGCAAAAAAAAAAAAAAAAAAAAGGAATTCCATATAAGTAACTGTTATATCATTAATAGACAAGATATTAGTAATAGCAGCATATGTAAGAGAGAAAATATAGTTTTTATGCTTTGGACTTTCAATTTATAATTCTGTTCCTTCATTCACCTTAAATCCTATAATAGATAAATTGATTAATCTTTCAATCTATAGAGATAGACAGGTAAAGGTAGAGAAAAAAAAGTTAGTAAAAAATCTTGGAATATAAAACATGTCACACAAAAATCTAGTTACCATAAAAAAAGAGGGAGGGAATACAGATTTTCCAGTGTAAATTCTTCATCTGTTGTTTTACCTTAAAGGTAATATAATGCCAATTCCTCGCATGTAATTGTGTGGTTCTGGTTCAGATGATAATATAATCAAGTCAGTGTTACTGCTTTCATTTGTCATCTGTTCATGAGCTTCTAAGTCAGAACATCAACTTTGTTTAGCGATTTAATCTAAAAAAGGTACAAGACATTTTTAAAGAAAGATAAGAACAGGAAAATTGTTGCAAAGCTCATTTTCTGATAGGAGATAGCAAAAAAGAAGTTTGAAACCCACACACTATCCAAAATGTTGTGACATAAGAGTTTCCATGAAAGTCTACCTCCCCCAGTTGAACAAGTGTAGTCCTGGGATAGTTCTATTCACACCACGCCAAAGCTTTCAAAAGTATCCATTATCACCCACATTTCCTTAATTCCAAGATATATACTCTTAATTCTCACACACACATCTCTTTCTAGAAAGAATGCATTTTATAAATGATAGATATGCTTAATGTAATTTATTTTCCACAAAAAGTGTTAATAAATCGAAGACACATTTTGCAAATGATGGCATATTAGGATTGAGAAAACACTGCATTTGAGTTGCAAATTTTTTTTAAGATTTTATTTATTTATTCATGAGGTACACAGAGAGAGAAGAGAGGCAGAGACACAGGCAGAGGGAGAAGCAGGCTCCATGCAGGGAGCCCGACATGGGACTCGATCCCGGGTCTCCCGGATCAGGCCCTGGGCCAAAGGCACCGCTAAACTGCTGAGCCACCCAGGCTGCCCTTGAGTTGCAAATCTGGGTAATGTTTGTTTTTTCTGCGTAACTGAAATTGTCCTATACTGATGATATGAGTCTAGGCCTAGTGAAAGCAGAAATTTCTTGGATGTCAAGAGAAGAAGTAGGGGAAAAAAATCAAGATGATATCCCTTGTGCACTTATACCAATGGCAATTAATTTAACAAGTCATTGGACAATCCAAAGGTCAAAACTGTTCCATTACTTCATTCAGTTCCCATATAGTCAGAAGAATATTGCCCTTCCTTGCTAAACTAACAAAAACCAATCAAGATGAGAAGAGTTATAAAAAAAAGTTGAAAGAAAAAAAATATGAACTGTTCTAAAATTAAGTAAGGTAGGTCCCATATTCATTTTTCCAGAGAGAAAGAGCAAATATTTTATAGGTATGCTGGAACCTACTCTTATGGAATCCCTAAAGCTGACTGCTAAATTTTCAGGACTTTTGTGAGCCAATCGTTAAATTATTGGTAGCATGAAATGGGCCACAGTGGGAGTATCTCCAACATGGAAATCAGTAAATGCTATAAGTCAGAGCTTTTTGTTCCCCTAGAGAGCCAATTTGCCTGTAAAACACATGCAAAGACATGTTATAGTAGAACGTTTGCACTTTAGGAAATGGTAAAATCTCCTTTATTGAAAAATATTTGCTTTAGGATAACTGTTTCTCTTTTTCAAAATTTATTAACTTTTTATGTTTAAAATTTTAGAAATTATCTGAAAAACATATGAAACTCTATTGATGAAGCAGAAATATCTTTAAGAGCAATATTTTAGATCAAAAAAAAGTTGACCTAGTTCTGACCTAGCCTCAGTGATCCAATATTATCTTAAAATATTTGATTATCAATATTACCAAACACACAAGAAGTCGTCTTACCCTAAAGCCAACAAAAGCTATTGAGCTAAACTAATTCAATTACACACACACACACACGGCCACACTGTTCCAATCTAAACAGGATGATTATCATCCACAAAAAAGACACCCCTCTGGGTGTCTGAAATCCACAGGGAAGACAACAGGGCTCCCAGCAGGCATAACCCATCTAAACATTGTCTCCCTGTAGATTCCACAAAGTACAAAATAATATTCCCTCATGGTCAGAATCTGACTGCATGTCCAATGAAAACAGCCTCTGTGAACACTGAATTAAGATAAAGATAACATATTTGATTTTATCTAAGATGCTTATACTTTTTTATGTGAATGCTTTGAGAAAAAAAAAATTAAGGTATTTTTTTTTTAAACCAAAACACTTAAAGCATTGAATTTATTCCAAATGGGAGTCATGACTATCAGTCTCTTCTTTATTATTTTCAAAAATATTGAAGAATATATTTCTTGGGAGCATATTAGTATTCGTATCATTGTTTCTGATATTGAAAACTGACCTAGTCACAGTTAATCTGGGGAAGGTAAGGCAATCTGTGCACCATATTGGAAGAAGGCCATGGCCGGTGATATCACATAAGTAAAATATAGGAAAGAGAAAGCCCCTATAAGCCCTTCATAAAGCTTAAGCCTATAATCAGATCTTAGTAGCAACATTAAACAAAGTCTCATTCCTAAGCAAAGACACTAAGAATGCCTTCTCACAAGGATCTCAGATATTCTAGTACATCTATTTTGTTAGAAAAGAAGGCATCTTTACAGAATAAGTAGAGGTCTTGAAGGTTAAAGTAACTGAATGACATATCTCTACTTCAACTTTTTTTTAAAGATTTTATTTATTTATTTATCCATGAGAGACACAGAACAAGAGAGAGGCAGAGACACAGGCAGAGGGAGATACAGGCTCCATGCAGGGAGCCTGATGTGGGACTTGATCCCAGGACCCCAGGATCACGCCCTGAGCCAAAGGCAGACGCTCAACTGCTGAGCCACCCGGGTGTCCCTCAACTTTCTTTACAACTATGACTTAATTTTAAAGTATAAATCTTTAAATTTAAGTCTTAGTTTGGTCATGAATACTAAATATCCATATCCAAAGTTCTGCTTCTTTGCTGTTCCTGAAATACTTCATTTTCCTCTTCCATCTCAGAGCCTTTGCATTTGCTGCTTCTTCTCTGTGGAAGGCTTTTCTCCCGGAGATCAGCATAGCTCACTCCTTCACTGCCTTCAAGTCTTTGCTTAAATACCACTCTGTGAGTGTGTCTTTCCAATATAAAAGAGCAAATTACATTCCCTTTCTCTACCCAGCATTCCTTGTTTCCCTTAGCCTTCCTCCATAGCATTTACCATCACCTAATATAGCATATATGTATTATTAACATTTTTGTTATCTAATTATTGTCATGAGAACAGGATCATCGTCTGTTTTATTCACTGCTATATCCTGAGCACCTAAAGCAATGCCCACATGTAGTGATAGCTTAATTAATAGGTCCTCAATAAATGAAAAGAAGTACAGGATCAGAAGGAACCCAAATGTTCTCTGATGGCTTCAACATGAATTCACTGCAAAACTCCAACTAGAATTACTGCAAACAAACAAAAAAACCTATGTTTAAACACAGAAAAAAAAATTTAAAAATAAAAAATAAATAAACACAGTAAATACTATTTCCACACAGCCCTCTTATTGTATCTTTACAATTCTATTCTTCTAATATAAGAAGGAAAACGTTTTTTAATATCACCATAAGAAAGCTATTTACAATTTTACTCTTTTTAGCATTCAAACTATAGAAGAAGAAAAAAACTCTATGGGTCAAATCTGTACAAAGTGGGAAAATTAAATAAATCAACAGAAAATTATAAATAGTGAATTTATTTTTCCGCTAGAGAAAAATAGGATTTTATAAGTATTTTATAAGTATAAAGTGAACATCAATCTCTAGTTTGGTTCCCAGTTTCTTAAAAGGAAGAGCATCTGATTTATACATGTAGTCCACAATGATGGTTGAGAATTTTGTTCTCATAGACAAACTTCTGAAGTGGATAGTAAACATTTCTAGAAGATAAGATCAACCACTATTACCAGAACACTATGTTTCAGGACCTGTACTTGCATTAACCACTACCCTACAATCCCACAGGGTAAATTTTTCTTTCCCATTTTTTTTAAAGATTTTATTTATCTATTCATGAGAGAGAGAGGCAGAGACACAGGCAGAGGGAAAAGCAGGCTCCATGCAGGGAGCCTGATGCGGGACTTGATCCCAGGACTCTAGGATCACCCCAAAAGCAGGTAATAAACCACTGAGCCAGCCAGGAATCCCCTCTTTCCCATTTTTATGGATGTAAAAAGATAAATAGAGGGACTAGGATTTTTGCATTGATTGAATGTTGAAGTTGTAAGAGAATATTTGGGTTCCTTCCAACCCCGTGTTGCTGTGATGAGCACTGGGTATTGTATGTAAGTGATGAGTCACTAAATGGTACATCTTAAACAAATATTTCACTTTTTGTTAACTAGCTGGGATTTAAATAAAAACTTGGAAAAAGTAGGAAAAAAAGATTTATTAATTAAGCTGTCACTACATGCAGACATTGCTTAGGCACTCAAGAGTGATTAAAACTTAACGATGCTGATAAAAATAAATTATTGAGTAAATAAATAAATAGAGGGGAAAAGTGAAAAATCTTTCCAACACTTTCTCAGTGAGGTGATCAAGATGAACACCATCAATAAGTCATGCTGATAGCATACATACTCAATATGATGTGATGGAAATGCCACTTCTCCTCTGCAGTGTTCTTCCAAAGACATATAACCCTAGTCTAATCATAAGACAAACCTCAGACAAATATAAATAGACAGGATACAAAATATCTGAAAAAGACTCCTCAAAGATGTCTAGATCCTCACAAGCAGAGAAAGTCAGAGAAGGGAGGCATGACAACTGAATATAAAGTACATCCTGAAATAGAAAACAAACATTAGGGGAAAATTAGTGACATTCAAATAAAATGTGGAGTTAATAATAATAATATGTTAATATTGGCCCTTTAGTTGTGACAAAGGTACCACAGTAATATAAAATGTTAACAATATAAAAAACTGGGGAACGGATGAATAGGACCTCTCTGAACTATTTTTATAACTTTTCTGTAATTCTAAAACTATTCTAAAATTAAAAATTTTTAATATATATATATATATATTCAAAGTCTTTAACAAAAATGCAAAAAGACATGCATACTCCCATTCCTGACCAAGCCATTTGCCACCCCCAACAACAACATAGTGGTATGTAAGTAGCCCAAGGTGTTCAAACTAGAACCATCATGGATGGTGGCTTGCCTTGGATGAGTGGGGATGACTACTGGCAAGCATAAGTGAGAAGCTGGAAAATGTAATTACCTGGATGAAAGATACTGGTTTTTCTAATTTCAGGGATGGATAGGAGCTTTAGCATCTCAGCTGAGCTCTGGAGCAACAGGGAAGCTCTCTTTCTTATGAAGCAGAAAAGGCTCATTAAGAAGTTTTTGTTACTTGAGGTAAAAATCAATACGGGGCTACTTTGGAGTTGTGGGGAGTAGAGTCCAAAAGAGGGGAGCTCTGGGAGCAGGAAAATACTTGCTAGACAGCTCTCGGGACCTAAGGGCAGAAAAGCTTGTCTGTTTAAGGGGCTGTGGCTCTGAGTATTCTGAGGGAGAGATTCCTGACTGAGAGAGACCCAGGTCTCAAAGACATTATAGTTGATGGGGTTTTGTTGTTGTTAATTAAATCTCTCTCAAAAAATAATTAATTAATTGCTTTATTTATTTATTTATTTATTTAAAATAGAAAATAAATAAATAAATAAATGAAAGATAGATAGATAGATATAGATAGATATAGATAGATATAGATAGATAGATATAGATAGATAGATGATAGATGATTGATAGATGATAGATAGATAGATAGATAGATAGATAGATAGATAGATAGATCTCTCAAACCCATATTAAGAATGTATGCAAGTTAGGATATATTTTTTCCCATATGGGATAAGCCAGTGAATGCTTATCCCCTCATAGTGTAATTTTTCAATCTATTGTCACTAAAACCTTGAATGTAAAGAATCAAGTATAATTCTCCACTTGGAAGAAGCCTGACAAGGAAATGAAGATAATAGGAAACAGTATTGTGAAGAGTAATTTCGATTTTTGCCTTGGCTATTTGGTATCTCCCGCCATATCTACGCTGATCAAAAACAGTTTTGTTGGTTTGAAAATGAGGTCTGTCCTTCTGAAAAAAGACCTAAAGGAGACACATGCTTCAAGCAAAATAAAAAGTATGTACCCTCCTACTGGGCTCTGGTCACTTACTGCCCTTATGTATGATTGCCTTCCCCTGGTGTAATAATTTATTGCCTATTAGTTCACTATTTTGCAGGCCCTCTTTTCTCTCTTTGGCTGCATGGGTGACTCTATTAGTGGTAATGAACTGTGTCATGGGTAATCACACCATCAAGACCCATTTACCTTAAGCCCCAAAGCTTGAAACCTTCTCAGCACTCAGTCCTACAAAGAGAAAAAGAGCAATGACCTGCAAAAATGGAGACCTGAGAACCTCTGGAGATATTAAGTTTAAGCTTAATAGTGAGTCATTAATAAATAAGATGCAGTATAATTATCAATATGAACCACATTTAATAATTAATACCTTGCAAACAAAAGGGAAATGAAATACCGAGTGGAATTAGACAGAGGTTATATTCAGCTCCCCTTGAAGATCCAGCTTTGAAGGGGAAATCGCAAACTGTTTAAAATTATGGAAGAACCATCTCCCCAAAGCTCACGTCACAGTGAGCCACTTAGCAAATAGGCTTCCTAACACTCATCCCATCTGTGCTCTTACAAGCTTTACCCATGCTTAATACTAAAAGTACAACCCCTCCCATTTAATTACCACTTTTCACCTTTCATTGAGGTATCGAAAGGTTTGGGTGGAAGTGAGTGATGTATAAAAAATGAGCAGCAAAAGTAGTTAAATCCAATCTTTTTCCTATGTCATTTTTATGTCATATTATTTCCTTCTTATTATAGAAGATTCTTAGGCTAGATTTTTGTTGGCAGTAACCTTCAGCTTCTGCTGACAATCCCGATTTTTGATGACCTATACTTTGTTGAGTAAGGGAAGGGAACTAATAATTACTGAGCATTCACCAAGGTAGACAGACTATCACATTGGTTCTCTGATGCAATTCTCTAAACAAGCCTATGAGATCAGGCTTATTAACACCAATTAATAGCCCAAAAGTTTCAGGCTAAAAGAGGCCAAACCACTAAGTCAAGATCAAAGTGCTGGATTGGGAATTTGACTCCTAATCTTTCCAATCCCAAAGCCTATCATTTTTTTCAATTATGGATCCTAAATACATCTATAAATAGAATATGAAGGTCTCCTTGATGCTTTGTAACTGACCATTTCTAAAGTAATGTCATAGCTATTTATGTAACATTTTGTCAATGCCCCATAATATTTAGCAGTTTGTCACAGCTGAGAGGACAAAGGATCATAGCACTTTCCAAGTCCAAGTCACTGATTCAGAAGGAAATCCAGTCACTGTCCAGCACTCCTAGCCAATCAGGTGGTGATGAAGGGAGGGAAACACCTTTGCACCATCACCCCTAAACCCAGCCATCTTGCCACTTTGCCCCCTTGCTCCACCCTACCTGGGGTTGGAGGGGAGGGTTACCATTTCTTTCTATAATTTTTAACCTAGCACAAGCAATTTTAACCCTGGTCATGAAACAGGTTCACTTTGCCCTGGAATGAATGAAATCAGAGGTGCTTCAGGATATGTACATTGAACATACAATGTACATTTGAATACCCCGTATTGAAATACGGGGTATTCAAATGTAATATATTTCTTTTTTTCAGTCCTTGTACTAGAAGACCAAACACTTCCCAGGATCTGAGATTCTCTTAGGAATGGAATGTTAGGGATCCCTGGGTGGCGCAGTGGTTTAGCGCCTGCCTTTGGCCCAGGGCGCGATCCTGGATATCCGGGATCGAATCCCATGTCGGGCTCCCGGTGCATGGAGCCTGCTTCTGCTTCTCCCTCTGCCTGTGTCTCTGCCTCTCTCTCTCTCTCTCTCGCTCTCTGTGTGACTATCATAAATAAATAAAAATTAAAAAAAGATTTAAAAAAAAAAAAAGGAATGGAATGTTAGTTCATTCATGAATCAATAACTTTATCATCTATGGTTTCAGTGACCCCAATCTCACTTTCCCTCAGAGAGCATTTTCTGGGATGCTGTGAACACAATTAGGTATTCCATGCTTTTTAAGTTGAATAAATGCATTTGTATTTCAGATTTTGTTAAAAATATTCATTCGTTTCTTTTTTTTTTTTTTTTTTTTTTTTTTATTCATTCGTTTCTGTTCACACTGCCTAACTCTTACAGTCAAATTTTACTGAAAACATATTTTATTTTTAGCTGAAAGATTAGGAATTTATTTCTCACAATTATGGAGGCTGCAAAGGTTTCAGCTAATACAGTTCTGGTAACAGCTCTCTTTTCAGGTTGGAGACAAATGCCTTCCATGTTCTCACATGGCTTCTTTCATTCTTGTGCATGGAGAGAGAGGGATCAAACACTCTGGGTCTCTTCTCATAAGGACACAAATTCTATTGGATCAGGTCTCTACCGATGTGGCTTTATTTGACCTTAACTACTTCCTCAGAGGCCCTGGGTTGATTTAGGGTAGGGCAAGTATTGGTGTGTAAGCATTTGATAAGAAAGTGCATGGATGGGATTGCTTGCTTTGCACATTAAAGATGAGTTCCTAGAAAAATTATTATTACCTATAAGCACTAGATGAGAAGCAGCCTAGTTATCCTGGAGAAGACCCCAAACCTTTAAGAATTGGTAATATTTCTAAAAATGAGTATGAAAGTAGAGATAAAAACAGAAGGACCAATTGAATATATAAAGAGTATTTAGAGCCCCAAATCTCCTCCTTGCCTCAGTTCAGAAAACACATTTTTAAGGTTATAATGATAATAGTGATGACAATAATAATAATAATAATAATAATAGATGATAGTAAAAATAAATTATCCTGAACAAGTTTTTTTTTCTTAAAAAGTTTTTAATACTTAAAAATTAGAAAAAATGCCAAATGATTATAGTCAATGATTTCTCTCAGGCTGAGTTCAACAATAGAAGCAAGGCTACATTTTAAAATACCTTTGTCACAAGGGTCAAAAAGGCAATTAACATCATCTATAATGATTAGAAAGAAAGTAAAAGACAAACACAATTACCCTGGGACATACAAACTTGGCATCAACTTGTCAAAAAGGAGTCATCTCTTCTAACAGAACTGAATTCAGATCCACTATATATGCAATCTCTCTTAAGAAGAGCTGCAAAATAACAAATTTACCTAATTTCAGGAAATGTCCTCACTGTTCTGTAACCTATTCGAACTCTAGCCATCTTTCAAAGCTCAGATAACCACATTTCCTTCCTAAAGCCATTGATTCCTACCCTGATTCTTCCTCCATCTCCTAACCTCTTTTAATTGTAGGGCTATGGCACACAAAGCAACACACAGCCTAAGTCTATATTATATTGTAAAATGATACAAATACCTTTGCAGATCATTGTCATCTCTTACACAAGAAATTGAACCTCTTAAATGCAGAAATTATTTCTATATTTCTCCACTGTAGCTAGCAATGAGCTGGGCACATACTACACTCAGTACATGGTCGTGAACTGACTACTGATTTGCTGGTTTTCTGTATAATGTCCTGCTTTTCATCTTTCTTTATTTGGTTGTAGGCTCTTTCTTTCCTTTTTTAAGCTTTTATTTAAATTCCAGTTACTTAACATACAGTGTAATATTAGTTTCAGGTGTACAACATAGTGATTCAAAACTTATATACATCGTCCTGTGCTCATCATGACGAGGGCCCTCCTTAATCCCATCACCTATTTCACCCATCCCCCTGCCCACCACCCCTCTGGTAACCATCAGTTTGTTCTCTACGGTTAAGCATGTGTTTCTTGGTTTGCCCCTCTCTGTTTCTTTTCCCCTTTGATTTATTTTCTGATCCTGACATTCAAATGTTATTTCCTCTCCTTTTCATCAATCCAAATGCTTCACATTAAAATCTATCCTTAAATCCTGCCTCTTCCAGAAGTCCAGCTGTTGCCCTTGCAAGTGAGCAAACTTCTTTCTTTCAGCAGATAGAAGATAAATATTGCCATCATGTTCTTAAACCCCTATTACCTCATGTTATTCTTCAGTGTTTTCCATTGTGCATCTCATTTTCCCATAGATAATAAATTCCCTTAGTTCAGGGGATGTGCCCTCTTTTTTGTATCCTCCACAAAAATAAGCACATGAAATCTAAGGAAATATGGATTGATCTGGTTTCAGATTTATATGACCTGTCACATGTTGTGGTCTCTTCTATTCTCAATTAGCTAATCCATCATATACCTTTTATTTTTCTTCCAAAGAGTGATTGTCTTTCACTTTACAACTTAGACAGGAAAGGGATTTTATTAAATAGCTCAGACTACTTAATAAATGTCGCCCATTTCTCTTGGATTTCCAACACAGTGTTTTTAAGAAGCTCCCAATTCCTGAAGATTTTAAAGTTTTGGGTTTTTTTAAAACTTCTCATTTCAGTTTTTCCCAGTATATGGTCATAGTTCCTTTTCTAAAATCAGGTAACCAAATGACAGACTTTTTTCCCATTATAGCCAGAATACTTAGATGCATTCAATTAGGTTATGATAATTACAATGAAGGCATTTGCCATGAATTACTGTATCATTTCTTTTCTGTTGCTTATATATATACTGACTCTATTTGTCCTGTGGGTTCTGAAAGTCTTATCCAGAGAAGTAGCCCTCTCACCAAATTGTGAAATCACAGAACACTTATTTTTTAAAAAGCAGTATTTTCTCCCATTTTATAGATCCACAGATTAACTATTACAGTGAATACATTTTATCGTTAAATTAACTGTGTGTTTATACAGAAAAGCATAAAAAGTTTTCTTGAACTTCCTAAAATTATTAAAATTGGGGTAATAACCAAAAGTTTTTTATCTTAAATAGAACTCTAAAAGAAATATGTTAGTCAAAAATATTTAATATTCATGTATAAACCAAAGAAAGGAAAAATAGAATATGTATAAACATTAGTGGGTATGAATTTTATTGGGATACATTTATATATTTACCATCATCTGCCATCTTCTTACCATCTAGAAATATCACTATTTAATATTTCAAGATTTTCAATAAGGAATTGGGATAATATATACACACATGTAATTGTCAGATTTTTAATCTAGACAATTGAACTTTTGTTTTTGTTTAAGACTTGAACATAAACAAATGCCTCTTCCAATTGCTTTAGTAGCTAAAATAACACATTTTTTTTACTATCACTAAGAGTGATTTATAAGGTTCTTCCCATTGTAATAGTACTTGTTTTATAAATAACATATGCTTCCCTCAAAGTAATTGTAACTCTAAAAGAAAAAAGTGTGAAGTTATTTTTAAAAAATATAGAGTAGGGAATTTTGAGAAATAGAAGATAATGTTGAGAGTAATAAATGTTGCAAATAAAATGTATTTTTCATAATTAACCATGAAATATGAAATATGAATCAAAGGCTTCTTTGAGCACCTTCATTTATTTTTTAAAAATGGAGTTGCATATAGGTAGAGAAAGAGACTGCATTGTAATAGGCAAACATGTCTGCCTACCTTTCAGCTGCAGCCCAATCCCCTTCTCTTCACAGTCGTCTCTTCCCTTCAGTGTCAGGTCTCTGGAGCCCCTTCCTCAACTTCTTATCTCTTTGTTTCTCAATTTACATTTAATTTGATGAGAATAATAAAATTATTTCCTGACCAGTAAAGCAATTGAAAGAGGCAAACATCGTTAGAACTTAATCTAACAAATTAGCGATCAACTGTCCTGATGTCAAGCAATGAAAAACCTGAACATAACAACGTGCTGTCTGAATTCTGAGAGTGTCTCTCTGTAACTCAGGAAAAATTGCTGCTTATTGCTCTATTTGAATCTGTCTTTTCCTGGCACCCCTCACCGTGCAGCCTAGGCCTGTGGCGTCTTATGTTTTCCACAACACTGAGGTGAGTTAGAAAAATAATATTTCCACAAAGCTCTATGCAAAATCTAAAGATGGAATCTCATTTCCATGTCTCTTGGCTCTATACACACAGGTTTTTTTTTTATTTATTTAATGCCCCAAATTCCTTCGTCTTCCATTCTTTAGTCTTATTTCCTCCCTTCCTTCTACTTCTCAAGTGGGACACAACTCACCCATCTTCCCAGGAAGTCTTTGCTTATCATCCCAGGGCAAATTAAATATTCTGTCTCTCTTCCTCTGTGGTCTTGTGCATCGGTCTTTCATGATACTCTGTAATTGTCTGCTTATTTGTCCATCTTTCAAAACATCCTGCCACCCACACTGAGAGTTCCCTTTAAATTGGTACTCTGTCTGGAAGTACTCTGTGCCTCCACCAGATACCCATCGTGGTGCCTGAATCATAAATTTCAGTGAGTGAATGAACAGCTATATTCATAAAGAGCTCCCTTCTTCTCATAGGATAATCTAGACTTGTTAGCCTGGTCCCATAATGACCCCCATCTGCCTTTCCCTCTTTATCTCCTGCAACTTTCCTCAAGTTGTGTGGACACCGAAATGGTCCAGTCATCTAGGACTAATCCTTTCCCATATAGGCTGAGCAATTTGACACCACAGGCCCGTAATGGTCTCATGAAAATATTTTCTGTACAGGATGCAGTGAAAATCAAGATTGGACCCAAATGTTCCAAAAAAAAAAAAAAGGTTCCTACCTCAATGCTCCCTGGGGCACTTTGTTCATCATACTAATATAGCACAAATTACATTGTATTATACCTAGCAATACATCTACCTTTCTTTTCATGCTGACATCTTTAATGAGAAAGAGCTGTCTGGGGTTTTTTTGTGCATTCAGAGAGTTTAAGTGACTTTCTCAAGTTCACAGAGCTGGGAAAAAGCAGAGGCAAATCCAGGTATACTGCTTGCAGGTCCAGCACTCTAAAAGGGAAGATCAGTGTTTCTTCTGATCTTCCTTTCTCTTCCACTTGCTCAGGGACATTAATAATTTTAATAATATTAACATAATGCCATCTCTTCCCCATACACATACATACAGACACACACACACACACACACACACACACACACACACACACATTGCCCATTGTATCTTCTTGTAAAGAATACATCTCAAATAACTCTGGAAACCAAAATAAATGTAAGTGGTAAATGGAGAGGCCCTTGCTGGGAAGTATTCTGAATGGGAAGCCAGGCATCAGCACATATCCCTCAAGCTAGGCAAAGTTCCGTTGATATCTGCCATTATTACACAACTTCCTTTGTTGGTGTTTCCTCCTCCTAAATTAAAGTTCTGATGCACCAGATTACGTCTAATGAAGGCTGACTACGTTGTTTTAATACCTCTTCATGGAAAAAAAAAAAACTTTTGAACTATCCCAATATGAAAACCATTTTTGGAGGAGAAACTGCCTGTTAAACTATAATGAAACCCAACGCCTGATATATTTTCTAGAGTGTAGATCTCTTTCACATTTGCTGACAGAGTTCAAATACTCAACAGAGGGCTCTGGGGGCAGGAGTGAGGGAGGCAGGACTTATTTAAGTAGGCCAAGTCGGCTCGAAATAAGTGCAGTCTGAGCACAGGTCTTGGAATCCGAGGCTTTCTGAACTGTAATCCTAGCTCAGACATTGATCCCTCCTGTGACCTAGGATAAATTACTCAACCTTTTTCCCTTGGTTTCCAGATCCTCTAAATAGGGATAATAATCCTGACCTCAGAAGGCTAGTGTATGAATTAAACATCTGAGAGGCCTGATTTTAAAGACAGGCAGAATGAAGCATCTCATTCCTTACAGATACAGTAACTCTTTCACCTCAAGTCACCAAGAACTATGTCTGCTAAAGGGGTTAAAAGACAGCTGATTCTGGTATCTAGCTCCCCTGAAAGTGTTGATGCACCTCAGAAGGAAGTCAGACTCATGAATGAAAGAAACATGAGGCTGGAGGCTTAAAAGTTGAAAACAAAAATAAAAACAAAAAAATACTGATCTCACCATAACCGCCATGCTTTTCTATCAAACATTCAAGACAGCATTCGAGTTGGAAGGGATTGGCCTTCCTGAGCACCGCTCCTACAAACTAAGCCTTATTCATACATTTTGTTGTTTATGTCAAAGGTTTACAGGTACATTTATTTGAAGAACAACTGAAATTACAATCACTAACAGTTGAAGGATGAGACTCTTCAATACCTGGAAGTTCTATCAAAAATGCCGTTTTAGATTATGCAGAACAGTAAGATTCTAAGATTGTAATCTTAGCAATAATTAAAATATATAGCATCAAGTCACCTAAAGAGGGAATGTTTTCTACAACATTACAAATAACTCCAAATTCACTCAACTCAAGATTAATTCCCCGACCCCCACCAGAAAAAGACTAACATGTCCATAGGAATAAATGTAAAAGAGGGGAAAATTAACTAAAGTCAGTATAACGTATCTAATTTCATGCTGCCTTTTCTTCTCAGCACCATCTCTTACAGCTCATGGAATCTGCTCCCCTACATTCACAACAGAATACAACATGGTGGTTATTTGTTCATTGAGTTAGTTATTTATTGCTGCATAACAAATTACCACCAGAGTTGGCGGCTTAAAATACCAACATTTATTATCTTACAGTTACTGTTGGCTGGGAATCAGGGCATGGCTTAACAGGATCCTCTGGATTAAGGTCTCTCATAATCAAGATGCATTCAAGGTATCAAGAGGAATTACAATTATTTTGAGACGCAACTGGCAAAGGATCTACTTCCATTCTCACTTAGAACACGTCCGTTGGCGGGATCCACTTTTCGAGCTATTGGACTGAGGGCCTCACTTCCTCCCTGGCCATTGGCCAAAGTCTACTCAGTTCCTTGCCACAGGGGTCTCTCCACAGAACAACTCCTAACACGACAGCTTGCTTCACCAAAACAAGCAAGCGAGAAGAGCTGGAGAAAGAGACTGAAAGAAAGGCAGGACCAGCAAGACTGAAGTCAGTCTTCAGTAACAATTTTAATAGTGACACTTCATCTCTTTGGCCATATTATACTAATTAAAAGTAAGTTGCTAGGTCCAGACTACATTCAGTGGCAGAAGATTACATAGGTTACAAATACTAGAAGATAGGGATCACTGGAGGTCATTCTATTTCTTTTTTTTTAAAGATTTTATTTATTTATTCATGAGAGACACAAAGAGGGAGGCAGAGATATAGGCAGAGGGAGAGGCAGGCTCCCCATGGAGAGCCCAGTGCAGGACTCAATCTCAGGACCCTGGGACCATGACCTGAGCCAAAGGCAGACGCTCAACCACTAAGCCACCCTGGTGCCCACCCTGGAGGTCATTTTAGAAAGCTATCTGTCCCAGACTTCTGCACACTTTATTTTACACCTAATTTCCTTTCCAACTTTATTGATGTTTAATAGTGTTTTTCAGTGTTAGCATAAGCTTTAATATTTAGTAAATACTTGTATGACATTATTATAAGATATAAAAAATCTTTTAAAGTGTCAGACTGAATGCTAAAATAACAGCACAAAGTCCTCCAAATCACTCAGGGGAGCACAGGACACTGATGTATCCCCAACAGTATGTATAGCAGAAGACCGGAAAAGACGGCAGAGGATGTGTGTAAAGAGTAAGATGACACTGCTCTGTGACAATAACATCAACTCAGTTTATGACTAATGCAAATGTGCTTTTCAATAATGGCTCTCAACACAATCCTTGAATAAAAAGCTTAGATTTGGATTAGTCCAAATTAAGACTTCCATAACATGCCATGTCACTTTTTTTTTCAAATTTAAATAAAATATGTCCATACTCTATGTCTCTGGGTGTGAATGTGAATATGCTCATAAATATAAAGTCTATATTCTATAAATATTTCTAGATGGAATGTTTCTGAAATCTGACCCTTTAGCTCATTTGGACTTATTCAAAGTCATATGCTTAATATTCATGTAAGTTACCTAGGTATATAAGAGGGGGAAAAATGTCACTGAAAATGTTATCTCATTCTGTATTAGTGGATAGATACGTACATATAAAATTTTGTATAACATATATTTGTGGGTATATAAATAATATAGACAAATTAGACAAAAAAAGGTTATTATTGCTCTTATGAAAAACGCCCAAGGAACATTACCTATAAAGAGAAGGTCAGTATCATGATTTATGTATTCCTTCTCAAGAGTAATCATTTGCTTGGAAAGATAATACTTCCTTAAGAACACCGACTCAACTTTCACTCTGATATTGTTGAATACATATTTAATTAGAAATGCTACTTTTAATATACTTACTGAAAGAGTCCTGTATTCAGTTGTGGCATACACCATTGCTCACTAGCCAGTCCTTCTACAAAAATGTCTTTGTTTATTCTAAAATGTCTTATATCTATTATTTCCAAGCACATGGTTATTTCAATTATCCTCAGTTTAGTGGTTCAAGATACAGTACAAAAGATCTATTTCATTTCTGCATCATCAAAGAGAAAAGACAGATTTTTATAGGAATTTGTTTTTCTCTAACTTTGTATCTATGACGAATCAGCCTCTGACTTTCTGGAAAAAGATTCCCTTTCACAAGGGTTTCAAAGCGTCACTTCTGGGTCTGAAAAGCAGAAGCTCACTGTGACTCGATGATTTTAGCTGCTCAAACTCAATGTAACTTAGACTACATTAATTGAGGAACAGTAGCTAGAGAAAAGAAGATAAAATAACCATACCTTTCTTCTGTTCTTTCATCAGACCACAATCTGAGGTGACGTGTTCAGTCAAGGAATCAAATTCAAGTGGAATGTTGATACATTAGAATACCTGCAATCAAAAGCCACCAGAATAATAACTCTAGAAAAGACAGTGAAGAATCTGCAGATGTTGAGGGAGTTTGCCGGGGCTACTGTAACAAAGTGCCACCCAAACCGGGTGGTTTAAACAAGAAAAATTTATTGTCTCCGATCTGGAGGCTATTTATCTGAAATCAAAGTGTTGTAAGGCTTGGTTCCTTCTGAAGACTAGAAAGAAAAGATCTATTCCATGCCTCTCTCCTTGGCTTGCAGATGGCATCTTCCCTGTTCTTCACTTTCACTCTATGCACATATCTCTGCTAAACTCCTTTTTTTTTTTTTTTTTTTTTTAATATATAAGCACATCTGTTATATCCAATTAGGGTCCACATGAATGACCTTACTTTAACCCGATCACTTCTGTAAACATCCTACCACCAAATAAAGTTACTTTCTGAGGTGCTGGGGGTTAGGACTTCAACACACAAATTTTAGAGGCACACAATTCAATCCATAACAGGTGTCTTAGTAAGGACCAAGTATCTTTAACGGTTTTCAAATTTCTCATGGCCCCAGGCTGAAAAAGAAGAAGAGTGAGACTTTTCTGGGCTGCTCTAAAACACAAAATTAAAATAAATATATAAACTTGGGAAAAAAGGAAATTTCAATTAAATATAAGGAAATACATTCTTGAGAGGCTATATAATAACCTATGGGAAAGGCTTTGGATCTTACAGTCATTGATACAAGAATGTAAAATCTCATCACTAGTAACTGCTAGCTATAGACCTTGGACTGTTTTTTAATTTCTCTCCGCCATGGTTATCACCCTTTGGTAAGACAGAGATAATAACACCTACTTCATACGGTTGCCGTGAAAGCTAAATGAGATGATGTATATTCAACACCCAGCACGGTGCGCAGCACAGATTAGAACCTCCGGTAAGGTGGTTATGAATATCATTATTATTACTATCTGGAGTTTTCCAATGATTGTAAAGTGATGAGATCATTCTAAAGAATTAAAATTGTGGCTGGAGGGCCACTTTTCACAGATATTATGCTAGGAATTCTTACACTGTTTGGAAGTTGGATAGAGGATTTTTTTTAAGGTTTTTATTTATTTATTCATGAGAGACACATAGAAAGAGGCAGAGACACAGACAAAAGAGGGAGAAAGAGGGAGGAGCAGGCTCCATGAAGGAAGCCTGTTGTGGGACTCGATCCCCAGACTTCAGGATCACACCCTGAGCCAAAAGCAGATGCTCAACCACTGAGCCACCTGGGTGCCCCCTGGATAGAGGATTTTTAAGGTCACTTGTAAATTAGTATTTTATAGTTCTAGAAGGTAGATATAAGTTGGAAGTAGATTCATCAGTCCCAATTTTACATCCCCGCTCCCCCTACCACCGCTGGAACAAAAACCAGAGTTGCTGTTGCTTACTTTGGTTGTAGGACTCCTCAACTACCTAATTTCATAACTTACAGCAATATTTTCCCTTGTCGTGTGTTTGATTAATGTTAAAAAATATCCGTACAAACACCAACATCAATTTTAATGTAGTCTTCAATGTCAAATGTTATCACAAAAAGCAACTCTGAGTATCGTACAGTATAGCTCCTTGGGACTGAATGTGTGCCTCCAAATACACACGCATTGTGGGTTTATTAGCATAAATACAAATTAACCTTGTCCTCATGCAATTATATAGAGAGAATGCATCATTCATTCGTTTGTTAATTCCTAAGTCACCAAAACACACTTCAGTACCCTGTTATGTGCCCAAAGACTGTTGTGGGCAGTTGGAACACAAAAAAAAAAAAAAACACAAAAACAAAATAGATATTCTCACTTTCAGGAGTTTTCAGCTTAGTAGTAAAAACAGCTAAGTAGGCATTCAATCACTGAAATAGTGTTGCTATGATAGTGAATTATAGATTATACTTTGATTAAGCTTTGATAATATGGGCACCTAACCACAATTTTGATGATCAGGAAGGATATGGCAGTGAAAGCGTTTCTAAGCTTCGACCTGCCATGTTACCAGGAGTTCACAAATGAAAAGGAGGGGGATAAAACAATTCGAGAAAAGAAAAAAAGTGTGTGTGACTGTTTAGAGTCAAAAACAGGAACCACTCCAGAATTTTCCTGGCAATGAGAAGAAACATGGGTGGTGGAAAATTGCACTGAGCCAACCGTCAGAAGATGTGACATCCTCATTAAGTAGCGGTGGCCCTAACTCCTATCCATAAATGCAGATCTACTCAGTAACAAAAATGCCAGCCAGCTTTAAAGTTCTTACATTATTCAAGATCTTTTATGCAGGCAAATTTTAAAAGATCATAGTATAGACTTATGATGAGATATGGAAGGAGTTGTGGATTATTACCCGTTTACCTTCTACAAGTCAAATCTAATAAATTAAAAAAAAAGTCAAATCTCTCTTTCTTCATCAATGACTCACGGTGACTGCCACTGTGAAATTATAAAGGATTAAGCCAGGCAATACCTCTGTCTCAAGAAGGAATTTCAGATGGAGTTGCACAATCAGGATGGGTTTTTCCAATGGAGAAATGACTAGGGATGGACTTGTTAATAAGAGAGATGAAACTATCCACTGCTCTGGAGAACACTCAAGGCAGAAACCACATCACAGGGACCCAACATACCTGCAGCAGTGGTTCCCAAACTACCTAAACATAAACTTGGTTTAATTGTTTTAAATACAGAGTCCCTGATTTCAGCTCTGTATGAGCTGATCGTGTTGCTCCAGGTAGAAGCCCAGCAATCTAAATGTACACTCAAGTTGGGTTGACAGAGCCAAGTCATGCCCCTTCCAATGGCTCTTTCTTATGTTTCCAACTTTTTGTTTTGCTTTAGTCCTTTCTCTCTCCTTGCTTCCACATACAGGAATGATCCTAACATATCAGTTTGTTTCATGCCTTATGTCTCTGATATAACGCTCCCTCTGTCTTGAAATGTCTTTCCCTGAGCCATGCCTGTCTGTGCCCTATTTACCACGTAATCACAAATACATATTTCAAGATTCATCTCCTTTAAATTTCCCCTATGCCTTCGTTGTTTAAATGTTACCCCTGGGGGGATCCCTGGGTGGCTCAGCAGTTTAGCGCCTGCCTTTGGCCCAGGGCGTGATTCTGGAGACCAGGGATCGAATCCCACGTCAGGCCCCCTGCGTGGAACCTGCTTCTCCCTCTGCCTGTGTCTGTGCCTCTTGCTCTCTCTGTGTCTCTCATGAATAAATAAATTAAAAATAAATAAATAAGTAACTAAATAAATAAATAAACGTCACTGCTCATTCTTCAAGGGTCTTTAAATTAGCCCTTTCTTGTCATGTAATCTGTAACACATTACTCTGGTTACTTTTCAAAAAACATTTTCCCCTTCTTCTGCAATGTTTGATATAATAGGCACTAAATGAATGCCTGCTGAATGCATGACTAGATAAATGGATGAGATACAATATAGTAAGTAAGGTGCTGAAAAGCATGGATTCTGGAGTTAAACCACCTGGTTTAAACACTCATTTTTTTTTTAAAGATTTTATTTAAATAGCTGACCAGCTATCTTCTGATCTAATGTCCAGTTACTTGCCATTTCTTGGCTGTACTTGCATCGGTCACACAATTCCCTCTTTTGATAAGTCATTTTTTTTTTAATGTCATGTGAGTTTATCACTGGGAGACACGGGGGCAACACTACAACATGCTTTGCTGTCTGAGTGTAACTTGAGCAACAGCTGTATGGTAACCATCCTGAGGTGATTAGTCACTGGTCATGATATGTCTGTTACTTACATACAGATTTCTGAACCAGAGAACTCTCAGCAGTTCATACTTCATGCAACTGCAGTTAATACACTGGAGCAAATGACATTTGAATGGTGTTATTGAGGGACTGGTGTTATTTAACTAAACCACGGTAACTGAAGTTCATATATATATATGAATATGCAAAGCAAAGGATGCCACTATTTTAAATTTTATATTCTGGGAGAAAAGTTCTTAATTTTTCTTCAACCAGTAAAACATATGGCCATATGATCACCATTGCAATGAGAATACCCAGATTTTGGTAGTTGAGCTGCAGTATGGGTAAAGGATTTGGGATTAAGCTCAATTTGTAACCCATTCTGAGTGCTCCTTCTTTTCCACATCAATCCAAATGTACAATTGTGACATATGCCTGGGCTGGGAACCACTACTCTAAAGCCCTCCACAGCAATTAGAAGGTTAGTTGCTACCTTTTTTAATTTGAAAAAAAAAAATCTTTAAGCAAGTCATTAATTTAAAATTGTTGTGGTTTTATTTTTAATTATTTGTTTTTATCTTGGTTTGCTTGTTGCATTTCCAAAGGGATCATTGTAAAGGAATGGCTCTACCTGAAGAAAATTTAAATGAGCTTTGACTTTACAGGGTGTGCCCCAGGATCCCACTTCACTCAGACATCCCTCCTTTTCCCTCTTTCCATCTTGAAAAGTAAAATGAAGGATAAAATAAAAAGAGACATAGTATGAGTAGCAAAGATTACAAACCTATAAATTAAAATGCTAAAAACAAAAAGATATATACATATTTTAAGAGTATCTTCCCATTAAAAGTAGGAAGGAACCAAACATTCATGCTGAAGAAATAAATCTGGGGGAAAAAGAATTCATGAGAATGTTCATTTTAGTTTTATTTTTGATAAAAAATAAATTGTGAACAACCTAAATGCTAAATAAATAGTGGGGTATATGGTTTTTAAAAATGTAATATACTAACTACATAGAATGTTGCACAAATTTAATCAGCATAAATGTTAATTTTAAATAGACTGTAGCAACAAGGAGAAAATGTAAATGCTATCAAGTGAAAAAAATGGAAAACAAGATATTTCCAGTCCAAGAAAACAAGGCAAGAGAGTTGATATTTCTGCCCTTTACCCCATAGTAGAAATGCTGCTGCTCAGTCTTTCCCAGTCCCAGCATGAGGCACAAGTTGATGCTCAACCTGTTGCCTACTGTAACCTCTCAGATGCACTCAAGAGAAATAAAACTGGGGTGGCCAAGTGACCCAGTTGGTTAAGTGTCCAACTGAGATTTTGGATCTCAGGTCATGATCTCAGGGACCTGAGATGGAGCCCCATGTCCAGCCCTGCACTCAGTGTGGAGTCTGATTAAGATTCTCTCTCTCCTCCCTCTGCCCCTCCATGTTCTTTCTCTCTCTCTCTCAAGTAAATAAATCTTTATAAAAGAGAGAGAAATAGTACTGACATAACTGGGTCCTGTTACATCCAGTTTCCTGACTTTAATGGAATCAAAATAGTAGACAAAAACTCATCCTGTTTCCTAATATAAAGGTAATATTATGTTCCCCTCTGAATCTCCAAGCCTATCCCCACCCTCCCATATCCTAAATAGTATATCGGTGTGATCCATTACCAGGAAGGATATGATAATCTTCCTAATCATGGATTATACTTATACTAAAAGAAAGAGAGGGGCAATGTGCCTGGAATTTCTTTTCCCCTTGTCTTTCTCCTCCTGCATGCTTCTCCTCCTCCTCCATCTTTTTCTTTCCCTTTTCCCCTTTTGTATCTATCTGTTCTTTCTGCATAATCTCACTTCTAACCTGATCAGGCCAGGGAGGTTATCTTTTCTGACAACCTTCCACCCTGAAATGATCAAAGTGGACCCATGGGTCAATGACCCTAAGGTTTTCCAAGGGAATCTTCTTCCCAGTGTTCAGTTCAGAGTAGAATCTCTACATGAAGACAAATAAACCTCCCTCTTGATAATATTAATCTTCTCTCACAACCGCTAGATATGTGTCACATTTCTATAATTATCCTACCTCCATAAGTGAGAATGGGGAAGGATAGCAGTGATGTTAAAATACACATATCTGGGGGCAAGGCTAAAGTCTTCTATTGAAAATTGAGAATTAGGAATTTATACACATCCTTTGTTCACCAAATGCTGTTTTTCTTACCTCACAACCACAAACTTTACAATTAACACATGACTGAAGACAAAGGGATAGACATCTTCTGGGCCAGGGTCAGATTACTAAAGTGCTTCTTAAAATGCAGACATCTGGGCCCCATGGCTAACCTATCCATGTTAGAAGTGAGAGTAGGGATGAGGTAGAGGTGAAATGGCGTTGAGAATCTGCATTTTTTACAAGTTATCCAGGTGATCTTTATGAACTCTAAAGTTTGGACATTGCTGCTAGCCTATTTTCTTCCAGTCCTAAGAATGACCCACAGTCTCCAAAGTAGCACATATTATCTCAATAAGCCTTCAAAACAGACCAGGATTGATGCAAATGGCATTATTCTTCCCAATTACCCATTTCCATTCCCCTTCCTAAAAGAGGATTACATTTGTCCCTATTTTTGCCCTGTGACTCTCAGGGCTTCTCTTCGGAAAAAAAAACAAAAAACAAAACAAAAAACCTCCACTACCACCTCATTTACATCACACTTGACCATGTAACTTACTATGGCAAGGAGAGCAATACATGCAACACCTGGGCAGAAGTTTCAAGTGCCCCCGCAGAGCTCTGTCCTTGCTCTTTCCACCACCACAAGACTAATATAAGCCTTTTCCTTTGATCTGGATCCCCAAATGAAAAAGATAAGTGATGCAGAGCCACAACTCTTCCTGCAGCTACATGGACAGAGTGAGAAATAAACTGCTATCTTTGTAAACTACTGAGATTTTTTTTTTCAGAGTATAATGTAGAGAATGATTTCTGATCCAAGGAGATAAAAGATATTTTTTTTAAGATTTCCTTCCCTAAGAAAAAAATAATAGTATGTATGGCCACATAAATGCAAAAGGTGACTTGCACTGCCCCTAAGATGGTGCAGTTAGTATACCGCCAATCCTCAATGAAAGGACAGACCTAATGCATACACAGTTACATACCAGTCTCACCCTGCCATAGGTCCCCAGCCTGCATTGTCTCAAGGACAACAGTGACAGCTCTAATCTGTCTTCAAAACATTGCAAGGAGGGCTTATTTGCCTTGTTCCTCTCCCACACACACACACACACACACACACACACACACACACCCCGTTTGGGCAAGGAAGGATACCACCAGGCAAATTGCCTTCAAATACACAATCTATCTAATTTCTTCAAGGCTTTTCCTGTTTGCTTTTCCAAATTCACCTTCTCATCTTCCATGGCAACAGGGCAAGACAGAATGGTTCTGTTTTAATATTCAAGAGCTGTTGCTCCCAGACAATGTAGTGCTGTTCAGCAGAAAAACCCTATTCAGCATACAAAAAATTCCTTCAACCTCCCTTCTCATCACTTGTGAATTAAAGATACCCTCTCCAATACCTTTGCCAGGCCCCTGGTTTCATCTTCCTGATGGCATGGGCTACGAACACAAATCAGGATGAAAAATAAAGTGTATGGCTAAGTCATTTGCTATCTACTCATTCCTTTCTATAAATCAACAAAATGGCAGGATTCTGAAATAGATATATAACATTAGCTTGATAAATACCATTTGGATCTGGAGTCCTATACATGGAAAAGAATTCCAAGAAGCTACCTTTCTTTAACTTCTGGTCCTCTACCGTAAATAAAAATATTATGTAGATTTCTAAAAAGAATTCTAAAAGATGCTGCAAGCAAGTATAATTGATATACTGAAAATATACATGCAGATCTACTCTGTACCTAGGTGACAAATAAGTCACATGGAATTTTACTAAAGCAATTATCACATGCCATTTGTGCTTCATGATTAGTCTGGCATCACTCACTATATAGTATAAAAGCAAATGTCTCTGTTTGATAACAAAAAAACTAGTAATTCCTCCAAGTGTAATTAGAGTCATGTCATTTGGCACAATGGGTTTTAAAGTGGTATGTGACCACCTTCAAAGCCCAAAGACTTCTCAAATACAATTTTTTCAAGTGTGCTTGAAGGTGCTACCATAAACCAGAGCTCTTGGTTCCCAATATGTTGTTTCAAATGTAAAGAAGAGATGTTTCCATAAAGAAAGGGCTGTTAAGGAGTCACCATCAATCACCAAGGAGAATCAAAGATCCCATTGCTCCATAATTCAAACCAATTGAGGCAGAGGTAATAATAGTGAAAATTCTTCTTGTTACTTCACTTAGAAGCCCCTGATGCTGCTGCACTATTTATATTTAACTCTTAGCAGGATCCCAGTATGGTCCGTGAGTTTCTGAGGCTTTGAGTCCAGATTAGAAAACAAAGGTGTCTGTGACTCCACAAGATGCCTCCATGGGGACAGTTCTGGGCCAAGATAACTAGTGGAAACCTGACAAATTATTTAGATTCTTTCCCCTTCCTTCCCTAACTGCAAGAATCCAAGACATTCCAAAAGGTTTAGAAGCCTCTCACTTGGTCCAACACTTCCTGGAATACCTCAGATGGCCCCAGTATTGTTTTCTAACCCCAGGGAACATCCAGATTTCTGGAACTGACAAAAAAAGGATACACTCACACTGATTATGGGCCGGACTATGGGCCCATTGGCTCAGATTTACAGTCAAACAAATACTCAGATAAATCTCATCTCCCCAAAGTTCATGGGTACAAAATGTCAGGCTTCATTCATCAAACTGGCAGTCACTGCCACAGGCACCTTCATCCTACCAAATGTATCATTACTTTGATGGGGACAAGGATGCCCTCCATTTCCCAGAGATTCTTTTACTCCCCTTACACCTTCTTATATCATTTTCTTCCCTATCCCCCTCCAAAATATATGACCATAATAAGAATGCCATCTAGACTGGTTAGGGCATTTGTTCATTAAAAAGCCAACTCTCAGCTAAATGAAGAGCCAAAGATCATTAGAGGTGACAGAGCATAGAATTTTTGAAATGAGTACCTCCCATAAGGCCTCAAATATCACCTTGGCCGTTTACGACTCTCTTGGTGTGTATTTTATACACCATTTATTTAAAACAGCTTTGAGAGAAGGTCATTCAGGTATTTGGATGTGGGTTAACATCTAAAATGAACCATGGTTTATTATTCCTCTTATTGTCCACTTAGTAAGGATAGTATAGTAGATGGTTTAAGACTATGGCCTCATTTGAGAAAGTGCAAAAACAGCATTTTTTTCCATGCACATTTGAATGAATATCTTGATATTTAAAGCTCTAACCCTTTAGGAATGAATGGTAATTTTGTGCATATAGTATATCTGTACCTCATCCTCTTAACTCTCGAGCATAATACCCTAAGTCAGAAGAGCTGCAGCAAAAGGACATTAGTGTCTGCAGCAGTGTTCTGTTTAAATGAATTGGATCTATGAGACAATCTTATCAAGCTTGTTTTAGTGTAAGTGGCAGCTTTATGTTGAAGAACAAGAGGAAGTAGTGAAGGATACCGCGATGCTTCATAAACCTGCAAGATTTTTACAAGCCAGGATAGATGTTGAGATAATGAGAACAGATTTACTTGTCAGAGGTTCTGATGTCAAAACTAGAGTTTTCTATGATTTTTCCAAAGGAATACTTTTTGATACATTCACAACACAATAGCACTCCCCGCAACTGATGATCTATAGAAACTATGTAAATTAATATCAGAAAGAAGCATCTACTTCTGATTGTCAGGAATGCCTGTGAGTAATAAGAAAGTTACTCTAAGCACTGCAATATTTTTGAATGTTAACTTTTGCAAGCCTGTTTCAAGTTTGCTCTTGCTATTCTGGAACTAACTGAATAGTCATACATGTAGAGAAAAAGCAATTCATTTGAGACTCTTAGCAGGATTTTTAAGAAACTTCTTCACAGGTAGGAACTAAGACAATTTAGTAACCATGTGGCAAAAGATGAAGCTC
Source organism: Canis lupus dingo (assembly GCF_003254725.2). Lineage (NCBI taxonomy): Eukaryota > Metazoa > Chordata > Mammalia > Carnivora > Canidae > Canis > Canis lupus. The sequence goes on along the minus strand of NC_064261.1, from coordinate 4,481,017 downwards.
AGTCATTAAAACATCTTTGAGAAGAATTGGGAAGAGTTAAATACTTAAGACTCAGGAGGGAAAGAGGTTAATGGTGGATGCCCCAAGAGTACACTTTAAAACTATTAACATTCAATAAATTTATTAACCTGGGAAAAGAATGGATTGTGAATTTAAAAGTTTGCTAGTGTTACTTAAGTGTTAAGAGAATTCAGGAAGGAGAGGAGTTTAAGAGCTACCAGGGGCTATCTGATTTCTTTCTGTTATGCCCTCTGGGTGAAGCCTATCAACAGGCCTGCTGGGAAATGTATTAGCATTAAGAGACCATGACCGGTTTCCCTACAAGAGGACCCAAGAAAGTACTTTAGATTCTTGAAAGGGGAAGAGGTAAAGGGCACTCTTGTCAGAACTATACTAGAAAGAAAGATACATCTTAAGTATTTGTTGCATACATAAAGGTAATCATCCAGTGTTGCCAAAGAATCCATACAGTAAATACTAGGAATCAAAAAAGAATTGGGAAGATCTGTTCAAACTGGTTTAAGAAATGAAAATCGAAGGAAAAAAAAAACATAATTAGTTTGTGTCAGTATCTAAACCAGTCTCGCAGACATACAGTGAATACCATTTTTTACTTTGATAAGCAAAGTTAGTAGAATTTTACTTAAAAATGTAAAGGGATTTCAAACACTAGGCCCTATTATTTCCCTTAAGACCAGTACCCCCAGCTGCTCCAAATGGAGCAGCAAAGTGAAATTAACCAATTCCCTTGAAAGGCTGTAGAGGTTCAGCTTCAGGGGGCTTGTTAATTTCTCTTCTCCAGGGGTTCCAAGGGAGGCCTGAGAGCAGAGCAGGAAGGCATAGTGGAAAAAAGAGAAATTAACAAGCTTTCTAAAGTATTGCTACCCCCACTTCTTTCCTGGGAATTGCTTAATTTCACTTTGCAACTCCATTCAGATCAACTCACATTTGAGATAAGCTCCAATTAAAAAGAGGGAGAGGGGAAACAAAGACAATAGGGTAGGAAAGGAAGGAAATGGAGAGAATTTAAATCAATGACCTCAACTCAAAGCATTCCCCTAAAATACTCAAAGCACTTCACCCATGAAGAGAACACGTATGTCTAAACATCTAGCCAAGGTTAAAAACAAAGTACTTTTTTAAAAATTAATTTTAGCATCCTTTAGCATCTTAGTAGAACTTCTGATACACAAATAGTTTCTACTTTACCTGAATCAAAGGGTTAAAGGCCATTTGTTTAAAACCGATCTGTATAATACTCATTGTCTCTTCAAATCTACATCATGACTATCGACCCATTTCCAAAAATAAAGGGATCATAAGAGGAAGAAATTAGAAGGGAAAAGAGGGTTGAAGGGGAAAAGTGCATATAAATTACCTAAAGTTGAGGTATTTTGTTTTTTAAGGTGTTGTGAAGAATTTAAGTTAATATACGCATTCGATTTATTACATCACTGAATAATGGCCAAATTTTCACTAAGAAACCACAGAATATGTAAAATCACTAAAATATATAATGTGATAGAGCTCTTAGATTAGTATAAATAAGTGTTCAATAAAGCACTATGTCTTAAAATTACTTAACCATAATCTATAGGTTACTTCTATCTGTGCTTCTCTTCTATAAAGTTTGTAAAACTCTTTCCTTACAGACTGTTTCACCTTTGATACATTTGACTGAAACCAACCAATAATGTTAAAACAATTAAAGATATATGAATTACTTGGTGTTATCAAATATTCTTGTAGATACGGTGATAAAAAAGAAAAAGCACAGCTTTGATGATAGATACCAAATAAAATCTAAGTTAACAATTTCCTAGTTAGAATCCACACATGTGGCACTGGGCCAATTACTAGGCCTTCCAAAGAAAGAAATTTCAACTTTCAGAAAATAAGATAATAAAATCCATAATAAAATCTCTCTGTTCAAATAAGGGACTCTTTGATTAGAGGACATGTATGTAAGGTAGCCAAGACAATGCATACCAAGGGTCCAGAAAACAATAGCTATAACTGCCATTATTAAAGTTTAATACAGATAAGACTAAGGCTAAAGAGTAATTTCAGAGATCATCTAGACAAGTGATTCCCAAAACTAGTTTTGCATCATCCTAATCTGTATGGAGCTTTATAAAAATAGAGATTTCAGGGTTCTTTCTCAAATTTATTAGATCAGAACTTCTGTGAATGCTGTCCAGATATCTATTTCCAATTCAATATATTATTTGTATTAATGAGATAGGTCACCTGACAGTATCTCACAATGGCAACACGAAAACTAGAACCCTAGGGTTCCTGTGTCTCCACTTAAACTTGTCTGTTATACACTATACCGCTATGGTCAACTACAGTGTAATACTCATGGTGTCCTTAAGTCTGATTAGCCTTTCATTTTTAACATTTAGTGGTTAGATTCTATAAGCATGATAAATCCCACTATCCTTTTATCTGAACTCCATTCTTCCAGGCAGACAACACCCAAGTACATACTTTGCCTACTTCCTATAGGTTCTTTCTGTTACTTTGTCACTGTTGTTTTTATAGAGACAGAGTTCAATCTGGAACTCAGATACACCAGCTTCAATGAAAGCACATAAAAAGAATATTTAACTTAAATGTAAACTTATACTTCTAACAAGATGGAGTAACAGGGACTATATTTCTCTTCCTGTTTGAAGCAACTGAAAATCTGTACAGAATATATACAAAACAGTTAAGACACTGGACATCAAGGGGTCTGAATTAAAGGGTCTTAGAATATGCCACCCCAAATATCCTCATTGGGCATAGACCCTATTTTGAGCTAAAGGCATATGAAAAATAGTAGATACAAGAAAGGCAGGCTGACCTCACAGTTTCTCCCTAGAAGCTAAAAACCCCAAGGAGATGCCTTCCCTATACCAGGAGGAAATGAAAATTCTTATCATGAGAGACAGGAAGTCAAGACCAAGAGAAATCTGTACAGACAAACCTGTTAAAATGAACCTACTCTTCCTTTAGCCTCCCCATGTTTACTAGTTGCTTTTTCACAATTACTACTCTTTGTTCAACCTAGTACATAAACTTAGGCCTAACCACTTTTTAGGTCTCCATTTTCCTATTGAAGACTCTCAAGAACATGTAAAGTTAAAACTGCTCTAATTTCCTCCTGTTGATAGGTCTTATATCAACTTAATCCTCAGGCCTAGCTGGAGACTCTAAGAGTATAAAGGAAAAGTTTTACCTACTTTCACAACAAATGACTGTGATTCCTGCAAAATTGTAAATAAATAAGATAATGCCTACAATGCCCATCTTACTCGCCCAAAGAGAGTTTCCAGGCCACAGTGTAGGGAGAAGAAAGCCAGGACAAGCTAAAAAAGAGCTCAAGTAATAGAAAATACTTCTCTGACCACAACAGAATTGAATTAGAAATCAACAATATATTTGGACAATCTCCAAATATATGGAAACTAAATAACAACCTCTTAAGTAACCTATGGGTCAAAGAAGAAATCAAAAGTGATATTGGAAATAGAAAGTTTTCTGAACTAAATGAAAACACACATCAAAATTTATGCAATGCAGGCAAAAGAATACAGGAGTACTAAGCATATAGCACTAACATGCCTATATTAGAAAAAAAAAAAAGAAAGGTCTCATTTCTACATGAAGAAAAAAAGAGCAAATTAAATCTGAAGTACTCCGAAGAGAAAAATAACAAAAGATCAAAGTGGAAATCAATGAAATAGAAATAAAAACAAGAGAAAAACCAAGTGCCAAAATGAAAATCTGGTTATATTAGATTAATGAAAATCTGTAAGTCTCTAACCATACTGATCAGGGGGAAAAAGACAAATTATCAATAGCAAAATTGAGATAGATGGTATCAGTACAGATTTTACATATATTAAAAGAATCATAAGGGAATATTATGAACAACTTGATGATAATACATTTGGCAACTTAGATAAAATGGGCAAATTCCTTGAAGACACAAACTCCCAACACTTACTTAAGAAATAGCTGAAAATTAACAACTCAGGAAATAACAGATGTTGGTGAGGATGTGGAGAAAGGGGAACCTTCTCACACTCTTGGTGGGAATGCAAACTGCTGCGGCCACTCTGGAAAACAATAAGGAGGTTCCTCAAGAAGTTAAAAATAGAGCTACCCTAGGATGCAGCAATTCCATTACTAAGTATTTGTCTAAAGGATCCAAAAATAGTGATTTGAAGGGACACACATACCCCAATGTTTATAGCCACAATCTCCACAAATACCCAAAATATGGAGAAAGCCCAGATGTCCTACAACAGATGAATAAAGATGTTGTGTGTGCATGTGTGTGTGTATATATATATCAGAATATCAGTCATCAAAAATAATGAAATCCTGACATTTGCAACAATGTGGATGGAACTAGAGTATGTTATTCTAAGCAGAATAATTCAAAGAAAGGCAAATACCCTATGATTTGACTCATGTGGAATTGAAGAAACAAAACTGTTAACCATAGGGGAAGAGAATGAAAAATAAAATAAAAACAGAAAGGGAGGTAAACCATAAGAGCTCTTGACTATGGGGAACAAACTGAGGGTTACTGAAGTGGGGGACGCGGTAACTGGGTGATGGGCATTAAGGAGGGCACTTGATGTAATGAGCACTGGGTGTTATATGCAACTGATGAATCACTAAATTCTACTTCTGAAACTAATAATACACTATATGTTAACTAGTTTGAATTTAAATTTAAAAAGAAGAAATAGCCTGAATATATATACATATATATATATATGTTATATATATATATATATACACACACACACTAAAGAAATTAAATTGAAGTAAAAAAAAATCATCTCACAAAGAAAAGTGACAGGAAAGGATTACCAAGGGGCATTAGGATATTTTTGGAAATTGACAGATATGTTCATTATCTTTATTGTAGTTACCATATCAAAGTGAAGATATATGTCAAAACTTACCGGATTGTACATTTTATATATGTGCTGTCTATTGCATGTTGATGAAACTGATAAAAATATGATACAGAAAATTCTGATTGCATTTAGTAAAGCTGTGATAGTTGGCAGCCTGTTCATTCAGGAGAACACAAAAAAATTAACAATCAGAAACATATAACTCCAATATTGATAAGTGGTCCAAAAGAGAGCCTTCAACCAGAGAGTACAAATCCTTCAAATTTAATGACATCTTAGATCTTCTAGAAGTATCTTTTGCCTCCTTTGGGTTATATATGATTATTTGAATATCTAGTACAAGAAAAAAAATCTAGTATTTTCAAAAGTCTTGTGTTTCCTCCTAGAGACAAAAGACTATAACAACATTATGGAAATCAATCAGAGATAAAGAATATTTCTGTGTCAGGGTGTGGATAGTCTGTTCATCTCTCTCAGAGAGAGATTAGTTGTCACCAATATTTGCCCCACTGCAGTCCCAGACCTTTGTGATGAGTGATTGTCTTCTTCCCTTTTCCTTCTCTTTGTGCTTCAGTACCTCTTCCCTCACCTGGCTGTCGTGGACTTGTTACCTAGTTAGGATCTAAACAGAAGAGAGAGAAGAGGCAAAGGGGCTGGAGAGTTCTTATATGATGGGCCCTGAAATAGCTGTGTTATAGACCCTTCCTTTATGGGAGCATTCTTGGGTTCCTGGGAGACCCTCCATAGAAAAACTGTTACTAGCAGGTCTCCATGCAAATACTCCCTTGCTCAGAACTCTTCTCTAAGCTTTTGGACTTTTGGCTGTATACTTAGAATACCTTTTTTTTTTTTATCAGATTTTTCCTTGCCCTTTCAAGCACACCACTTGAATAAAATCTAAAATGACCTTTACCACACTCTTTGTCTCAGAGGACTCACAATCTGTCCGTGGAAAACTGCCTAAACTTTGTAGTCCTTTAGGAGTGCAGTTACACTCTGTGTTAGTTTTCTAGGGCTGCCATAACAAAGTACCACAAACTGCGTGGATTAATACAATAGAAATTTATTGTTTCACAATTCTGCAGACTAGAAGTATAAAATGATGGTGTTGGCTGGGCCGTGTTGACTCAGAAAACTGTAGGGAAGAATTATTCCCGGCCTCTTCTGCTTTGTGGTATTTGCCAATAACCCTTGGCATTCCTTGGCTTGGAAATACACCCCAACCTGTACCTCTGCCGTCACATGGCCATTTTATCCCTGCGTGTCTCTGCCTCTTCTTCTTTGTTTATAAAGACACTAGTCTTATTAAACGAGAGCCCACCCTAATTGAGTATTACCTCATGTTGACTTGATCGCATCTATAAAGACCCTATTTCTTTTTTTTAATAAAATTTTTTATTGGTGTTCAATTTACCAACATATAGAATAACACCCAGTGCTCATCCCATCAAGTGCCCCCCTCAGTGCCTGTCACCCAGTCACCCCCACCCCCCGCCCACCTCCCTTTCTACCACCCCTAGTTCGTTTCCCAGAGTTAGGAGTCACTCATGTTCTGTTAAAGACCCTATTTCTAAGCTGAGTTACACTCACAGGTATTGAGGCTGAACTTCAACATAGCTTTTGGAGGGAAAGCAATTCAACCCATAATACACACAAACCATTCCCAAGGTATCCCAATGCTCTACTACCACCAGGTCCCCAAGCAGATAGCATTCTCTGGCCTGAGACAAGCACCAATCCTCACTGTACTGTAAGCCCTCCAAATGGTTGCTTTAGAGCTCCTTTCATGGCATCTGAGATGAGAGGAAAACATCCCCTTCCCACTCAATACCCACTTCCTTTAAAGTCCCGTACAGATGATTCAGTATTTCCTTCTGGAACATGGATACAGTCAGCACTGATTGTATTAGGACTTCAGTCCAAAGTGAAGCAGAAATAGCTCAATACTTAATACACCTTTATAAGAGTAGTTCAACAATACCTCTCTGTTAAAGCAGAGGCACACTAACCACATGTATGATCAGAAATTTCATTTTCAAACATTAAAATAAAAAGCAAACATTGCCCAAAGTAAGACTTTCTGCCTTCTCTGTTGCTTCCTCAATAGGTGAAACCAGATGATCTTTATTTAAGTCATGTGGTATTACTGACTTATAAATGCATAGTGTGATCATGAGTAATAAGCCCGAAGCACAATAACTGAAATAACTAACTCATGCAGAAGACTAAGGTTAGCCTGTAACCTAAATATCTATCCCTCCAAATAATTTTTGTTAAACAAATAATAAAATTAGTTCATTTGACACCTTTCACCTAATTGGCTTGTAGGTAAAATTCAGATGAGAGTAAAAATGGCCAAGACCAAGCATAAAAGAGCACAAACTAAAGGTAGAAACGTAAAAGGTAGGGGTAATCTAGAAATGGAAGGACTGTTGTAAGAATTGTTGAACACATTTAAAATAATAAAAGGTAAAAAGTGAAAGCGGTTGTATTTCACATGATTCCAAAAACACAACAGACTTTTGTAGAATCTATTGCTTATAAGAAATTTGTTAATGGCACCTACGACAGCTGAGGTTAGATGACTGATTGCAATCATCTCGAGTTACGGAGTAAACATGGTCACACACTTATAACATGTGCTATTGCCACTGCATCAGATCATGGCTTCCCTCATCATAATTTCCTCTTCTAAGTCCCAAGAGCTATGTGAACCCTACTTGAGAGAGGGTACTTTTTCCAAAGTTCCAACACATAGCATCTTTTATTTCTTCTGTAAATATATATTAAATAAATATATTATATTATACACATTATATATAATATAATATATATTATCTATATTTATAATATTATAAATATAAATATATATATGTTCATTTGAGTTTGAAATATTATTGCATAGGTCCAAACTATATCACTAAGCCAGAAAAGCTACTTTATACCACTAAAAATCTTTTGCATTCATGCACAGTAATACCTCTCCTCCTCTTGCCCCCTACATTTACACACACTTGCCTTAAACTGATACTTCAGTACATTCTTTATTCAATCATCCCTGCTTAGTACTTTTTGCAAGTCAGGGCAGCATCAGCGACTTCTTGTGACACATACATGGTTAGAATTACAAAATCTTCTTGGGAAAGTTGAGCTGTGACATTCTCTCACTTCCTTATTTTGCCCACTCTAACCCCTGGCTCTTTGAGATTCTGTTCTCTCATAAAATATGTTACCAACAGACTCTACTTATTTCTACTTTATGAATGAAAGTTGTCAAATAGATCTCAGCTCCAGCGCCATTAATCCCAAAGTTTCTGTGGCTCTGAATGAAATTACTTTTCAAGTTTTACTTTTGTGGGACTAAAAGAACCACTTTAGGAAATTTGGGAGCTAGATACAATAGTTTTTACTCCGTCTGTCCACATTTGCTTTTCCTGAGCATCATTTTCTCCCTCCTGTCTGCCCTCCCCTGCCAGCAAAATGCCTTCTTTCTCCTGCTCTCTGGTACTAATGTGATGGTCAATGTGAAAGTGACCCAAATTTATTTTCAAGAAGGTGTTATATATCTGATAAATAATACCTTGGGAATATTTACATTTCTAAATAATACTACACAAAAGGAAGAAACTCTTTAAAAATGGGAATCAGAGCAATAACAAAAAAATAAAAAATAAATTTAAAAAACCCCAAAAAATCAGTGATGGAATTTGGGCCAACCTCTCAGTCCCATTTAATCAAAAAAAAAAAAAAATCTAATTTTAAACATTGTAAAAGTTCTATCCAAGAACATTAAGAATTCCTTTCTTAAAAAAAAAAAAAAAAAAAAAAAAAGAATTCCTTACCTTATCCTTTTTGAAGCTTCTTCTTTCCCTCCCTCTCCCCATTTCTGGGCAGGAAATCTGAAATGCACGAGTGGCTGACCTCCTCTTTCTTCCTAACTCCCCCTCTTCTCCTCGTTCTCTGCCACTCCTTTGATGAGTCCAGGGTCAGACCCCCCGTAGTGAGAGGATTCAAGGGGAAGTGGCCCAACCATACCAGGTTGTTAGAGTTATGGTCAGGGCCCTTTGGGTAATAGATTGCCTCACTGGTGATATTGACTCCTTGGAGCTCTTCCGCTAAGGATCTCCAACTGCAGGTCATTGAACCTGAGCAAGACCGTTTGCCCAGCTGGCTGTTTATGACTCATCTGTGCTTCGGGTGGTCCTCTCTGAGGTCTTTTTGCCCCTTAGTCAGTCCCTTCGGGTAGAATCCCTTTCAACCTGACCGACAGTCAGTTCCCTTCAGGAGAATTCAAATCTAGATGTTGGAAGGCTACCACTGGAGCAGGTGCAGCTCATTCCTAGAGATTCTCTTTCTCGACCCCCCGCCCATATAGGGGCAGCTCTAGTCACAGCCACTCATCATTAGACTCTTTAAGAATAACTTGTCTTACAAAACATGAGAGATCCCTAACTCTGGGAAATGAACAAGGGGTGGTAGAAAGGGAGGTGGGCGGGGGGTGGGGGTGACTGGGTGACAGGCACTGAGGGGGACACTTGATGGGATGAGCACCGGGTGTTATGCTATATGTTGGCAAATGAACTCAAATAAAAAATTAAAAAAAAAAAAAGAATAACTTGTCTTAATCAAGGGCTTGGCCAACACATGTCAGGATCTTCAACTGATCCCTCCCTGAAGCCTTCTTACTTAGAGGGGGGAGGAAAGCACTTAATTCTTCTTTCTCATCCCAGCAACATATAGAAAATGCTCTTCAAAGAAATGTTTTTCCTAAAACCTTTTTTTACCTCCATCTTTTATCTATGCCTGTGGGTAGGTGATGGCTAATGTAGGCAGACCCAAGTTACAACCTCCCCATTTTCAAGTCTAGCTCCTTGGTTTAGAATGTTTTGTTCACCAACTTAGAAAATACCACTGAATGGCTTGTTGCTTACATAAAATGTTTTAATATTAGAGCAGTCCGGAAAATGTGATTGTCAGCCTTGTGAATACCTAAGGAGTTCAAGCAGAGGCTAGATCTCTATCTAGACTGTCAGAGCACAGGTAAGGCTCTAGCATAGATCTGGAAGTTCTTGGGGCCTAATGATCCACAGGCTGCCTCCATATAGGATGAGCAGACGGGTTCCCCTAGTTTTCAAAGGCAAACCAAGGGAAGAACATCAACAGAAAACCAGAATATCATTCAGCTCAATAAACATCTCCACATATCCTACTTGGCTATCATTTATTTGATCTCTTCTCATTTTGTTTGAATTGGCATATCATGATAGCACCAGGCTTGTTATTTCAACCTTAACATAAAATCCCTAGAGGGATAAAAGGAGCATTCTGGGTTGTGATACATCAAGGATTCAGATAATCAAAAGGACTTTAAAAATAAAACAGTAACAACATTGGAGTAGTTATGTAATGTGGAAATATTCAACATCACTGTTTAAAAATAATTATGAATAATTACAATAACAACAATTAAAATAATTTTGTTCTCTCCTTCCTTTCCTTCAGGCTCCTTTGTTTTAATTGCATTTCAGTATTTTCTTTCTTAGGCCAGATATTATCAAACACAATTAGAGTCCTCCTTGCCCCCCACAAAGTTGCCTTGGTTTGATTTCTACTCAGTAACTAAAATAAATGTTTAAACTCTAGGTTAGCTTTTTCCTAATCCTCTTGCTCTGGTGCTCATCAACACATGCACTTTTTCCCTTTTTCTGAGAAAACCTCGATTCAGAACTCATTACTTCTCTGAGTGTTCCTAAAGAACACACACACACACACACACACACACACACACACACGGTAAGTGAGTAATACAGAATCGAACAACTTAAAACCCTTCAGATAGTCCTCCCTCTAATGCCCACTTTAGCTAAATCTTCATGATTTTTTTCTTCGTTGACCTCTCCCTTCTTTTCTGTATACGTAGACTCTCCCAGATTTCCCTCAATCATTTTCCATTCTTCTCTCCTTTGTATGTGGAACAAATCCACTGCACCTCGATGTCTACTGTGAAACGTGCACATGTGAACATGTCCCAGTGATGATCAGCAAACGAAACCCCTTTCTAACAGCTCCTGCTTCCCTGAAAATGCCATTTAGTCACCACCTTTGATTTCTAGAACAAGCTCACCTGGCTTACCCTTCCTCATCCCTAGAGGTTTATCCAGCTCTTCTTCTGAATGAGATGTCCTCCCTCTACTTAGATATGCAATCTGAGTGAAATAATGCAAATTTTCTTCATGATCTGTTTCTCTGTTCTGTCAACTGAAGTTTAATGAATCGTTTCAGGTAGTATTGTCTACTGTAGTCACAGCAGAGAATTCAGTCAATGACACGAATACATGACAAAGGAGGGTCTGACTTAAGTTGTAGAAAATGAAACAGATGGTGCCACCATTGTGTCGTGCTCTGCATTTTTAAAGGCCATGAGTCGGCGAGCTCTGAAGTCTTCACCAGCAGGATGCTCTTCCTTTCCAGGATGCACATTTCTCATGGCCCCGAGGATTACATTCCATCAGATTATTTTTATTTCCAACCATACATCTAGAAACTTGTTTAGATGGAAATAATGACAACAATGATCCAGGTAATTATACCTTGAATTTATAGGGCACTTTTCTGAAGAACTTGGAATTCTTCTCAAGGATCTAACACTCCCCATCATTTTCCTTCCCTAAATATCATAATCCAAAAAGTAATGATTGCACCTATAAATGCAGACTTCTTTCAAGAATTTAAATACATTTTAAATGGTTAACCCTAAATACAGAGTACTAGAGAATTCCACCCATACCTCACTCCTGGAATTGACTTAACAGGAAGCTGGCAGTGACTTACGATGCTTAAGGTGGTTGTAAAGTAGTTTACTTTCTGCCCGAGTAAGACATTGAGACATGCGTCAGGTGTCATTAGAGGAGGTGTTCAGCAACTGTCAGCCTCCAAATAATTACAGACTACAGTCTCTTTTAAGACGCGCTCCCCACTTTCTACACCCTGGTAACTGCCTTACACCACCTGTTCTGTTAGCCCTGCATGCGGAGAATTCAAGGGGCAGGCCTGCTGCTCACCTGAGGTTAATGATTACCCTGTGGCTTTTCTCTACAGCTTACACATTCTAATGTTTTCCTGCTGTATTATCACCTGGCCACCTCCACAGGGAAAGAAAGAAGTGCACTGCAGGTCAAAGTTACCTACAGGCTTCCTCACAGACCTGTGGGGGGCGGGGGGTATGTGTGTGTGCGCGTGTGTATGCGTGCTCACACAACCAATGATGTTCTTGCAGTACCTTTAAACCAAGTTGGAAAAGCAAGTAAAGAGATATCTTGAATCAAAATCCTCTCTCCAAAAAAGTGTTGTAGAAACACTGAAGGAATGTCCTTCTAGGGGTAGAAAATGATGTTCATGTGGGCTTTCTGCACGGAACACCCACTACTGCTCTCTTGCAATGTAGGCACAGGCATAAACACACGTGAAAACACACACATCAGGAAACTTCATCTACATTCCTTCATCTACTGTCCTTAATACTGCTTCTACGAGGAAAGCACGGATCTTTCTGTGGTTAGCAGACTATAATTTCGGCCCAGCAAGGCTGCTCTTTACGTTGAGTAAATGAAAGCCCTTTGAAGATTAATAGGTCTGTGTGTCTTCATTCATTTAGCAAGGGCACAGCCATGCTGATTCCTGAACTGTAGCAATTTGAAGAGAGCAAGTATTAGCCTCACCTGAGGGGTGAGTCATGATGCAATCTTCGACAGAACTGCTCCATTTGTTCAGTCTTTCTGCACCTTCCCCCAATTCACTATGTCAACACCCATCTCCTCCAGACACTTCTGAGAAAAGTTCAAGCTGGGTTTCTCAGTAAATTTAAAATATACAAAGGGGTCAGACATCTTGCCCAACAAATCAGCAAGTTTAGTTCAGTGCATTAGAACTCCCTGAAATGGTGTTTTGGAGTTTCTTGGGACATTTTTGCCCTTAGGCAAATGCAACGCTGGGGCGGATGTTTCCCCACCATGCATCCATCCCGGGATGATTCAGGTTCATCCACAGGAAAAGAGCTGCCCTGCTGTGGCTTCCCCTGCCTGGGTCCCTAATGAGGATCTGCTAATTTCCAACTCCTACAAGTGGCTCATTTTTCACTACATCTTATGCTTACAGCTGTGTGGCTTTTGGGTTGGGATTCTTTTTTTAAAGCCATGTCTAAAGGCAGTCCATTTGATCAGAGAGTAATATCCTGACTTCCTCTTTTATCATTTCCCAGTTAGACTTGGGCTGCAGGTAGAACCCTGCAGTTACTTTGTTTAACATTAAAAATAATTTCATTTTCCTGCCAGAAGCTGGTCTTACTAATCATGTTGCTGCTTAGAAGCCAGGAGAATCATGGCTTTCACCTAACTTTAAGTAGTGAGAAATGGCAGAAAATCCTAATTAAGAAGGAAACATGGATGGGGAGAAAGACTGCAATACAGAACAAGAAGAATAACAGCTCTACTCTAGTAGCAATTTCCATAACCCAAAAGAGACAGGGAAATTGCCAAGGCAGCAGGAATTGCTTTCAAGAACAGTCTACTCTAAGACTAAAGCAGGGATGCAGCTAAATTTGCTCAGAACTATGACTTCTTTCTTCAGCTCAGTTGAGAATTTCCATTTAATCTAGTACCACAAAACCAATAGTTCAGTAGAAAACACCAGATTCTGAATGAAAGATTACTTATATTCAAGAAGTAAAAATGGTGCATTTTAATATTGAACTAAATCTGAATTCAAAAGACCTGAAGATACTTTTCCAAAGGTATTATTTCTTCTTTTCTTCAAATCATCAATTAAAAATCTTCAATTTAAGGGGTGCCTGAGTGGTTCAGTTGGTAAAATGTCTTGATTTTGGCTCAGGTCATGATCTCAGAGTCACGAGATCAAGCTCCGCATCTGACCCTGTACTGGGCCTGAAACCTGCTTAAGATTCTCTCTCTCCTTCTGCCCCTTCCCTCCTCACCCTTGCCACATCTCAAAAAAAAAAAAAAAATCTTTAATGTGAGAGACTAAGACTTGATATGGGAAATGTCGATGCCTGCACTACTATGACCTGCTGCAATTGGATAGCCAGCCTCTTATTTTATTAAGGTTTTTTTTATTAATGTTTTTATTTTAATTCCAGTAGAGGTAACATGAAGGTTGTATTAGTTTCAGGCGTACAATACAGTGATTCAATTCTATACATTCCTCAGTGCTTATAAAAAGTGCTCTCCTTAATCCCCATCACCTATTTAACCCATCCTCCCACCTCCCTTTGGATTCCCATCAAGTTGTTCTCTATAGTTAACAGCCCATTCTTCATTTGTCTCTTTCTTTTTCCTTTGCTTATTTGTTTTGTTTCTTAAATTCCACATATGAGTGAAATCATATGGTATTTATCTTTCTCTGACTTCTTTCACTTAGCATTATACCCTTTACCACCATTCATGTTGTTGCAAATGGCAAGATTTCATTCTTTTTAATGGTTGAGTAATGTTCCATTGTGTATATATACATTACTGGATAGTAGGGTAGTTAGTTCTATTTTTAACTCTCTGAGGAACCTGCGTTCTGTTTTCCACAGTGATAGCCAGCCTCTTGACTTAGGCATCTAATTATTACTGCCAAATGGTTTAGTGCTTATTAATCATACTTCTGGGAAATGGCAATGGACATTACCCAGGGTAATAATATGAATGCTAAATCTGCACACAGTACAGAGAAAAATCCAAGAATCTCAACTAATCAGAACCTATTTGTTTATACAGCTCCCATAATAGATAATAGATTTTCTATGTACCTGTAATAAAGAACAGGAAGTAAGTTAATCTGTAGAATTTGACAGAAAGGGCATGGGCTTAGGGTCAGATAAACCTAACTATGTGTAAGTACATAAAGACTACCTCCACTTCAAGAATATTAAGTTATTGTCTCAAATACGGACATCTCTTGGGCAAATGGACACAATAGGGATAAAGGATTGGGTTCCAGTTTGTTTTTTTTTTTTTTTTTTGTGGGTTTTTTGTTGTTGTTGTTGCTGTTTTTTAAGAAAAGGAAACAAAATCATATATTCTTAAAAAAGCGCTTGGTTTTTTATCCACTGCCTGCTGGATACTTAAGGGTGTTTACAATTAGTATGGTTCCTTTTTTTTAAGATTTTATTTATTTATTCATGAGAGACACAGAGAGAGAGAGAGAGGCAGAGACACAGGCAGAGGGAGAAGCAGGCTCCATGCAGGGAGCCCGATGTGGGACTCGATCCTGGGTCTCCAGGATCAAGCCCTGGGCCCAATGCAGGTGCTAAACCACTGGGCCACTGGAGCTGCCCAATTGGTACGGTTTCTAAGTGGTTCAGCCAACTCAATAATCCCAAAATGGAAGCAACTGAGGAAAAAATTTGGCTGAAGAAATATTGAACACCAAGTATTTCTCATTCAACACTGAAAATTTACAGATTTATTCTCTAAAATTCAAAATCTAAAGGACTCTTAGTCTAAAGGACTTATCCAGAATAGTAGCAAAGGTCGTACAACTGAATGGAGAGATAAATTCAAGTTCTGATTTGTCTATAAAGGGTAGGGAAATAATTTCAATTGAGTTCCTCTTGCATGCCAGACATTTATGTACAGTCATTTATTTCTCAGTGCAGTATAGATATTTTTATCTCCATTTTACAGGAATAATAATTGAGACTAAGAGTAATAATATCCATGGTGATTTTTTTAAATTGCTATTACAGTTAACATTTGGAGGAACAATATATGTCAATTGCCATACTAAGAGCTTTCAGTGCACTTTCTTATATAAACCTACCCAGTAAAGTCAAATATTTTTAATCTTCATTGTATAGATGAAGAAATTGGGGCTCACAGAGTTAGAATAACTTGCCTAAGATCACATAGCAGAACAATCAGGTCGAGATTAAAACCCCAATGACTTCCACTAGGTCACAAATACCTAGTGAGACAGATATAATATATTTCACTTACTATAAGTTCTACCATTTTAGAAGCTACTAGTTATAAGAAACATGGTGCACCTCTCTAAATTACTGCTGACAACTGCAATAATTAAATGCTTACAGTATTCACTGGGGAGAAAAGGCAATATTTTGAGCATGAATTCTAATGTCAGCCATTTGAGACCTAGTCACTAGTGTACTCATTGTTAGTGGCAACTTAGAGAAGCCTACCTACATTAGTATAACAAACAAGTAGTCTTGTGCACACAACTGCCCTAAACATCTTACCAAGAAATTTTGTGGTGTAAAAATTTGTAAAATGTAAAAATTTCTTTGAGTGCACACAACTGCCCTAAACATCTTACCAAGAAATTTTGTGGTGTAAAAATTTGTAAAATGTAAAAATTTCTTTGAGTACCAATAAATATATCCTTGTACTCATTTCTCTTTGTTATTAACCTCTATTTTTGTTAAAGCACTATTATTGACTTGATTACTAAGTCATTTTCAAGAGCCCTCTTGAAGATTCTGTGTCCACCACAGTCATATTCCTTTTGGATTATGCCCTAGAAAAATTATGAAATATCTTAAAATGCATAAGTTGATTTTTAAAAATCTGATAAATATGTTTAGAAATACATACTGTCCTAAAGCACCTAGAGGACTTCAAAGTGATTTTGCCAAACATGTTTTCTATTCTAGGTTTTGGAGTCTCTGGAGTTCTACTCACAGACTGTGTTACACGTTCAGGAGCTTTAGAGCTCATCAATACCAGTGTGCACTCTCTACTTCCCAGCATCCCTCACAGTTAGGTGCACCATATGATTGACATCACACAATGGAATGTGAATAGGAGTAATGTAAGACTAGGTTCCTAAAATACTCCAAGTCATTTTCCAAACACACTCTCCCCAGTCTGTGCATCTAGAAGTGAATGTCTCAGACATAGCTGAAGTCACACAATAGCAGGACTTAGATCCCTCAGTAACCACTTGGATTAAAGCCACCCAACTAGGAACCTTTACATCAATACTGTGGATAAGAATTAACCTTTACTGGGCTAAGCCACATAGAATGGTTTCAATAACAGCCAGCCTTATTTATAGTGACCTTGGATCTGGGAGACTATGACATTCACTATCTCCTTCATAAATGCCATGTGAGAATGGAGTGAGATAATGAACTTAGGTGCATGGTAGCTATCTCTCTCTGTCAGCTAAAAAATATAGAAAGTTAAATATGTGTTTTATGGCATATGTTTATATAAATACACACACACACACACACACACACACACACACACACTTATCTCAACCAGCCCATATATTCCTCTACTGCTAGACCACAGAAAGGGGGCAGTCTTTAGGGTGGCCATTTGGTGATTACAAGAAGGCAATAAAACATGAACTTTAGGACAATATTTTGGTGCTCATGCCAGACTCCTCACCAGCGTTATTTCCTCTTGGAGCAACAGAAGACCGTACTTCATGTAGAATCACAGAATCACAGAATTCATGTGATTCTACATAGACCAATTTTACATACAGAATGACAAGCTACAGGGAGAACCTAATGTAGCTCCTTATAATGAAAGCCAGAGCTAACATTCAGGTCTTTATATCAAAAAGATGGCCCAAGATAAAGAACTATTGTAACTAATATCTGGACTTTTAGAAATTCCACCTACACAACTGAAGAACTCTTTCTAACAGTGGTGGTTTCCGTAGCAGGCAGAGATCTAAATACTTTTTCACTAGAAGTTAGGAGAACTGAAATATACAACATGCTTGAAATAAGTTGTATCCATAAAAAAGAATATTACTGTTCAAGTCTAGTGCATTAAAAGCATAAGCAATATAGACACTGGGTCAGACTGGTTCAAGAGAAAGATCTAAACTCAGAGTCATGATCTGTCTTAGCACTTAGTCTCTTTATGGTCCTAAAGAAACTAAACCAGGAATCCTAGGCAGGCTAGAATTTAAATCTCAACTGCCATGAATTTTATACACACACACACACACACACACACACACACACAGAATATTATTCAGCCATAAAAAGAAGAAAATCCTTACATTTGTGACCACAAGGATGAATTTTGAGAGCATGATTCCAAGTTGAGTAAGTCAGACAAGAAAAGAAAAACATTGTGTGGTCTGTAGAATCTAAAAAAATCAAAATCATAAAAACTAAGAACAGATTGGTGGCTGTCAGGAGCAGTGGATGGAAGTGGGAGAAATGGGTGAAAGTGATCAAGGGGTACAAATGATAAATTATAACTTGTAAATTGTAAGATGAATACATTCTGGGGATTTAATGTACAGCATGGTGACTATAGTTAATAATACTATTAACTAATATATTAGTTCAACTAATATATTGAAATATATTTGAAAGTTGCTAAGAAAGATTTTTAAACTTCTTACCACAATATAAAAAAATATATAAATATGTGAAGTGATAGATGTTTTAACTAACCTTATCATGATAATCATTTTGCAACATACATATATACAAAATCACCACATTGTATACCTTAAATCTATGTTGTTATATATAAATGTTATCTCAATAAAGCTGGAATTCATTCATTCATTCATTCATTCATTCATCATTCTAGCTGATGATGGTTTATCCCTCATATCTCAATGTCTTTCTGAAATCTTGTCCAGATCAAGTTTCTTATTCAAGACTTTATCATCATGTTTTATTATTCCACATATTTTATTACTTAGCTTGTTGGCTTGGCCCTGAGGCTTTTCAAATCTAATTTCTGAGGATGGATGCAAGCTGAAAATATATCTGTGATTTTAGCCACTTGACATCCTGCCCCCTGAAACCTTTTTACTTCTTGCATCATTATAATTGGACCCATCTAGTACTACATAGGGATTAAAAGAAGTGGCACAGTTATTCTAGATCAACGCCGGATCACTCCATGAGATGATGCAAAGCTGGAGACAAGTAATATAGGAAAATAGCACAAGCTCTCATGATGTTTACAAAACTGCATCATTTAAAAAAAATCCCCAAATCGCCATCCATCAAGAGAAACAAAGTCAGAAAGCCAGGAGTATAGTCCAGTACTCCCAAGTTTGAGCATGAAGCCTCGGGGCCAGCAACACATTCAGCCAAATAGGAACTTCTTCAATTAGATTTGAATTTGGCTTCCTGCCAATATCCTAAAATCATTCTATCCTAGGGGCACCTGGATGGCTCAGTAGGTTAAGCATCCTACTCTTGATCTCAGGGTCATGAGTTCATGACCCATGTTGGGCTCCACACTGTGCATGGAGCCTATCTTTAAACAAAAAATCATTCTATCCTAATAATACATATCAATATACACACTAATAGCATGAAAAATTACTTCAATGTATTGAATGTCTTTCTAGGTATATTAGTTTGTTAGCTCTGCTGTATAATGTCACAGACTGGGTGGCATAAGTTCATTTCCTCATAATTCTGAGGACTAGAAGTCCCAAATATCAGCAGGTTGCTTCTTTTAAGGCCTGTCTCCTTGACCTGCAGATGGCCACCTTTTCACAGTGTCCTCACATGACATTTTCTCCGTGTGTGTACATCACTGATGTCTCTGCATGTCCAAATTTATTCTTATAAGAACACCAGTCATATTGGACTAGTGCCCACCCTAACAGCCCAGCCTAACTTAATTACCTCTCTAAAGGCCCTAGGTCCAAATACAGCCGGATTATGAGTACCTGAGAGTTAAGGCTTCGACATATGAATTTTGGGGAGACACAATGTAGCCCATTACACTCAGTTATGAATTGAATTACATAAAAGAATAATCATACACCTTACAAGTAATTGTATTAAGGATAAATTCTAGGTTGATCCAGGTGTGGATAGATCCAGTGTGCTTAATTTAGGGAGGATCCTTGCCACTAAGTCCTTTAAAAATATGATTGTCTTCTTCGTGCCAGGTACTATGATAGATGCTGTACATACATATCAGCAATAGTCTCTGTATTTAAGAAATTCAGACTCCAATGGAAAGACATGAACACTATCAATTTAATGTGATAATAAATAAATGCTAGAGTAGAAGTATAGATGGAGCATTATGAGGCCAAAGGAAATATCCCACTCTTCCTAGAAATAAAAAAAAATTCACAGTATAAAGGACACTTCAATGGAATAAGAAATCAAGCAAAAAGAAGAAAGAAAAGAGAGTAATCAGGGTGAAATAAAAAATACATAGCACATTTTTCTTTATGCCCGGATGAGGGTGTGAGCTAGAAAATTATGATGATCTGGCCAGAAGAAAGAAGGGCCTGACATGTTCTCTAATACATTTGTACATAATTTAGAGCAATGCTGCCCAACAGAACTTTCTGCATTGAGGGAAATATCCTATAGCTGTGCTGTGCAGTGAGGTAGCCACTAGCTACTGAATACTTAAAACATGACTAGTGCCACTGAGGAACTTTAGTTTTAATTCAATTTTGTTTCAATTTTATTTTAATTTAATTTTATTATTATTATTTAAAGATTTTATTTATTCATGAAAGGCAGAGAGAGAGGCAGAGACATAGGCAAAGGGAGAAGCAGGCTTCATGCAGGAAGCCTGATGTGGGCCTTGATCTGGGACTCCGGGATCATGCCCTGAGCCAAACGCAGATGCTCAACCGCTGAGCCACCCGAGCATCCCTAATTATTTTAATTTTAGATTCAAATAGCCACACATGGATAATGGCTACTGCATTGGACACCACAGATCTAGAGGGAAAGGTTCTTCATCCTTCTTCTGCCTCTACACTGGCCATAGACACAACACACTTCAATCAGTAGCATTTCTCATTATGTGTGAGACATGTAGCAAGATGTTTAAATGGAAGTTTGGTGAAAAATATAAGGCTCGAAGTATTAAAAAGAAAAACACGTCATGAGATAGATCACCAAGTGTATTAGTCACGGTTTTCCAGAGGAATGCAACCAGGATATATGTATATTTATGTCGGTAAGCTAGGACCCAAGACAGCTGATGGTGCAATTCCAGTTCACAGCCAAAGACCTGAAAACAAGAAGAGCTAATGGTACAGTTCCTGTCTGAAGGCCAGCAGGCTCCAGACCCAGGAAGAGCTGATGTTTCAGTTCAAGTTCAAAAGCAGTAAAAACTGATGTCTCAGTTCAAAGGCAGTCAAATAGGAGGAATTCCCCCTTTACCCAGAGAAAAATAGGACCCTTTGTTCTATTCGGCCCCTCAGAAGATCAGATGAGGTCCACCCACATTAGGGAAGGCAAGCTGCTTTTACTCAGTTTCCGAATTCAAATGTTAATCTCATCCAAAAATATCTTCACAGAAACACCCAAAATCGTGTTTAACCAAATCTCTGGGCACCCTGTGGACCAGTCAAGTTGATATAAAATTAACCCTCACACCAAGTAAAAATTAATACAAGTACTTATTAGAGACTCTTAAACCTCTCACTTTTGTGAAGAATGTAAAAGAAGTGAGGGAGGAGTTTTAGAGAGAATTCATGGGGAC
Organism: Canis lupus dingo; assembly: GCF_003254725.2. Classification (NCBI taxonomy): domain Eukaryota; kingdom Metazoa; phylum Chordata; class Mammalia; order Carnivora; family Canidae; genus Canis; species Canis lupus. Next base: position 4,459,611 of record NC_064261.1, on the reverse strand, counting down.
TCCAGAGAGAGTCACTTGTGGGTTGGTCTGCTGTGAGAAAGACTTCACTCACCCCATACTTGGTCTTAATGATAGAGTTTCAACAGAGAGCTTGAGCGGTGTCTTTGGTCTTATAGAGATGCAGTGGATCGGCGTCTGACTCTCCCACCTGAAAGACACAAAATAGCAGAGTGGGGTTAGATAGCCATTCCAGACACGAGGAGGGAAGGAGAGGCAGCAAATATTACTTGACTAGACTCTTACTCATGCTTAATGCAAAATAGACATGACTAGATGTAGGCCACATGAAGCAACTCTATTAGAAGGTCACCCTAGAACAAATAGGCCTCAGTGTAGTGATGCTTAAATATGATAGTATTCCTAGGATCAGAGAAGAGTATATCACTTATATCACAGGAAATGCAGGTAAAACCTACCCAGTGTTGAGAGTTCTCAGAAGACTCACAACTTCACTATCTAAGAAGGAAGAGGCTTTTAACTTCAGTCAGGTCCTGAGACTGTGAAATCAAGTTTTAGATTTACCAGTAAGGTAAGAGATTTCCAATCCACATACCTCTTCCTCCACTCTGATCAAGAGGCACAGAGAACACAGTTCACAAATTGAGGAAGTAGAACTACTGGCACAAAAAGAAAAAGCTGACTGCATTACCCTCCCCGACGCCAAGCTTTCTACCAGGTGGCCTTTAGCTAGGAAAAGGGGAATAAGTGTTATTTGAATGAAGCTGGGAGTTTTGTCAATAGACAAATTAGAGATGTCTAACAGGTGAAATCGACAGCTCTTGATGGATACATTTTAATAGGTAGTGAAGAAGAGAGGGTTTGAAGAGAGTCATGCTTAGGGTTCTGTTTTGGGTAATTTGAACTATGTGTGATGATCCTATGACTTTGTATTTTCTAAATTTAATTCGAAAAGTCAAATGACTACAGGAGTTTCCATCTAGAGTAGAGGAAAAATTAGCCCCATAGAGCAAGGTTTCAAGGGATTTGGAGTAGCAAATCATTACTGTGTATCCCATAGTTGTACTTATTCTGTGTATCAGACACATACACAATTACTTCAAATGATTGTCCACCAAGAGGGAGAGGACATGATGCCAAAAGCAGCATTTTAGAATCTTGAGGCAGGTGAGTGAAAAATTGCATAATTCAAAATACCTAAAACAAACAAATAAACAAAATGTTCTTATCCTCCCAACCCAGATGAGAATCACTGCCATGAGGGATCTGGGTCCATTAAATGATTATGAAAGGAGAATAACATAAATATATTTATATTTTAGAAACCCATGTCTGCATGGGTAAGAGAGAAGGACTAACTCTAGAGATTTAAACATGAACATTTACTGGAAGATAAATGCAATTGTTAGGGTGAAAGATGATAGTAATTTGAGCTAGGGTAAGGTAAGGATACAACAAGGGGAAGAAATTCAGGGGATATTTAAGAGGCACAAATTAATAGAGTTTAATGACAAAATCAGACATGGGCGGTAGGAAAGAGAGGCTGTTTGAGAATGATGCTCAGGTTTCTGACTTGAGCAATTCTAACTCTGATATAATAGAGATCCCATGAGCTGAGGCTTGCGTGAAGGTGACTCTTAGAGTTAGTTATCAAGGTAAAGCCAGTCCTAGATGGGCATTCCACTATATCATATGACTATATCATGTCACCTTACTGTGGTAGGCAGAAGAAAGACCCCCCCCCCAAAAAAATGTTTATGTTCTAATCTTAGAATGTTTTAGGTTATATGGCAAAGGGCAATTATGATTGCATGAGAAATTAAGTTGCTAACCAGCTGACCTTAAAATGGGTAGATTATTCTGGATCATGCAGATTGACCTAATGTCATCACAAGGGTCCTTAAATGTGGAAGAGGAGGGAAGAAGAGTCAGTGCCAGAATAACACAATATAAGAAAGACTTAATTAACAGCCATTGCTAACTCTGAAGATGGAAGGGGGCCAGGATTCGAGAAGTGCTGATAGCTATGGAAGCCGGAAAGGGCAAGAAAACACATTTTCCTCTAGAACCTCCAGAAAGGAATGCAGCCTTGTTGATGCCTTGGTTTTTATCCCAGGGAGACCTATTTGCAACTTACGACCTCCCAAACTAGAGGCTGATAAATTTGCATTGTTTAAAGCCATTATATTTCTGGTAATTAATTACAGCAGCAATAAAAAACAAATACACATCATTTATCCTTCTTCAGCAAATCACTGGTATCAGATCTACATTCCTATGTTTTCCTCTAAGTACGCTCTATGCTTTTCTTAAATATTTGCCATTTGTGATCTGTTTTAAGAAGTATTTAGGAGCTGGTTACTATGTGCCCACAGCTGTATGATTACTTCTCCAGTAAGTCAAACTACCAGGTGTATTTCCCTATGAACAGTCAGGCCCATCGAATTATCTCAATACAAACATGAAAGAAGAGAACACTTTGTGATGCAGTCTTTTTTTACCCTGCTTCTCTAATCACTATTATACTAAAACATTTCTTGAGTAATAAATAATTTGATTATAAAATTTAGGCAGCTCTCTGTCACAAGGTATAAAACTTATTTTGCTGTGGAATTAATTAATGTTTGGGAAATGCCATGTAAATGTTAGATATTACCCTTTTCTTATTTATAGTAAGTACATAACCTTAAATTTAATTCCATGCAATAGAAAATCCTGTGAAATACATGTGGTAATGATGGATGAACATTATTTGCCCTTATGACTTTATCTATAACCTATATATCATATTCAGAACTTGAAATGATGAGGATACTCTCTCTCAGGCCTAGCTTGGCCCAACACTCATGAAACATAAATGTGAATGATTTTGGCTGTAAGACTTAAAAATGAACCAACACATCTTTCATATAACCTTAAAATGGGGAGGTGGAGAGATGGGAGAGGCAAGACTGCTAAATTATGTCTTTTGGGCAATGAGAATATTATATATGTTTACATAAGGTCCAAAGTATATTTCCAAATAGAGATAAAGCAAAGACAATTCTGATTCTATTTTAAAATCATAAATAATGTAACCTTAGGTTTATATTGCAGATCACCCCCCTGGAAGATGGGCCCCTGTGGCACTGCCAGATTCCTAGAGGTTAACAGAAAAGAGCAATGGGGCCCCCAAAGACAGAGGCTGTATGATAGTCTTCATAGGACCAGGAGCCGCAAGTACATCATGTTCTTCCACAAAGTGGCAACCAGCCAGATAGGCAACACAGCAAAGAATCTGGCCTCTATGTTACCATTTGGTTATAACATTGCCACCTCAGAGGACAAAAACATAAAGTGGAAAAAAAAAAAAAACATAAAGTGGGTCACGAGAAATGCAGGAATTTTATAAGTAAAGGAAATTGAACCTTGACTCCGAGCACAAAGCAAGCTAGAGATACTCTACTATAAAATTCCAGAATCTTGCACCCTAGCCTATGCCACAAAGACACAAAAACCCTCTCTCTGAAAATGATACTGGAAGCTGTAATTCGATTAAGGTTGAACTACCATGGTTATAAATTGCATGCAAAATAACAAATACGTAAAACATTTGAAAATTGCTTGTTGTATTTCGTAAAATTGAGCTCTATACCATAAATCTCAAAATGCAGGCTAATTACAGTCTCTGTGGCAAGTCTGTTTGTATAGCAAAACCTATATTTGAGCATCTCCAGAGAACTAAGGTGTAATCTGCCACAGCTGTGTAATTGAAGAAGCTCTGAGGCATGGAGCTATATAAGTTATTTTCAACTAGGAGAATTCAGGATATTTTTCTTTGAGAATGAAAGTGTAAAGTTCTGGGTTATAATTGTATTTCTACCACACTAAAGGAGCTTACTAATGCTAACACTGTGATAAAAGCAGGTCCTAAAACAGATCATCCAAATGCATGAAATTTCACCTCCACTTGACAGTGTAATTTTTAACCAACTTTTAAATACTATAAGCAAAACGCACCTGAGCCCATATAGACGGTGAATAGTAGGGTGGAGTGTTAATTTGAATATGTTTTTTGCAAGAAGTAAATATCCTGAATTACATCAGCTTCCTGTTCATGGTATCTGCCCCTCCCAAATCTTAAAGTCAAAGTTATTTCATATATATATATATTGTTTTCTGCCTATGTATGCATGATTGTCCCAATCATTCATATAGACTTTCCTACAAACCTCAATACTTGGAACCTTCCATAACCTGTCCTCTCTAGAAGCTTGGTAACCCCTTTTCCACTTTATTAATTTTAGATTTGTCCTCGAATTTTCTAGATGAATTGATTTTCTACCAAGTATCATCAAGAGGGTATGATTTCTGGATCTTGCCTTAATGAATAAGAATTGCAGTTCCAACTAACTGATTATGGCTCATACTAGGTATGCCTCTGAGTAACCTTAGCACAACATTAGATGGTAAATATGACCAATTCCTCCTCTACCACAGGATAAACTAGCTAAAGGGAATACCACAGGCTTACCAGGGAAAACTAAAGAGCTTCTAGCTTTTTGATGGTCATTTAAAAGACACCATTTCATTTGTAGGACTTGGAATAGTGAAGACTCTCTGTTCTCCATAAATAGACCTTAGGTTTGTTAAGAAGCACTATCAGGGAATGCAGCTTTTTACAAAGTCCTCTTTCAAGGTCAGTATCTATCCAGGGGGCAATCTCTCTAAGAACATAGTTTGGAAGGAATTCACATGAGGAAGTGAAAGGAGGAGGATGACAAGTCAACCACCCACGTCAGCCAAAAGAAGAGTCAGCAAGATGGCAGACACCACAGGGAAATTGGTTAGACTTTATTCCTTTTTATATCTTGCTACTTCAGTTTTATTTCTTATTGTCGTACAATAATATCCCTAACTTTGTTTAAGGCCTAAGTTTTTAATAACACTATTATTATGTTAGAATTAGTTTGCATAGAACCAACCTATAAGCTTCTTTGTTAGATGGGAACTCTATGAGGGAGAGACATAGTCATTTGCGTATGTACAGAACCTAGTATGATCTTTGGCAGATAGGGATACCAGGGAAGTGCTTATTAATTTGACTTCATAAATAAATAAATAAATAAATAAATAATAATTTGACTTCTTGAAAAAATGTCCCTTAAGTGTCTAGTGTCTATGTTTTTCTTAGCATGGTCATTTCTTATAGTTGCTGGAAACTTTAAGTAATGAAGTATAAAACAAACATTTAACATCATATACAATGCTACACAATTGTTTATACCATATCTTAGTTCTTTTTTTATCTTTCATTTTTACTTATTAAATGATATAAGTAAATACCACAGGGAAACACATCTTTAAGAATTTTAGACACACTGGGGCACCTGGGTGGCTCAGTCAGTTAGGCATCTGTCTTTTGCTCAGGTCATGATCTCAGGATCTTGAGATGGAGCCTGGCATTAGGCTCCTTACTCAGTGAGGAGTCTGCTTCTCCTTCTTCCTCTAGCTTCTCCCCACTGCTTGTCCTTTTTTGAAAAAAGAATTTTAGACACAGTTAGAATTTTAGGCATATTTAGAATTTTAGACACGTTTAAGAACATGAAATTAGATTTATTTTAGACATATTTAAGAATGCAAAAATTCTCACTAGCCTGAGACAGTTTACCATACCATGGAAAACTATTAGTCCCATTCAGGGGTGTGTTCAGAGTGGGTACTCAACAAATCCTGTCACATGATTGACTACTAAAGGAATAATGGAGATTTTTGGCATTCACTGAAAATGAGAGCCAAGTTAATGATGAAAATGAATTTCTGACTGACACGAGGAAAGTACTAGTACTATTAAATCCTGCATTGTTAAAACTGTGTCCACATTCTTATTCTTTAGTTCCATTGGGAAGGTTCAGAAGCAAAGAAACTGCAAAAGATTCAGTAATATGATTCTAAGAGCAGGGCTGTCTGAATTCCCCTCTACCCTACCTCTCTCAGCCCCAAAGAGAAGTCTCGCAAAAATGTAATAACCAATTTTGCCTGCATTAGTTACCTCTCCTTTGCTTGATTTTTCTCTCTTGGAACACAGAGGCAGTTTGTGCCTTAGATTCCTTTCCATCCAGCTATGTGGAACTGAGAAAGCCTGTAGAAGGAGGTCAGTGAAGAGAAGAGGGATCACCATGCCTCCAGCTTCACTCAGGCAATAGACTGCAACGACTGAATAGTCCAAAGTGGAATGATCATGATCCAAAGCCTGAAAATCACCATTTGCAGAACACTTAAACAGCATTAGTACAAAAAATGTGCTTTCCTTTAGGGGTGACTGGCTGCAGGGCTGCTCTCTGGTTAGGCAGGCTCTGAAAAACCACTCTCCCTGGAGATGTCACATGCAAAGAAGCTCTTCTCTGCACTGAGGATAGCACTTCATGTGTTCTCAGTCGAGGTGAAATCTGGAAATGAAAAAAACTGGACTATTCTTGACTGAATCTCCATAGAGATCTGGAAGTGTTCGGGTAAGATGCCTGCAGCCTTGGGCAAAGAAGCACGCCATAGCTTAAGTAAGGGATGAGTAGTAGGGCAGGTAAAGATGTAGCTATTTTTCTCCGTGAACTTGACTAGAGAACTTGGGTCATTTGGATGCTCAGTTTGTTCACAAATTTCCACATTGTTGGACAACTAAGTAGAGCTTATGAGATTACCATATTCTCTACTTTTAGCATGCATATATAGAAAGCCCAGTTACTCAATGACCAGAAGAAACTTTGAACAAACCCCTTCTGCAGTGGATCCCTGCAGAGATTTTCAAGTCTTGATGGTGTATGACATGAACACAGCAGGTCAATATCCATTAAATTTAGACAGCCCTCAAAACAGTGAAAGCAGGTTAGTGGTTCAGAGCATGGCTTTGCATCTACACTGCCAGACTTGAAATCTTAGATCTTTTCTACTCAATAGTTATGTGACTTTGGGAATGATTTAACCTCTCAGTGCCTCAATTTTTTTTTAATTTTTATTTATTTATGATAGTCACAGAGAGAGAGAGAGAGAGAGAGGCAGAGACACAGGCAAAGAGAGAAGCAGGCTCCATACAGGGAGCGCAATGTGGGACTCAATCCCAGGACTCCAGGATCACACCTTGGGACAAAGGCAGATGCTCAACCACTGAGCCACCCAGGTGTCCCAGTGCCTCATTTTTTTTTACCTATAAAGTCAGGATGATAATAATATACCTACTTCACAAGAATAAAGGCGATGAACTTGGAGGAGTGTATGAACTTGAAAGCACTTAGTGCTGAGTAAGTTTTAGTTTTAATATTTTAATTGGCACTTAAACATGTGAAAAGGAAATATTGAAAAAAAAATAGTGTCTGGGTTCTGAGGTCTTATTGAAGGATGAGAAAGTTCATTGATAATGGCTTTTAAAAAGAAACAAAACAAAACAAGACACCAGGAGCACAGAAGGGAATAAAGAGCCAAGGCTATTTATATGCAAGAAAAAGAAAAGTCCCCAAATTATGGCAATAAAGTTAAATGTGTTCTTTATGAACATCTAAAAAATTCTGTGATTGAAGCAGTCATTATTACATTTTAAATTAAGAAAAAGCCTTATATAGAAGATAGACAGCCATCTAGACATTATAATAGGAATTTTAAGAAACACTATTAATTTTTACATAATTTCTTTATAAAAATAAAAATGCTCATAGACCAGTCTATGTACATCAAATCTTATAAAAAATAAGCTTAGATAAGTTATTTCTCACAAATCAAGCAAGTTATCCATATAAAATATGCCACTGCTTTCATACACAAGCACATTTAAATAGCTCTTCCAAGAGAAAAAAAAGAAAAATTTTTACTTTTTTAAATACACCACAAGGTACTAATAGTACTCTTTCCATTGAGATTTATTTACATATTTGTTATTTGAATGATGCAAATAGATCAATTTCCTCACTACCATATGAGGATTGGCACAATTTAAGAATATTATAGGAATTGAGCCATTTCAATTCACTATGAACCCTAATTTTCTGGTTTTAAAACTGAGCCCCATAGAATAGAACCAATTTGCCTAAAATTATAAATAAAATAATACACAAGTCTGGTTATCTCACACAGAAAATTTGCTAGGCTTCTATTGGAACTTTCTCTGTGCCACAGTGCTCACTTCCAGGGTTCTAGCTGTATTGGGTACAAGCCAGAGGATACCAGAGGGAAAAATAAGGAAAATTCATTGTTGATTTAGAGAAACATAACAATGAATTTAGAAATCATGAGGGTGACAAAATCAATAAAATCTGAAATGAAAGAGGAGACATTATAACTAATAACACAGAAATACTTAGGATCATATGTATTATACACCAACAAATTATACTCCTACAATTATACGCCAACAAATCAGAGAACCTAGAAGAAATGGGTAAATCCCTAGAAAAATCCAGTCCATAAAGACTAAATCATGAAGGAGTTGAAAATCTGAACAGACTAATTGCTAAATAAGAAAATTGAATTAGTCACCAAAAACCTCTCAACAGATGGGATGCCTGGGTGGCTCAGTGGCAGAGTGTCCTGCCTTCTGCTCAGGTTATGATTCTGGGGTCCTGGGATGGAGTCATGCATTGGGCTTCCCACAGGGAGCCTGCTTCTCTCCCTCTGCCTATGTCTCTGCCTCTCTCTGTGTCTCTCATGAATAAATAAATAAAATCTTAAAAAAAAAAAAAAATTCTCAAAGGAAAAAAAATCCAGGACCAGATGGCCTTATTGATGAATTCTAACACTTAAAGAAGTAAAAAAAAAAAAAAAAAAAAAAAAAAAAAAAAAAAAACTTTCTTAAACTCTTCCAAAAATATGAAGGGAGGAAATACTTCCAAACTCATTTTACAAGGCCAGCAGTACCCTAATGCCAAAGCCAGATAAGACTACTTACTACAAGAAAAGAAAATCACAGGCCAATATCCCTGTTGAACATAGATGCAAAAATCCTCAACAACATATTAGCACATTGAATTCAACAGCATTTTAAAAGAATCATACACCACCATCAACTGAGATTTATTCCTAGGATGTAAGGATGATTCAATATGTCCAAATCAGTGTGATACACATTAATCAAATGAAGAATAAGAATTGTATGATCTTCTGAATAGATGTAGGAAATGTATTTGACAAGATTCACCATAATTTTTGATAAAAACTATCACCAAATTAGATATAATGTGTCTCAATATAATGAAGTCCATATACAACAAACCCATGTTTATCATACTCAATAGTGACAAGTTGAGAGATTTCCCATGATCAAGAACAAGAAAATGTGTCCATTCTCACTACTTCTATTCAATATAGTACTGAAAATTGTAGTCAGAAATATTAGTCAAGAAAAAGAAATTAGGCTGATAAGTCATCTGAATCAGAAAGGAAAAAGTAAAATTGTCTCTGATTACAGATGGTATAATTTTATGTACTGAAAAACCCTAAAGGCTACACACACACACACACACACACACACACACACACACACATTCTTAGAACCAATAAATTGAGTAAAGCTGCAGGATACAAAATCAACATATAGGAATCAGTTGCATTTCTATATGCTAATAACTATTCATTTGCAATAAAAATAAAGAAAAGAATCCCATTCATAATAACAACAAAATAATAAAATACTAAAGTGGTAATATATGTTCACTGAAAATTATAAGAGAATGATGAAAGAAATAAAAGAAGACACAAAATTAGAAAGCTATCCTATATTCATGAATTAGAATTATATTGTTAAAATATTTCTTCTATTTAAAGCCATCTATAGATTCAATGCAATCCCTATCAAAATTCCAAAGATATTTTTCACAGATATAAAAAATATCCTAAATTTCATACAGAACACCAAAAGACCCTGAATAATCAAAGCAATTCTGGGAAATAAGTATAAAACTGGAGGTGTTACACTTCCTGACTTAAAACTTTATTGCTACCAAGATAGAAAAAAAAAAAAAAAACTTTATTGCAAAGCTATAGTAATCAAAATAGGATGGTACTGGCATAAATACTTACATATAGACAAATGAAACAGAATTGAGAGCCCAGAAATAATCCAAACATATATAGTCAACTAATATTGGACAAGAGAACCAAGAATATTCAATGGGAAAGAATAGTCTCCTCATTAAATTGTCTTGGAAAAACTGGATATTCACATGCAAAAGAATGGAACTGGCCCCGTATTTTAGACCATTCACAAAAATGAAATGAAAATGGAAATAAATTTACAACAGTATAGAAAACAGTATGGAGTTTCCTCAGAAAATTAAAAATAGAATTACCATATGAGCCAGTAACCACCCAGCAATTCTGGCTATATGTCCAAAAAAAAAAGAAAAGAAATCATTATCTTGAAGAAATATCTATGCCCCCACGTTCACTGCAGCATTATTTATAATATCTAAGACATGAATATAACCTAAATGTCCATGGATAGAAGAATAAATAAAGAAAATGGGGCATGTATACACAGACACACATACACACACAAATACTATTTAGACATTTAAAAAACAAACAAGGGAAGCCTGGGTGGCTCAGTGGTTAAGCATCTGCCTCTGGCTCAGGGCATGAGACTGGAGATCTTGGAGTTGACTTCTGCATGGGGCTCACTGTAGGGAGCCTGCTTATTCCTCCACCTACATCTCTGCCTCTGTGTGTCTCTCCTGAATAAATAAAATCTTTAAAAAATAAAAAACAAATAAACAAGCAAATGCTGCCTTTTGTAACAAAATGGGTACACCTGGAGGGCATTATGATAAGTGAAATAGGTCACAGAAAAAGACAAATACTGTATGTTCTCATATATATGGAATCTAAAAGAGCCGAACTCAGAGAAATAAAGAGTAAGTGGCTGTTGCCAGAGGCTGGGACTTGGTGAGGAATGGGAAGATGCTAGGTGAAGGGTATAAATTTCCACTTTTAAGATAAAAAATGAATTCAGGACATCCAGTATATGGCACAGTAACTACAGTTAACCACGGTGTATTATATACTTGAATGTTACTAAGAAACTGTATCTTGTAAGTTCTCAACACAAGAAAGAAATGGTAATTATGTAAGGGAATGGAGGTATTAACTAACTTTATTGTGGTAATTATTTTGCAATGCATACATGTATCAAATCATCACATTATACACCTTAAACTTTTAAGTGTTATATATTAATTGTATTCCAATAAAGCTGGAAGAGAAAAAGAGCAAATCTGAGCCATCACACTTCCTGATTTCAAACTATATTACAAAACTATAGTAATTAAATTAGTATAGTATTAGCATAAAAACAGGCATATAGATCAATAAAATGGAAGAGAGAACCCAGAAATAAATCCCTGCATATATGCCCAATTCATCTTTGATAAAGGTGCCAAAAATATATGAGGAAAGGACAGTCTTTTGAATAAATAGTGTTGGGAAATGCATGAAAGTAGAAACTTATATTACACCATACACAAAATCAACTTAAAATGGGTCAAACATGTGAATATAAGACCTGAGATCATAAAACTTCTAGAAGAAAATATAAGGAATAAGCTCTTTTGCATTGGTCTTGACAATATTTTATTTTATTTAACACCAAAAACAGAGGCAACAAAAAGAAAAAAATAAACAAGTAGAGCTAAAAAAGTCAAACTAAAAATCTTCTACACAGTAAAGGAAACCATCAGCAAAATAAAAAGCAACCATGGAATGGAAGAAAATATTTGCAAACCACATATAAGTAGTTAATATGTAAAATACATAAGGAAATCATAGAATTCAATAGCAAAAACACACAAACCGTCTAGCTAAAAATGTGCAAAGGACCTGAATAGGCATTTTTCCAAAGAGAGCATACAAATAGCAAGCAGACACTTGAAAAGATGCTCACCACCATTAATTGTTAGGGAAATGCAAATCAAAATCACAATAAGCTATCACTGCATACTTGTTAGAATGGCCATTATCCAAAAGACAAGTATAACAAGTGCTGGCAAGGATGAAGAGAAAAGAGAACTGTTGTGCACTGTCGGTGGGAATGTAATCTGGTATAACCACTATAAAAAACAACATGGAGGGGCCTCAAAAAATTAAAAGTAGAACTACCATATGATCTCGAAATTTCCAGTTTTTATATATCTAAAGGAAATGAAATGATTATGTCTAAGAGATATCTGCACACCCATATTCATTACAACATTATTCACAACAGTCAAGGTATAGAAATAACCAAAGTATCCCCTGAAGAATAGATTAAGGAAGTGTGGTATGTGGATAAACACACACACACTCAGACAACACACACAATGGAATATTATTCAGCCTTTAAAAAGAAGGAAATCTGCCATTTTCAACAAACACAGATGAACCTGGAGGGCATTATGTGAAATGAAATAAGCCAGACAAAGACAAATCCCTTACATGTGTAATCTAAAAAATAAAAATAAATTTTTGAAAAATGAACTCTCTGAAACAGATGGTAGAATGGTTGGGGTGGGGAGGAAGGGGGAAATGCTGTATCCATCTAATGTATTAATTTTTATAACAGCATGTAAACATGTAATCCTTTAAAAATATTATCTCCCAGGCATCATAGAAAGCTAGTGAAGGACACACTTCAAGAAAACCAGGGAGTAAAGAAGAAATCATGAAATCAAAGAAATAGAGTCAACAGGGAAAAAAGGAAGCTGAAATTTCAAAGATAATATGTCTTGGAATAATATCATCCTCAGAACAAACTCAGAGAGTGCCCAGTCCAGACCATACAGAGATTGACTTTTCTACTGCTGAACACTGAGACATTACTAAATTTCCTGGTGTGCTTGACCACACTGAAAGTACTGGAAAACTAAGTAAACAAAAAACAAGACAGATATTACCTTCAGTGAAAACAGAAAGCTGTATAAGATAGGAAATATAGCAATTGTCGTAGTCCGCGTGACCTTGCCGTGAATGATATTTCTACATAATAAAATAAAAGCTTCAAATGTTCATTTGATCTATGGTTAATATATCCTCAAGAATGGGGGAGAGGAATTATAGGAGGGAATATAAGGGATTATGGGTTGGTGTGAGAAAATAAAATTTTCCAGAGTAGAGAGTCAAAGATACTACTACTTAAAATTTAAAATAAAATAAAATTTAAAATTAAAAAAAAACTAGCTATACACATTTAAATTTAGAAAGAAGGAGGCAGGTATTAGAAGAAGCCAGTAAAAGAGGTGAAAACCGTTACCTTCAAGATAGAGACCGAAGTTGTTTGACATGAGCAGGAGACTGTTATTTTTCATTATAAATCTCTGACTTTTAAAATATGTGCAATTTTATATAAATAAAAATCTAATTTTTAATAGAAACTAGTGATTGCATTAGTAAATAAAGATTAATAGGGTCGTGGGCAGCCTTGGTGGCACAGTGGTATAGCACTGCCTGCAGCCCAGGGTGTGATCCTGGAGACCAGGGATCGAGTCCCACATCCCTGTGGGCTCCCTGCATGGAGCCTGCTTCTCCCTCTGCCTGTGTCTCTGCTTCTCTCTCTCCTCTCTGTATTCTCATGAATAAATAAATAAAATCTTAAAAAAAAAAAACTTTAAAGATTCATAGGGTCGTAATTTCTTGCCTGTCCAAGTTTAAACATTTTTCTTCCTTTTTCTATCTAATCTGTGTTTTTCAGCCAAAATTCCATTTTTTTTTACCCACTTGATCTATCTACAGTATAGCTCCATCATGTCTCCTAAAAAAAAATTGTGTAATGGCTAAACTTACTAATTTAGCATGCAAGGTCTCCACAACTTATTCCCAGCTATTTTCCTTCCACTTAATCAACAGATATTTGTGAAACAACTGCTATGTGCTGTGTTGGAAAAAGTGAGGATACAGTGATGAACATGACAAACATAATTCCAATCTCTGAGGCACTAAAATTCTACATACTTACGGTTAACCCCCTCTCTTTCTGGACCTTTGTCCTAAGACTCTTGGCTTGTCTGTCTTCTGCTCCCTCTTTCAAGTATGTATATACAAAACCCAATTATTCTTCAAGGCAGAATGTAAATGCCACCCCCTTCACAACGTCCTTTGTGACCTCCCACCCTTGAGAAAGTATATTTTTTTTCTTAACCAAACATCCTTTGAACTTTAGCCATGTGGCTTTCCTGCACTCATTGCTTTTCCCCTGGATCACAGCAACTCATAAACATGCTCTCCCAAGTAGAACCTGAGCTCCCGGAGAATAGGGCACTTGATAGATTCATTCCAATAACCTCCACAGTACCCCGACACATAGTAGGTAATAAGCAACTATCTAGAGAATCCATTTGGATATTCTCACCTACACTGGAAACACCATATTAAGTTGGCAATTACCTCCTAACATTTTGTTGTTAAATAAAAATTTTATGTTACAAGAGGTTTGGATTTACAGAAAAACTGCCAAGGTAGTATACAGAGTTCCTCTTACCCCAACCCCATTTCTCCTAGTAACTAACATTAATAATATGTCATGTTGGGGTGCCTGGGTGGCTCAGTCAGTTAAGCATCTGCCTTCAGCTCAGCTCCTGATCTCAGGACCTGGGATGGAGCCCCACATAGAGCTCCCTGCTCAGTGGGGAGTCTGCTTTTCCCTCTCCCTCTGCCCCTCCCCCATGCTCATTCTCTCTCTCTCTCTCTCTCTCTCTCTCAAATAAATAAATAAAATCTTAAAAAAATATGACATGTTAATGCGGTACATTTGTCAAAATCAATGAACTAGTTTTGATACATTATTATTAACTGAAGTGCATACTTTATTCACGTTTTAGTTTTTACTTAATGTTCTTTTTTCTGTTCCTGGATCCCCTGTACTCTAAAATAACACATAATATTTAGTTGTCAAGTCCTCTCAGGCTCCTGTTGGCTGTGATGGTTTCTCAGACTTTTCTTAGTTTGGATGACTATATTAGTTTTCTATTGCTGCATTAAATTAGCACCACAAACTTAGTAGTTTTAAACTATAGAAATTGATTCTCTTCCAGCTCTGTAAGTCATGTGTCCTGTCCCATTCTCACTGGCCCACAATTAAGGTAGAAGGACAACTCGTTCCTTTCTGGATGCTATAAGGGACCACGTGTCTCCTTAACTTTTCTCGTTTCAGGCTTCCCGCATTCCTACCACAATGACCTTTGATTATTTTGAAGAGCATTGTTCAGGTACCTTACAGAGTACCTCTCCTTTGGAATTTGTCTCATATTTTTTCACAATCAGACTGACTGAATAGGTTTTTTGAGAGGAAGATCATTAGGTAAAGTAACACATTTATCACATTATCCAGTGTACGCACGACAACATGACTTACCACTGTTGATGCAAACCTGGGTCACCTAGATGAGGCAGTTTGTTGGACATGGCGGCAGACTGAATACTTGCCACCACCACCACCCCAGTCCCCAGATATGCCTCTGACCCAATTCCTGGAACCTGTGAATATGTTAGGTTATGTGACAAAAGAAAATTAGGGTTGTAGATACAATTAAGTTTTCTAATCAACAGACCTTCAGATAGGGAGGTTCTCCTGTACTAAGTGGATGGGCCCATTGGGACCAAAGGCAGAAGACAGAGTCAGAGATATGATGAAGGAAGCCAATCAAAATGATAGGATGTGAGGACCAGACTTGTTGTCACCGGCTTTGAGGACAAAGGAAGGGGGTCATGAGCCAAGGAATATGGACAGCCTCTAGTAGCTGGAAGAGGAAGAAAACAGATCCCCCCCTAGAGCCTCCAGAAAGGCATGCAGCCCTGCCCACATCGCTGACAATACCTGGTTTTCACCCAGTGTTAGCCTTCTAACCCACAAAACTGGAAGATAATAAAATCGAATTATTGTATGACACTAGGTTTGTGGGAATTTGTTACAGCAGCAGTAAAAAATAATATATCAGATTCTTCCACTGAAAAATGTATTCTTTTTGCCCCCTTGCTACAGACTACTCTTTGGAAGGAAGGCACTACACACAGTCCATACTTGAGGAGAGAGATTTATACTCTACTCCCCTGAAGGTAGAAGAGCTACATAAATTATTAGGCATTCTTTTGCAGGAGAAATTTATCTATTCCCCCATTTATCAATTTATTCAATCATTTATTTATGTCCATGTGGACTTATGGATATTTGTTTGATATTTAAGATTATTATATTTTTCACTTACATCCCCTTGGCCAAAAAATGAGTCCTATAGCTAGCCCCAGCCCAATAGCCAGCAAAAAAGAGCTCCATGACTGCTTTTGATCAACTGTGACTCACCTCTGGGGTTATACAAAGTGTCCATTGCTGCCCCACCTCTCAAACACACACACACCAAAAATAGACACAATGAAGAGGGGAAAAAACATATGGTTTGCTCTTCAGTGGACAAAGAATGCTGCAGGCAACTAATAGACAATCTATTTCTATTTTTCCTTTGTTTTAATGTGAAATGGGTTCGAAAGACACTGGTGTTCTAAATCAATCAAGCAGAGATACTGGACTGATTGATTTATCATCACATTTGGGAATAAATGTCTGATGGTCTTGATGTAAATAGGCAGTTTGGAAAGACAAAAGCATATTTTTCACATTGAAACAGTGTGAAAGTTAAAAATTGTTTTAAGTCTTAAAAGATTTCAGAAGTTTGCTATACAGATCCCAATGAAGATTCCCAGGACTTTTTCAGGGTGATTTTCCTGTCCCCCCCCCCCCCCATGTTTCCCATCCTATCTGAACTACTGTCCCCAGTCATTCCAACACCATTTTAGGAGGTGCTGTGAAAGGACCATACAGATGTACTTTAAAACCCTAATCAGATGACTGTAACTAAGATAGATTATCTTGGATAATCTGAATGGACTTGACTAAATTAGTGGGAAGAATTTAAAAGCAGGGCTAAAGAAATTCTACCCATGGACAACCACCACACCTCTCTACATGTTCAAGCCCACCCATGATCATCCCTTCTTGATTACCTGCCTGATAGATTTTAGATTTGCCTAACCAGCCCTCATCAATGAGTAAGGGAATTCCTTGTAATAAATATCCCTGCCTCATTCCCTTCTTCCCACCCATTGATCGATCTATCTACCTACGTACCCACCTAACCCATTCCTCTATCCAGCCATCCATCATTCCTACTGATTCTGCTTCTCTGGTTGAATTCTGATGCACTTAGAAACAAATCCTTTCAGACAGGTTCATTTTCTGCTTAGTGTTATAATATTTCTTCACTCTAGTGTTTCTATAACTGTTTTCCTCTTAAAATTGTATCAACTCTTAAAGAATTAAGTGGTTTCATGGTTATCCATTAAGTGTTCGATGCATTCTTTATTAGTCACATTATGTGGAAAAAATTTCTTCTGAGTTTGGCAATTCGAAGGGAAGGACTCAGATGGAGAAAAGCCAGGACAGAGTGTGGAAGGTGGAGGTATGCATTCACAAGATGAAAAATAACACATGTTGATGTTTTGACAAAATAAATACATCTAAAACACCTGCTGGTTTGGAAGTGTTTTCAGTGCTCCACAGCCTTCTTGACACAGTGCTAGAAGGAAGCAAGAATCCAAAGCCAGCGAACTCTGACTCCTGCCTTTCAACAGGGGCCAAATAACAGTGGTTTTATTTCTTTGAAAACTAAACCTCTTTTAATTCCTTAGCTGTAATGAGGAACTCTTTTTCTCTCCATTATAGTTATTCAGTCTTTATTACTTGCCTGAAAAAAAATAATTAATGGACCACAGAAATTATCCTTTCCCACGAATCCATCTCGGGAGATCTCTTCAGTTTACAACTCATGTTCTCATTTGGTACCTCTTTGTAATCAAAGTAGCACTAGGTTTGAAAACAGAACTCTTGGGTTTGAATCTAGTCATATCTTGTATCAGAACACTCCTTATTTCCCTTCCCTCTTTATTTTTTCACCATTATTAAACTCATCACCTTCTTACATTTTTTTTTTGAGAGAGAGGCAATCCCAAGCAGACTCCCCACTGAGCACAAGAGTCTGATATGAGGCTCAATCTCATGACCCTGAGATCATGACCTGATCTCAAATCAAGAGTCAGAAGCTTAATCCACTGAGCCACCACATGCCCCTTATTACATTCAATATCATATATTTATTCATCTTGTTTATTGTCTCCCCCACTAGAATCTAAAATATAAGCTCCAGAAGGGTTGGTATTTTGTCTGTGGATTTACTGCTGAATTCTAGTAAGTAGTACAATGTCTGGCACACAGTTGATGTTTATCAAATATTGAATAAACAAATGAACAAACCTCATTCTGTTACTGAATCTATAACATGGACATAATAATAGTACCTAATTTATTAGATTATTATGATGGAAAAGATGATAATTACTGTGATGCTCTGGAATATCCCAGCCAACCTGAATACAGAAACTTTCTCTAAGGATTCCAACATCTGCTTCGTTCCACACAGAGTATATGAGAGACAAAGATATATGGGGCAGAAATAATGCATGATACTTTTACCTGTCTCAGAATTATTATTCGGCTATAATTTTTTAATTCTTTATCTATGACATTGTCTTGGGTTGGACATTGAAATGTTTGTTAGTTTGCTTTGACCTAGTACTGTACTAAGTAGGGACTTTTTTAAAGATTTTATTTATTTGAGAGAGTGAGAGAGAGTGTGCAGAAAGGAAAGGGAGGAGAGGGAGAAGCAGGCTCCCTACTGAGCTGGGAGCCTGACGTGGGCCTTAATCCCAGGACCCTGGGATCAGGACCTGAGAGGAAGGCAGATGCTAAACTGCGTGAGCCACCAAGGCACCGCCTGAGTAGAGATTTAGGAAGAACCTTTTGCTGCTTATCATTTAGTTAAATCAGTCAGCAAGTCAACAAATAAGATAATCACTGACTGGTATTACTCCAAGTGGTAACACATTAAAGATCAATAAGGTATTTGTTTCAATAACTAATAATAATATTAAGAAATCTTTCCCTAGACATAACCCAAATACCTTACGCTGCACTTCGTGCTTCATGCTTATTTTTTTCTTTCCACTAGAAATGGAAGAAAAATGGATATCCCTTCTGTAATAAAATACTGAAAGACCTTGCAAATAAACTCTTTTGAATATTCAATTTTAAACCCTGAGACCAAAATTTGCAAGGCTTATTCTGCAGTACTCTGAAATTGAGAATGAATGATCCAATGTTAAATAAAAAATACTCACAAATGAAGTCCTCAGGGAAACATGAGAATGTTAACAGTGGATCTCTCTGGGTCACAGGAGAATTTTTGTTGATATCTTTATTTTTTTCCACAGTGAGCTTGCATTATTCATGTGCATATATATTAATTCTAAAAAGCAGGTTTTTTTCCTCTTTAAAATGACATTTTAAATCTTGGGGTAATAGAAATTTTGCAAATGTCTGCAAGGTCTTATTATCATTAAGTAGAATGGGAGAAGAGACAAAAAGCAAGCAGGAGTTTGAAACATGAAAATAGATAACCACAAGTCATATAAGAAATATGTAGTCAAAAGTTCAATAAACCAACTGTTTCAGCAACACAGCTAACTCAAACCATTTATAAGCAACGTCTCTTGGCCCTTCTGATATTTTTCCATAAACACTAAGACATCACTGTGTTCAGGGACTGCCAGGGTATCGGCAGGGGACAAAACACAAAGCACATTTTTTTACTAATAATATTTTATTTTAAAACACCATTGATCTTAAGCAACCTCCACAATTGCAAATTGGGGGCTTTTTCAAGTAATTTATAGGGAAAATCTGTGAAGTTTATCTATGAAATGAAATGAAATAATACCGGCATTTCCTACTTTGGGGAGATTTTATGTTAAATCACCCAGACAGGCAGAGATGACAAAGCATTGAGAAATATTTAAAGATTTCATTTCTCTTCCTGATAACGACAAGGTTCATTTTGTGCTCTCAGAGGGGAAATCAGATCTGATTTACCGTCAGCTACCTCAGCACCACGATCCACATTTCACATTCTTTAAACAGCTTCAGCATAGCAACGATATCACTGTCCTTTCACAGCGGGGTTGATCAACTGCCAAATGTGTGACAAATCATCAAATGCTCTCATTTAAAGCTACCTGTTTCCTTATCATGATAAAGCATGATGCATAGCATGTGGCAACCCATCATAATTTTATGAGTAAAAAGAAACTATATTTACACAAGCTTTCTTTGAAAGGGCAAACAGTGGCCAGGAAAGGACGGCATGCAACTATCTGTATTCTTCTAGTCTTCTCTCTCTTCTCCCTTTTCTTTCACCTAATCAGCAAAGTATCTCATTCCTTTCCTTACCCTGAGAAAAACCAAGTAGGATTTTAAGAAAGCCCCAGAATCACCCGAAAAATGACTTTGACCACCCTCACTCTCATAGTCCTTGGATTACTATTCTGATCTTGAACCCTGAGCAGATCAGTAGTGAGCTAAGAGGAAACATTAGTGAACAGGCTATGAATTTAAACATCCAGCAGAAAAGGAATTAAAATGTTTAATCATTCTACCAAGCTCATAAGGTGTAACAAAGGGAATGCCAGCTGCCTGGACTGATTTGCTCTTTGAAGGAAAGATGGTTTGCAGCTCTCTGAGGGCGGATGGGGGTCATATTTTATTGTTTCTATTGTTTTCCAAGAGCTGGGTCCAAGCTGGTCAAAATTGTGATGCAGGGTCAAACTCCTCGGAGCACATTTCTATTCCTGAACTCAGCCCCAAGTCATCATTATAGCCCCTTTGTGCTTTATTCTTCTGTGGCAATTGCCATAAATTCTCAATGATAAGATTTGGAAGTGGAATGAGGAAGGCAAAAGACAATCTAGTGTGTTCTTGAAGAGATACCAAGATAAAGGATATAACTCTATCCATCAATGTTCCTCTCTTGGATAACTGAGGGCGAAAAGTAAGAAAAATGTTAGGAGAGCTAGGTTAGTGATGCCAGGATACCGAATTCATCGCTCAAGGAAAGCAAAGCAAAACAGCCTGATAAATGCTCATTTTAATACAAAGTATAATAAAGGCCTACTTTTCCCTTTCGAAGCCTAAAAAAGTTTGAAAGAGTTATATCAAAACTGTTTGGCCGTTCCATTCTAAATCATGACTTCTCTTTAGAATCCTGTATTTCCTATCAAGACACAAATTTCCTGCCATTCACTAAAGATCTACTTAATTTATTTTTCTATTCAGCCATTCAATCTTGTTATTGATCCACTTTTCAATTATTTTTTTCAGAAATGGGGGCAGACAACAAACACTGACACATTTTACACTTCCCCACGAGTCAAGTGCATATAGAGAAGAAGGGAAAGATTAGTCACCTTATATGAAAGGCTTTTCCCTTCAGGAGAGAGTAACCCCACCCACCTCTCTCAACTAAGCAGCCCACAGACTGCCTTCTACTGAAGGCCACATCTCATGACGTCTGGGTGGCTCAGCTGTTGAGCGTCTGCCTTCGGCTCAAGGCGTGATCCCCATCCAGGGGTCCAGTCCCTCAACAGGCTCCCTGCAAGGAGCCTACTTCTCCCTCTGTCTATCTCTCTGTGTCTCTCATGAATAAATAAAATCTTTAAACACAATAAATAAAATAAAGGCCACATCTCAAAATTTAACCCCTCAAGTGGGTGCAAAACCACAGTGATCTGTCTGGCCACAGTACCACAGAGCTCACTGCTGCCATCCTACATCCCCCTTGCAGTCAGTGCAGTCCAGTTTCCATGCTAGTAGGAGTGTTTTTCTCTGCCCCATTAACTACGTTCATAGTTTTGCAGCCAAAGCCTCGGGTACCTGCTGCAACACCCCTTTAGACACCTGCTTCATGACACAACTATGTCTCTCACATCACCTTTGGCCCTCTTATTCCTTCAGGCATGAGGCCAAAACCTAGTCATGCACTGTAGTCCAATGAGCACAGGAAGAAAGAGGGGCTATCCAGTCTGCTGGACTACTCACCTGGGCAGTCCTCCCATTTGTGGCATGGCACTGGCTGTAGGTTAGGGCTGAGATGTGTGAGGGAAATACGCCCCGGTGAGCAACCCTGAACAGATACCTCCCTTCAGCTCAGGATGGCCAGGAAACACGGAACCAGGATTATCTATTGAGACTACCAACCCCTGTTCTGCAGGGGGAAGATGAAGGAAAAATGACGTTGCCACGAGTAGGTCAAAGAAATTCATGGCAAAACTTGGTGCACAAAGTAGGGTTTACCAATTTCCCATTTGGTAAAAGTATATATAGGAGATCATTTTAGAGGAAGTTTAATTTTCACATTTTTTAAATATGCCAATTACCTCTCAACAAATATGATACATTGCCCACCATGCCCTTATGAAGCCTCTGTTTCCTTAAACACATTGAGCCTCCTGCACCTCAAGTTATATCTCCTTTCATATCTCCTCCTCCACTATTGAATTCTTCAATGTTGGGATTCTACTTTTCGGCTTACATTATCATGAATATGTTACCAAAAATGTGTATTTTGCAGGAGAAGAATTTATTATTTACAATCCTCCCTTGCCTTCTCACCTCTACTACTCTTTGGCAGGTAGCTTCTGAAATAGATCCTTGTTTTGCAGAAAGAACGGAAAGGTGACCTTATGGAAGGCAGAAGGTAGGGAAAGCTACATACAGAAATAAAGGATTTTTCACGGGGGAGGAAGAGCAGGGGTCAAGGCTAAGATAAGGGTTGTGGAAAGAGAGTGAAGAGATCAGTCAGCTATCATTAAGAGAGAGCCTTTGGGAAAGAGCTTAAATATTGAAAGCGAACTACGTGAAAAGTTCAGCCATGTGATGTATAATACATCCTTTTTTGTCTCTCACCGAACCGTGTTAATAAATCCATAGCAGCCATCGATATTTCTGGAGATGGATTTATACGAGGGTGGTTTTTGTTTTTTGTTTGTCTGAGGTATGCAAAGATATGTGGAAACTGACCTCAGTTGAGGGAAAATAAGAACAAAAACAGTTCAAGTTTTCTGTCCTGTTCAGACCTCTTCTCTCAGGTGTATCTTGAACATCCAATTGCTTTCCTTCCAGGCCCATTTCATACAACGAAACTTCAACACGACCCAAACTAAACTCAAAAATGTGTTTTTTTCTTCAATCACTTCCCTTTCAGTAAATGATAGCACTGGCTACCTGGTTGTATGTGCCAGAAATCTTGAAGGGTAACTCCTTCTAACTCTTACCCTCTGCTTTAGAGTAGTGATCATGGTTTTTCCTCATTAATACATCTTAAATCCACCTCTTTCTCTTCACTTGCTCTGTCACAGTGCCGACCCAAGCTACTATCATCTCCCTCTAGAACTACCGTTAAAGCTTCCGAACTGGCCTCATGCTTCTGGTCTTGCCCCTTTTAATCAGTATAATCTTTAAAATATATCATAGCCTAAGGGCAGGGCTTCTCTCATAATTTCTAGAATAAAATTCAACCTCCCTATTTTAACTGACAAGGCCTTTCATGATACGACTCCTGCTCACTTTTCCCCCCAATCTCACACATCCTCCTTTCCTTTCTTGGTATTCTCAAGGTGCAATGATCACGTTTCCATTCCTCTGAGGAACTAAGTAACCTCCTGCCACCAAACATGTTGTTTGTTTTGCCTGAAAAGTCTCCATCTCCACTCAATCTCTAATCTTCACCCAGCTAACCTCTCTCTCCTACTCTCGTGCTGGGTCAGTTTGAATATCACTTCTTCAGAGTTTTCCTAAAGCTGCCCCCTGCCTCCCTTCCCTCCCCCACATTCCCCTACCCTTACCCCCCCACACACACACTCCCTTGTCACTCCCAGCCTGATCAGGTCTCTCTGTTACATGCTCTCCTAGCACAGTACACACTTAGGTCATAGCATTTATTTCATCTCTAATTAAATAACCTTTTCTATAATTATTTATGTCTGCCTCCACCATAGACTCTCAATTATATGATCCATATCGATGTTGTTAGTATTATGCTGGTGAATTGCTAATTATTTAATGTTGTTATAGACTGTCATTTCTGAGCTCACCATTTCTGTAACAGATTCTTTTAAAGCTAAGACATTAAAAATTAAATGCGTATAAATCACATTTACATTTGCTGTTTCTATTTCTCAATACTTTAGAAGGAAGAATATACCCACAATTTCTAATAGGAAATTAGGTTTGAGATGAGAATGAAACTGAAATTAAAATTCTGGGAATTTGGGGGGAATGGCATTTTTTTCTTCAAAGGACGTGTCAGTCACTAACAAGGACAAGATCTCCCACCTTCAAATGTAGTCCTTGAACCTCTAAAAATACAGAACGAGTATTAATTTTAATTCAAATGTCACTCTCATTGCTGAGGGAGCTCACAAAAGCAGTTCATTAGTGTCACCTGGGGTGACAAGTTTATGGTTCCATCATTACATCTGCTAATAAATGAACTGATGATATGAATCAAATTCGCTAAAATCTCTGTTCATCTCACTATGTTGTAAAAAATCAAAGTCAAGATGATGTGCTCCATAGTATTTCAGATGTAATAAAGCCTAACGCTCCCACTGCAAAATGAGAATTATGTGCAGTCAGCTATCTTATTTAACCCAAAATGTTTCGAGGGCTAATAGCCCATGGCATACTGCTCATCAAAATGGACCAAGAGAAAAGACATGGTTGAAATCAGTGGCTTATTCTATTGCCTCTCATGGCTGTTTCCACCTGTAAGAAAATCAGTACGAGCACAACTATCCACAGATATCTCAGATGCTTTTCCCTGGGAAGCCACTTCAGTCCTTTCCTTCATTTAACACTCACTACTTATGATTCTTGATTCCCTCATTTGATAGGAATTTAATGTGTATTCAATAAATGTTCATGGCTGCTCTAGGCTGTGTGGAAAATTGTAACATAAAGCAAAATACAGAATCCAAGTTTCAAAACTAGTTAGCAAGAGGGTATTTAGATCTTCCCTATACACACATTAACACAACTAATGAACAACTATTTTAAAGAGTGGGGAATCCCTTTATAGAGATGACATGGTGGGTTTTCGCTGAATTTCAAAATAAAAGAAAGGTCATTGTGGGATCATTTAAGTCTAAGAAATATTCTCAGAGGAACACAAAAGAGTATAGAATTTTACCTCTGCTTGTACCTATAGTTTGTTTACCGAGTTGGATTGAGAAGAGAGTCAAAGAGAACAAGCTGCCTAATATCAAAAGCAGTAAGAGAAAATATTGATAAGGTGAGGCCACAACAAGAAAGATTTTAAATACTGGGATGAGATCTGAATGATATTAAAACGGCTAAGGGAGAGTTATACTGGGAGTAGGTAAGTGTGGTATTTCAATCAACAAACTTGGAAAATTGGAGGGGACATCAATTTGGGAACTACTCATGTTTGGTATATAGGATTGTGCAGTAAAGGGCAAAGATTCAAACAGAACTGCCAAAAGTTTAGAGTTGAGAGGACTTTAAGGTCCACGGCGTTCAAGTTTCCAGCAGGATTCAGGAATCCTTTCTGTAATATTCCTAGCAGAGATTTAAATACTCTCTGAATTTGAAGACATTACTAGGAACCCCTTTCTTTTTTTTAAGATTTTATTTATTTATTCACAAGAGACACAGAGAGGCAGAGACTCAGGCAGAGGGAGAAGCAGGTTCCCTGTGGAGAGCCGATGCAGAACTACATCCCAGGACCCGGGGGTCAGAATCAGAGCCAAAGACAGAGACACTCAACAACTGAGCCACCCAGGTGTCCCACTAGGGCACCTCCTTTCTTATATTGAATTGAAATTTACTCCCCTGTCACATCCACTTAAAATTTTCATTTCTACCTTCTGGAACAACACTTAGACTATATCCTACTCCATGTGATAATTTTTCAAATATATGGCAGTCATTGTATCCCCTTTTTGTACCAACTTTTCAAAAATAACTATCTCCTAGCTCCTTAAGGTACAGCTTATTAACATAACATAAGTTTCATATTTATTTAGAGACTATGCATCAAAAATGTCTACCAGCTATTAGAATTACTCATTGCTGTTTTAGTTTTATGGCTGGATTTTATAATACTTTTTCACAAAAGAGGACAGGAATCCTCCCCCCCCCCCACCCCCGGCCGAGAATGAAGAACATAAAAAATACATGCAAAACTAGAATATCTTATGTCTAATGAAAACCCAACACCAGCAAGTCTGAAGAACTTGTGACTGGTCTTCCAACGTAAATTTTAAAAATAAATTAAAAAGAATCAAAGTCAGTTTCCCGAGGGATTGTAATTCTCTACTTGTATTGCTATAAATTTGGCAGGCCATAAAGATTTTGGAAAAACTATTGTTATTATTGTCTGATATATTTTAAAATGCATTTGCTTCTAAACCTTGAGGTGCATTCATGAAAAAGAAGACTCCATTTAAATACCTATTATCTCTGAATGGAAACCACATTTGATGAAACTTCCACACAACTAACAAATGTTTGCCTACCCAATGACTTTTGCTCTGGCATCATGCCTTAAAAAATAAATTATTATTATTTATGATCATAATAATGTGCATTTACATAATAAGTTTCTCAGAGGAGTTGAAACCAGGTTTTGCTTATTTGACCACACGTCTCATTTGTAAAAGTCAGAAAACTACAGCTTTGTTAATTTTCCCCATTGAATGGGTGACGGGTACTGAGGGGAGCACTTGACGGGATGAGCACTGGGTGTTATTCTGTATGTTGGCAAATTGAATACCAATAAAAAAATAAATTTATTATTAAAAAAAAGAAAAAAAGAAAAAAGAAAACTACAGCTTTGATGTTCAGAGCGGGAAAATGCACCAGAAAGGCACAGGCCCTTTAAAGCCAAAGTCAGTATTCAACGTGCCAGCAGTCGGAGGATACCCACGAACGCCATGAAGCAACACTCCTGATGTTTAATCTTTCCCTTCAGTGTCAGCTATTCTGATAAAATAAAAATCTTACAAACTTAAAAATAAATGCCAGATACTATATGTACCTCCTGTGTGACCAATGTTACATGATATGGAGGACGTGGCCCAGTCTCAAATCTGAGGAGACAAAAATACCAAAATAAATCTCTTAAGACTCGTGTAAAACAGAATAAAATGGTTGTTTAGAAGCAGCAGCAGCATTGCTAAATTACAGGTAAGCAATAAAAAGACCTCTGTTTTATTCCCTACTCTGCAACCAACGTGAAGCAAGTAATACAAGTGCATACCCTCATCCTACCCCAGAAGGATAGGTGAGGATTAATCTCTTGGAGGTGTCTGGAGTTTCACAAATGGGTTGGTGATATACAAGTCACAGAACTTTCATTTTGCTTTTATAATAAATTCACGGTCCTTACACACTAGAGGGTACCTTCAGTTGTCCGGATTGTACATCAACGTGCATCCAACATCCCTCTTCGACATCTCCTGAGGATTAGCTGAACACCAAGCTAAGAATAGGATTCAATGATTACACATTAAATCATACAAGGTTGAGACATATAGGGCTCAATTTACCTTTGTAATACAAAATTAACCTTGTAGATATAAAATTACAGCATTATTTTATAATTATAGATATATCCTCTGTGTTTATGAGACATGACGAAATACCTGACCTTCCCAATGTAGGCTAGCTAACTGTTTTGTATCTAGCTAGCAAGAGCAAGTTCATTAAACCTGTGTCTCAATGTAAGTGGACCGACACTTCTTCATCTTACCAGTTTTTATTACCATTGTTCATGACACATTAATTAAATCTCATATTCAAGAATGAATTTAAATTAAAAAATTTAGCGAAGTGCACCCCGGTGACTGTTGTTTATAATATCATATTCTCAGTGTACAAAAAGCCATAAATGATTTTACTTATCTGTATATTTGTTTTACCTATCCCTATTAGACTATAAGCCACCTTGGGGCAGGGAAATTTATTTTTTTATTTTTTTTTTATTTTTAAATTTATTTTTTTAATTCATGTTTGCAACCATAGCTCCTAGAAAGACACTTTCCACATAGTAAATATTTGTAAAGTAAATAATAAATATTTATAGCATTCTTGAGCAATACTTAGATTGAAATGAAAGATGTGACTTTTTTCAGTATATTGTGTTATGTGAGTAGAATGTTGTCAGTTTAAATTAGTCAGGTTTCAACACTGGTCACATTCAGATTCATACGGGTTTTAAACAATTACAACCTAAAACCCAAAGTTCCATCTAACGTAGCTATATTTACTTGTCTTCCTTTCGATAATCATTTCTTAAAGAGCCAAGTGTACTGCAGGCATATAATGTCATGTGATATTCACAGAGAAATTCAGTCTTCTCAAAATAGAATCAAGGCATGGACTCATTTTTAATAATAGCAGGTTTTAAAAGATACAGAAATCATCCTTTCTTATTCTTTAATTATAAGTATTCATTTAGAGGAGAAACATCTTAATATTTGAATGTGTATATAAAGATTTTAGTAAATAAAAATTGAGCCTTGAAAGTTATCTTCTAAGTATAAAACCAAGAAAATACCCAACGCTAAATTTTTGAAATATGCATTCTCCTCGACCATCATACTATCCTTCCTTAAATTTTTTTTCAACCTGCAACATTCTCTTTCTTTTCTGTAAAACATGAAAGAACAATTTGCTTCTTCCTTTCTTCCTCTGAGTGGAATTATAATAAACCTATATTTTTAATATGAAAGTTTGAGTTGAAGAATTCTAATACATATTGGGGCAGCCCTTTATATAAAAATGAGAAAAAAATAAGGTCCATATCTTAAGATGTAATGATGGAATTAGATGAAATATTGTGAAACAACTGTTTTTTTTTTGAACATATATATTCCGTATGGCTTGTGCACAATTTGACATTATTCAAGTGAGCTGCAATGTTAGTTATTTTAAGATACTTTAATTTCTGGTAAGAATAGAAAACTATTAGGTGCTGATAGAAATGCAAATGAAATTAAGAAGCTTGATCTTGAAGAGCTTAAAGTAAATTTATAGGAAAAAAACATAGGTTCAAGAAATGAGTAAGAATAATTATAAATAAACAGTCAATAAGTACAAGCCGTACTCTACTCATTGAATATGTAAATCCTTTAGAGAAAAAAAAAAACAGTAATAGCTAATGATGGAAGGAGGTTTGACAGGCTAGCAATTCCCACAAGTAGATTTAACAGGTTATAACAGACCAGGATCAGCTTAATTTCACATGCACCTGTACCACGTGAATAAGCAGTATCACCGGCTGCAATGTCCATATTGAAACGATGAATGAATAAAGCCAAGAAAATGACAATGATCAGACTTGAAGAGCTTTCCCAGGACACATCAGCTTTGATCCTGAAGTACCTGGTATTCAATCTCCATCTTAAAGAAGGAAAGGGAGAGTTGGTGAACACATGATAGCATTAATATTTTTAAAATGTAGTGGCATCATATAGAATGATGCTTTAAGATAAGGAAAAGATTTTCCCAGAATCAGCAGGGAAACTTTATCTTTTATATCTCATAAGAGAAGATGAGGAACCATGGTAGATCATCAATAGAACATACAGCATCAAAGGGGAGTGTATAAATAATGTCAGGGCTTAAAGTGGAATTCAACAGGAATTGTGTACATCTATTCCAGGACAGGAAATCTTGAACTCCCCAGCTTTTAACATAGGACTGAGACTAAATATAGTCACTTACGATTGCTATATCCTATTTTAAAATTCATTAGATACAAGAAAATAGTAATACAATTATTTACATATTTAGCTAGCTGTTCCTACAAGTTAAACATTCTGTAACTCAAATTGTTATCAACCTCTTATTCTTCAATTGTAAAACATAAGGCCCAGAAGGCAAAGACTGGAACTATTTATAAAGTTAATATAAAATCATAAAAGGAGAAAATTTCAGAAAACATCTCCACATTTTCCTGGTATGACGGGTTTCTTAATGAAAAGAAGATAAAATTAAGATTTATGACAAATGAAGACATAAGAACAATGGAAGACTGTGCATAAAAATGGTATTACATTAGTGGTTTCTTCTTTATTTTATGTAAAAATCTGCTGCATTTCTAAGTGGCTATAAGTAAAATTATAGTAAACATCAATTATTAATTAATAAATATTAACCCTAGTGTAAATTCAGAAATTAGTGTGCTTTATTTTCCATCTTTTTTTCCTGACAGTAGATAAAAACGTATCCTTTTTTATTACTATTCAGTTCACAGTGAATATCCAAGTGGGTTTGCATTGCTATTGTGATCAGAGAATTTAATCAAACCATAAAAAAACAAACAACAGATTTGTTTTTCCTTCTGGAAGTTAAATTGCATGTGGAGAAATAGTTGCATTTTTTTCTCTCTACCCTCTAACTCTGAAGTTCGGTTTTAACTTAATTTATCGATTCTCCTTTATGGTGTTTCAATCCTTGATGAAGGATCTCTCAGGGGCTTTAGGCCTGGAAAACAAAAACAATATCAAAACTACAACTTGAAACCATGGCTAAAGATAAAAATAAAGAAATTCAAAAGCAAGCTAGTATTATCAAAAGGCACCAAGCCTGTGAGATTTAGCTTGTGCACTCATTTTTTCTAGAGAGAACTTAAAAGTGTTCTTTTTTTTTTTTTTTTTTTTTTTCAATTATAAAAGCACACTGTTTTTCTCAGTGGCATTATTTGGTATCCCTTGATCCAATATGGTGAACAAAGAAAACTGTTAGCCATATTGGTCTATGAAAACCCCATCCAAAAGTGAACATAGGCTAAAGTCATGGTTCTCAAATGTTTGCTATAGCTGCTTCAGAACTACCTTGAGGTTTTATTAAGAATTTCTGATTCTGTAGGTCTTGAAAGTGAAGTTGGCTAAAAAAAAAAAAAAAAAAAGGAAAGTGAGGTTGGGTGGTTAAGGGAGCTCAGATTTTTTTTTTTTTTTTTTTGCCAATAAGTTCCCAGGTATTGCTGGCGCTGCTGGTCCTGGGGCCACACTTTATCAACCCTGAACTAAAGGAACTAGAGACAAAGGAAACTGACAAACTAAAATATGTAAAAAGCTTAGGGCCCTTATAATCCAGCTAAACATAGAATTCCAACTTAGAAATGTAACTGCTGGTGAATGTACTATGTAAAGGACAATAAATATTTTCAGATCTTTCCAGAAATTACCTAATAAATGCTCCCCAGAAGTAATATCTAAGTTAATCTCCTGCACTTAAGAACCAACCTTCTTACCATTAAGAACAAAAAAATCCAGAACAAGAGCAGGGCTGGATAACTCATGTCTTATATCACCATGCCACACCTTCTTCCTCATTGTGTACTTCTTCAACAAATGAGTGCATGCCAAGCACCAAAATGCACTCTCTACCAGGCCCAGCAGTACCAATTGCAGGGCAGGGCACAGAGTACAAATGGAGGTCCACTATGTATCTAAATATTTAAAAGTTAGAAATTCTTGATGAATACAGTTTCATAACAACTGGGTCACCCAGTTTTAATGTAGAATTTGTAGACTCAGAGTTTTGTGCCTAAATATTGAAGTGCCAGAAGAGCCAGTCTCCAGTTCGTAGGTCACTCTCCTCTTTTTAACTTAGGAACTAACATATTGTGAGATCCCTGGGGATTTGTCTATACCCCACAGAAATAGCTGCTACCCCTTGAGTTCAGAGGTGGACATTGTGGCATAGGCTATCTTTGAAAGGTGGTCTCATAGATAATGCCTGCACAAGCTCTGGGCAATAGGATCAGAACCTTTTGAGTAGGGAACTCAGGGATCCCTAGTACCTGAAGTCTAGAAGCAAGAATGTGGACTCTAGGTGGGATAATCTCCTTGACTCCTGCAGACTTCTCATCCAACTGGGAAGGTGTGGACAGAGAAAAGTCAGAGTGGTTCCTCTAGAAGATAGAGCTCAAGGTGGTACTGTACTCCTCTTCAGAGACCTAGGATCTTCATTGGTTACCTATTTTTTCATCAAAACCTCAAAGCTTCATTTATCCTAAATTTATAAGTAACTGATTTATAAGGCATAAAGTGGCCTTTCTCTTAAAGACATTTTATTTGTATTAATGCTTCCATCAGAAACAGTCTAATAGTAGAATTTCAGGCCTTGACAGAATGGGAAGGAAGGGCAGGAGAAATCAATGGGAAACACATTTCTCCTTGATACTTTTAAACATCTACTCACATATTACTCTAAAGCAAACTGGTCAGTATAACAAAAGAATGCAAAAATTAGGAAGCCTGAGTTCTACTTTCATTCTACTATGAATTCATTGCAGCCTAAATCAAGAAACTTTGAATAAATTACCTTTCTACCATTTTTTTTACTTTAAAAACAAAAAAATTAGACCGAATCTGAATTGCACAAAAGGTATCCGACAGTAGACATGGCTTCAAAATACGTGGCAGGAGTGGTGTTGGTAAAGACTGGTCTGTAGTCAAATATAGTTCACATTGAATTAAGCACCACTGAGTTGATTTATTTTATTCTACCAACAACAACAACATTGCTGATTCTGATGATGAAGAAAGGGGTCAAGAAATGCCAGTGGTCTCTAGAAGCTGGAAAAGGCAAGAACATGGATTCTCCATTATGCCTCCAAGAAGAAATCCAGTCCTGAGATGTCCTGACTGTAACCCAGTGAGACTCATGTTGGGCTTCTGACCCACAGAACCGTAAGAACATATGAATATGATGCCCCGAATGTGGGAGCTGCCAAATATATAAATCAATTATTAACCAAAGTGAAGAAATACTTAGATAATAATACACTTATACTTGGTGACTTCAATCTAGCTCTTTCTATACTCGATAGGTCTTCTAAGCACAACATCTCCAAAGAAACAAGAGCTTTAAATGATACACTGGACCAGATGGATTTCACAGATATCTACAGAACTTTACATCCAAACTCAACTGAATACACATTCTTCTCAAGTGCACATGGAACTTTCTCCAGAATAGACCATATATTGGGTCAAAATCGGGTCTGAACCAATACCAAAAGATTGGAATTGTCCCCTGCATATTCTCAGACCATAATGCCTTGAAATTAGAACTAAATCACAACAAGAAGTTTGGAAGGACCTCAAACA
Organism: Canis lupus dingo; assembly: GCF_003254725.2. Classification (NCBI taxonomy): domain Eukaryota; kingdom Metazoa; phylum Chordata; class Mammalia; order Carnivora; family Canidae; genus Canis; species Canis lupus. The sequence goes on along the minus strand of NC_064261.1, from coordinate 4,426,584 downwards.
CGTGGAGGTTAAGGACCATCCTGCTAAAAGATGAAAGGGTCAACCAGGAAATTAAGGTCAACCTTAATTAAGGAATTAAAAAGATTCATGGAAACTAATGAGAATGAAGATACAACCATTCAAAATCTTTGGGATGCAGCAAAAGCAGTCCTAAGGGGGAAATACATCACAATACAAGCATCCATTCAAAAACTGGAAAGAACTCAAATACAAAAGCTAACCTTACGCATAAAGGAGCTAGAGAAAAAACAGCAAATAGATCCTACACCCAAGAGAAGAAGGGAGTTAATAAAGATTCGAGCAGAACTCAACGAAATCAAGACCAGAAGAACTGTGGAACAGATCAACAGAACCAGGAGTTGGTTCTTTGAAAGAATTAATAAGATAGATAAACCATTAGCCAGCCTTATTAAAAAGAAGAGAGAGAAGACTCAAATTAATAAAATCATGAATGAGAAAGGAGAGATCACTACCAACACCAAGGAAATACAAACGATTTTAAAAACATATTATGAACAGCTATACGCCAATAAATTAGGCAATCTAGAAGAAATGGACGCATTCCTGGAAAGCCACAAACTACCAAAACTGGAACAGGAAGAAATAGAAAACCTGAACAGGCCAATCACCAGGGAGGAAATTGAAGCAGTCATCAAAAACCTCCCAAGACACAAGAGTCCAGGGCCAGATGGCTTCCCAGGGGAATTTTATCAAACGTTTAAAGAAGAAACCATACCTATTCTCCTAAAGCTGTTTGGAAAGATAGAAAGAGATGGAGTACTTCCAAATTCGTTCTATGAGGCCAGCATCACCTTAATTCCAAAACCAGACAAAGACCCCACCAAAAAGGAGAATTACAGACCAATATCCCTGATGAACATGGATGCAAAAATTCTCAACAAGATACTAGCCAATAGGATCCAACAGTACATTAAGAAAATTATTCACCATGACCAAGTAGGATTTATCCCTTTCACACAAGGCTGGTTCAACACCCGTAAAACAATCAATGTTATTCATCATATCAGCAAGAGAAAAACCAAGAACCATATGATCCTCTCATTAGATGCAGAGAAAGCATTTGACAAAATACAGCATCCGTTCCTGATCAAAACTCTTCAGAGTGTAGGGATAGAGGGAACATTCCTCGACATCTTAAAAGCCATCTATGAAAAGCCCACAGCAAATATCATTCTCAATGGGGAAGCACTAGGAGCCTTTCCCCTAAAATCAGGAACAAGACAGGGATGTCCACTCTCACCACTGCTATTCAACATAGTACTGGAAGTCCTAGCCTCAGCAATCAGACAACAAAAAGACATTAAAGGCATTCAAATTGGCAAAGAAGAAGTCAAACTCTCCCTCTTCGCCGATGACATGATACTCTACATAGAAAACCCAAAAGTCTCCACCCCAAGATTGCTAGAACTCATACAGCAATTCGGTAACGTGGCAGGATACAAAATCAATGCCCAGTAAATCAGTGGCATTTCTATACACTAACAATGAGAATGAAGAAAGAGAAATTAAGGAGTCAATCCCATTTACAATTGCACCCAAAGCATAAGATACCTAGAAATAAACCTAACCAAAGATGTAAAGGATCTATACCCTCAAAACTATAGAACACTTCTGAAAGAAATTGAGGAAGACACAAAGAGATGGAAAAATATTCCATGCTCATGGATTGGCAGAATTAATATAGTGAAAATGTCAATGTTACCCAGGGCAATATACACGTTTAATGCAATCCCTATCAAAATACCATGGACTTTCTTCAGAGAGTTGGAACAAATTATTTTAAGATTTGTGTGGAATCAGAAAAGACCCCGAATAGCCAGGGGAATTTTAAAAAAGAAAACCATATCTGTGGGGCATCACAATGCCAGATTTCAGGTTGTACTACAAAGCTGTGGTCATCAAGACAGTGTGGTACTGGCACAAAAACAGACACATAGATCAGTGGAACAGAATAGAGAACCCAGAAGTGGACCCTGAACTTTATGGTCAACTAATATTCGATAAAGGAGGAAAGACTATCCATTGGAAGAAAGACAGTCTCTTCAATAAATGGTGCTGGGAAAATTGGACATCCACATGCAGAAGAATGAAACTAGACCACTCTCTTTCACCATACACCAAGATAAACTCAAAATGGATGAAAGATCTAAATGTGAGACAAGATTCCATCAAAATCCTAGAGGAGAACACAGGCAACACCCTTTTTGAACTCGGCCACAGTAACTTCTTGCAAGATACATCCACGAAGGCAAAAGAAACAAAAGCAAAAATGAACTATTGGGACTTCATCAAGATAAGAAGCTTTTGCACAGCAAAGGATACAGTCAACAAAACTCAAAGACAACCTACAGAATGGGAGAAGATATTTGCAAATGACATATCAGATAAAGGGCTAGTTTCCAAGATCTATAAAGAACTTATTAAACTCAACACCAAAGAAACAAACAATCCAATCATGAAATGGGCAAAAGACATGAAGAGAAATCTCACAGAGGAAGACATAGACATGGCCAACATGCACATGAGAAAATGCTCTGCATCACTTGCCATCAGGGAAATACAAATCAAAACCACAATGAGATACCACCTCACACCGGTGAGAATGGGGAAAATTAACAAGGCAGGAAACAACAAATGTTGGAGGGGATGCGGAGAAAAGGGAACCCTCTTACCCTGTTGGTGGGAATGTGAACTGGTGCAGCCACTCTGGAAAACTGTGTGGAGGTTCCTCAAACAGTTAAAAATATACCTGCCCTACGACCCAGCAATTGCACTGTTGGGGATTTACCCCAAAGATACAGATGCAGTGAAACGCCGGGACACCTGCACCCCGATGTTTCTAGCAGCAATGGCCACGATAGCCAAACTGTGGAAGGAGCCTCGGTGTCCAACGAAAGATGAATGGATAAAGAAGATGTGGTTTATGTATACAATGGAATATTACTCAGCTATTAGAAATGACAAATACCCACCATTTGCTTCGACGTGGATGGAACTGGAGGGTATTATGCTGAGTGAAGTAAGTCAGTCGGAGAAGGACAAACATTATATGTTCTCATTCATTTGGGGAATATAAATAATAGTGAAAGGGAATATAAGGGAAGGGAGAAGAAATGTGTGGGAAATATCAGAAAGGGAGACAGAACGTAAAGACTGCTAACTCTGGGAAACGAACTAGGGGTGGTAGAAGGGGAGGAGGGCGGGGGGTGGGAGTGAATGGGTGACGGGCACTGGGGGTTATTCTGTATGTTAGTAAATTGAACACCAATAAAAAATTTTAAAAAAAAAAGAACATATAAATATGTATTCTTTTAAGCCACTAAATTTGTGGTGATTTGTTAAAAGTAGAAAGAGAAAACTATAATCACTGTAGTAATTTAATTTTTCAAACATTTGATAATTCTAAAATCTTGATTTAGTTCATTATTCAAGATAAATATAGAATATTATCTAATGGAATTTACAGTCCCTGTATTATTAGCATTACATTTGCTTTCATTATATTAGCACTCAAATTTTGCCTTGAGACCAAAGTGACAAAAATGAAAATCTCCTGAGCCAGAAAATGTTTTGTGGTGAAATTGTTTTGAAGAGTATATTCCACTTCTTAGAAGACTAGACTGGATTTCATTTTAAACAACAATTCTTGTAGAAACTGTTAAAAGCAGATGAGATCTTGAAGCTGCAAGGATAAGTTTTGAATAGGATAAAAGGTTGAGAGCACCTACACCAAAAGTAAGTTTGATTTTATAAAAATGTATAAAAACACTTCAAACTATTTTATTCATGTCAGATTTTAATATGGGTAAGAAAAGACTTAACCAGTAAAATCCACTTATCATTCATAAAATTCACTTTATCATTCATAATCTTTGTATTTGAACACCTAATAGCAATATACCATAAGGGCCTGGGGAAGCTATCAAGCCTAAGACTTTATTTTTAATCTCAGAACATGGACAATCTAAATGTGAATACAAGACAAAACATTAAACATTAAATTACAATTAAAATTTGCAATAGAAGAGGACAAACCACAAGATGATTAATTGCCAAATAAATGATTCAGAGAATAAATTACATGAGACTGCAAATAAAGAAAATATGATTGAGACAAGGAAAAAATACAATGATAGAGATGCTATTCTACATGGGTTTTGAAAAGGGCAAGGAATCATATAGTAGGAAAAGGGAAGAATTCTACGAGGGTAATTGAGAGACAGTAAAATATGTCCATCCTTACACAAATCACTCTATGTTATCATTATTCATGACCTATTTAGGAATTCCTTAAGGACAAGAACCATGTCACACTTACATATGTACTCCAGGGTTTATGAGAGTCCAAAGCATATAGTATAAACTCAACAAATATTCAGTGAGTGAAAGAAATGACTTTTACAACAATGAAGTCATAGAAAAAAGGGGTATTTTTACAAAATAATTCTAACGGCACTTTCCAAGATGAGCTGAGATCCAAAGAGTCCTGGATGTCTGTTAAAATATATTCACTTTCTGAGAGGAGCTAAGAAAAACATGAACTGAAGGCTGACAAAAGAAAAGAAGAGATGCAAGACATGTTGATAAGAAGGAAACGACAAAAGTAGATGTTGGAGTAAGGGAGGAGGCAAAACAACATTTGACACTTAGATCCCAAGTTACCATTGGTGATGATGCTACAGTTAACAAGGATAAGGATTGAGAATGAGAAGACAATTTGTAGGTGGAGGTACTCAGTGTAGTTTTCAACACGTGGTGTATAAAAACACATGAAATGTGTATGGACAGTGGCAGTGGCTCCAGTAATTTAGTGAGAAAGCCTACGTATTTGAAAACTATGTGTCCCTGAGGCATGATCGGAGCCATGAAAAAGGATGAAATCACCAAGCAAATTCATGAAAAGAAAAAAGTAAGGATACAACTTAGAAAACGTAGGAAACATTTAAAGAAACAAAGGAAAGAAGAGAAAGTAGGAAAGAAGACAAAGAAATGACCGAGCCTCCCAGAGAAGGCCTGGGGAAGCCAGGACAGGTCAGCCATCAGCACCAAGGATAAAAGAAGTCTTTCTATTGAGGAAGTGCTTTTAGATTTGTGTTAGGTGGCTGCCTGTGACCCTTGAAAGAGTACTTTCTGATGATTAAGAGAATAATTAATACTGTGTATCTCAAAAACCTTTTGCTACTGAAACTTATTAAATAAAAGTCTAACATCCCGAAACTAAAATAATAGGGTTCTGCACAAGTATCCGACACCGCATTATACTCCCTCCTCAGTAATTTCTCCCAGGTGTGTATCTGAAGTAGTCCAAGTGGTTGTGGGTTAGTAGAGCAGCTAATGGCCAAAATGCCCACCTCTGTAAGCTTGTGTGTATATGAGGAGGGGACGGTGCCTATACCTTGAGCCTTGAATCCCGTGAAGCTGACAACAGGAAGGATCTGGAAAACTCAATTTCATCTTGGTGGGGACAGAGAGCTATACATCTGCGTGGACCCAAGGATCTCTTCCTAGAGAATTCAACTCAGTGTGGGCATTTCCTCCTTTGGGGGTGGGGGAGGCACCTAATTTCTGAACCACAGAGAAAAGGGCAACCATCCCACCCCTGAAATAACCAGTGCCGCAGCATTAGCCTATGTAATACACCACGATATAGAGCAGAGGTAGTTTCTTTTAAGACAAGCACTACCTTGACCAAATTTACATTAAGGATTTATACTAAGCCTGCAAGATGAAAACATGGTAAATTAGCAAAACTTTGGGTTCAAAAAGGTATATCTTATATGCCAGTAGATAAACCACACTGCCTCCGCTCACGCTGACATTTTTGTCAACACACTCTGCTAATTATTCGGGATAACATTTTTCATAATTGGCAAGGCCGTGCCCCCTGTGTGGACCTTCTCGGTGAATGTTGAAAATTGCTAAATATTATTTATGTAATTTATTTTTGTCAACGACCTTATTAGTGCTTCCACTGCTGAACTGTGTTTGTGGGCGGATGTGTGCATGAAAATGCAGTCTTGACTTTTTCAAAAAAGAAGTTATATAACTTTACACTTCATAAATTTAACAACCAAAATGTTATCTGTAATAAGTGTTTCTGGGAAGCACTGTTTTACCACTGACTGGTTTGATGGGAGTTGATTAGATAGTGGTTTTTCATCTGTGTGTTGTTACTGATATTGGCCCCATTCCAGCTGGCTGCTAAGGTGTCTAAACACTCGCAAACAAAAATTACCCGTAAAACCTGTGACAGGGTTCTCTGGGTTCATAGCTACAGATCACTGCACATCTGGATGGGTTGTTTCAGCTGAGTTTATAATGTCACATCCCTTGTAAACATGATACACCTGTCTTTCTGTTTAACAGACAGTTTTTGAAGCTGAAGCATTTATTTCCTCCCAGAACTCGGCAATGGCATATTATTTACTGATGCCGAAACTGGGAGTCCCTAAAACATTGCAAGATTTACATTCTTTTTGCTTTAGATGCAATAACCCTTTACTTAAACAAGGAGAAAAAAATGTCTTCATTTCGACTTGAAGGTGGAATTAAAAGGAACAAAATGAAAGAATCACATACTTGATGATTCTCATTATCTTTTAGAGACTCCAGACAGGGATTTGTAAGTATTTTCAGTTTTCACATGTTGAAAGTCACTTTTTTATGGCAGTGTTACAAATGATTAATCACCAAACTATCTGTGAGTATCAACTATGTACAAGGCTCTGTAAGAGACTCACAGAGTTGCAAAGAAATGTATCACTGCTGTCACCCTACTCCAGAGGGGCTTATCACCCATTTAGGAGGATAAGATGGATACGAAAAGATACTAAACCGGACAGTAAACAGGTGTCAATCATGTGCAAGGTGCGAATAAAGAAAATGATGAATGGCAAGTGCCTGGGTCCACGGGAAGCAAAAATGAAGTCTGCCCTTTGATTTAATGCCTGAGCTGCTACTAGCTGAGTTAATCACTGGTTGCTACTCTGCCCCTTACCTCAAAATCATGGATTTCAAAGTCGTTTTATTAGTATAGGCCTCAGAATTTATTTCTAGCGAAGGCCACAAAATATACCGCAGATTTTCTACTCCATCCCTAGTGTTCTCTTGCTAGCCTCAAATATAAACTCCCATCTCTAAGGTACACTTCCATATTCATACTCATCTTTACTGTTACTGATACCATTGAAAATAATTACATTAGGAAGGAAGTATCATTGACAGTACTTAAACACTGCTGGGACATTTGGAGTTGAGGTCAAATAATTTTCAGAACAAAACTCCTAGAGGTGTGTTGTCACAATTACAATTCATCTAAGTGGTTTAAGATAACAAAATGAAAGACAGTTTCTGAAGGAAAAAAAATACTCATACATTTTCTTTATGATCATAGGACTTAACTCCTATAATTCAATATTGATGGACTAAAAATGGCCTTAGATTTTTCCATAATTCATTGCTTCATTCCATAAACCTTTGTTGAGTACTTACTATATGCAAGTTCCATGACAGGTGCTGGGAAGACAACAATGGGCCAGTCTCTCCACTCTGAGAGTCTGCAATCTGGGAGGGGTGTGGGTTTGGGGTGAGGGGAGGCAGATGAAAAAATAAGCTGGGGAGATGTATGCATGCAATTCTACAGAAATACAAAAGAAAGGAGGGAAACCAAGAGGGGGTAACTCCTGAGTTGAGTTTTAGAAAGATAAAGAGAAGGGGAAGGACATAAGAAGAATAGGAGGTAATATATGTTTTGTAGGTTCATGGGACCCAAAACATAGTACCAATTTACCCAAAACAAGAACCATTTGAAAAATTATCCAAAGCAGACAACAGACAGGAGCCAAAAAGAAGATCTTTATTACCAGAGAAGGCTGGGGTGGAGGACACAGGCTCTACTGCAGGCAACTGTCCATTTATGGTGAGTTGGCCATGCATAGTCCTCCAGTCACAGGCGATGTGGGACCAGGAGACCACAAGCTAGCTCCCAAAGAAAAAGAGCATGAAGGTGCTGACGTACTCATGCTCAGCTTCTCGTTCCAATCCCTCCAATCAGGTAAGTCACACTTTCCCTTCTCTGTTGTAAAGTGTGCAGGGGCATAAAGAGAGGTCAGACATGTTACTCTAGTGGAGCTTTCTTCAGAGTCACAGATACATCAGAAGTGGAAAAGAAATGGTATTTCCAGTTATTGCGCAAATGCACAGACATGAGACTGAAGAGCTCAGAAACCACAAACAAGTTGATGTAGCTGAAGTAAAGTACTGTGACAAATGAAGTAGAGGGTGAGACTGTTGGGACCCCCATCACAAAAAGCTAAAAACAAGAAGCCAGGAATTTTTATATCTAATGCTTTAGTGCCCACCCTGTCCCCAAAACCCTCACCCCAGTCCTGCACCAAATCTAATCACCATTTTGATATTTTGAGGCCTGTGACAAAATGTTGGTGACGCCAGCAATCTGTGGGAAATAGACAATTAACCAGTCAGTAAACAGCCAAATGATGGAAATAATATGAATACTCTTCACTAGAAACAACAAAGCATCCATCCACCTGTCTATTCAGTTATGTCTTCAAAATCATAGTATTACTCTATAGAGTCATAGAAATATTATTTTTTACACCTAAAAACAATCATTCACAAGAATCCATAGGGATTTTTAGTTACTAATTATTAACACCCTGCAAAAGATCAATTATGCCAAGATATTTCTTCTTACTCAGCAAAAATAAGATTTCATTTTGACTAACAAAAACCATTTGTTGAAAGAATCAAGTAACATTAAAACAACTGTCTCTGATTAGCTCCATTATTAAGATGAGTATTCTGAAATATTTTGTCTGGTTCTATTCATAAAAGATAATCTAAAAATCAAAACTATCAGGAGTTATCACATCCCACTTGTTAGAGTGGCTATCACCAAATAGACACGAGACAACAAATGTTGGTGTGGATATGGAGAAAGGGGAAACCTTGTCCGCCATCGGTAGGAATGGAAACGGGGTGACCCCTATGAAAAACAGCATAGGTTCCTCAAGACATTAAAAATAGGACTGACATATGATCCAGCAATCCCATTTCTTAAATATATATTCAAAGGAAATAAAATCATTATCTCAAAGAGATATCTGCACCCCCATGTTCACTGTAGCATCATATACAAGTGCCAAGACATGGTAACAACTGAAGTGTCCACAGATGGATGAATAGATCCAAAAAAATACGGTACATATGTATAAAGGGAATGTTGTTCAGCCTTGAAAAAGAAGGAAATCCTGCCACCTAAGACAACACGGATGGACCTTGTGGGCATTATGCTAAGTGAAATAAATCAGAGGAAGAAAGACAAATACTTTATGATCTCACTTGTACGTAGAATCTAAAAAAAAAAAAAAAAGTGAATTCATAGAAACAGAGAACCAATGGGTGGTTGCCAGAGGGGCAGGGGATAGCAGTAGGAAATGGGTGAACATGGTCAAACTTTCAGTACAAACTGTCAGTTATGTAAGTAAATTCTTAGGGTGTAGTATATAGCATGATGACTGTGGTTAACAATACTGTATTGTATTTGGGGTTATGTAAGCGTTTGGAGCCGATGGCCAAGGAAGAATTCTTGAGACGTCTTCTGTGTGGAAAAGGTGTTTTGACTGTACCACAAGGAAGGACCCAGGGGCAGAAAGAGGTGCACTGGGGTCATGAGGAGCAATTGATTACATACTTTGGAGTTGAGGGAGGTAACAACTCAGGGCAGTTTCCAAAAGGACTTTCATATGCTAAAGAAGACTCACAGGATCCTAGAGGCCTAGCTATTGTCAAGCTGAGGTTGTTTTTCCCTCTAGCAAGGCATTGACTTTAAGACAGTTGGGAGCATCCTGGAGGAAGGTCATTCTCTGCCAGTCTCTGGTCTTTATCAGTGGGTTACAGGTTATAAGGAAATTTAATTGTATCTACATTTCTTTGGCCTTTGTTCTCCACATCACTGTGGGAATAGATTTGAAAAGTTCTGGCCACAAGAAAAAAAAAACTGTACCTGTGTAAGGTGATAGATGTTAATGAAACTTCTTGTGGTTATCATTTCTCAATATATACACGTATGGAATCATTGTGTTGTGTACCTAAAATTAATCTCATGTTATATGTCAATTATACCTTAACAAAACTTGGGAAAGAAATTTTAAGGAAAATCTGGAAGATCTTCATCAAAAATTTCTAAACACACACACATATGCACACACACACATACTAGACTGAGATACCAAAAATTGTTTTTAAAACAAAGTAGAATACAAATGCAAGCATCAGTACATATATACAAACACCAAATATCAAACAAAATCTTCCTAGCAACAGTCTTCTGTTGTTTCTTCATCCACTGAATAAAAATTGTAACAGCCTGAAGTTTTCTCCTCTAATAGTGTTCTTCCAATGTCCTGAACAACAAAAACAAACAAACAAACACAGAAGGACAGCAACAACAACAACAACAAAAAAAAAAAAAAAAAAAGGAAGGGGGCTTTATTTGCATAGCGTCACCTCACCTCAAGAAAACCCCTCCCTGGCTTCTCTCTAACTCTCCAGGTTTGTGAAGTCCTTTGATTCCTGCTGCTGTAGTTCCTGTTTGCTCTCAGGATTGTTTGATCACTCGGGGCACAGCAGAACAGCATGTAGCTATTGCCTTTTTGGCACAGGCTTGATATTCAACAGTAGGTGGTTTCTCACCAGTTTGGCTTTTGCTTTAAGACAATGAGTGACAAGATGTTAGTTCACACAGCACGACTTAAGTAACTTGCAAAAGAAAAAATTATAAAGGGCTGGTGATTTGTTCTGCAAATCAGCAAAATTTTCAAAACAGGAACAAAAGTCTTATCCCATGATCCCATGATCGAGATGACTTGGCCAAACCAATAAAGGGCAACCCAATTGAGAAAAAACAGTCAATGGCGAGAATGTCATCATTATTAGGTTAATACCATCCAAAATAGCCAGACTGGGATCCGTAAAAAAAGATGTCCTGGTTGTTTGTTTGTTTGTTTGTTTGTTTTGGCAGGGGAGGCAATGGCAGGAGGGAGTTGAAAATAGAAAATATTATTTATCAAGGTGCTCACTTACTGAAACAACGGCCATGTGAATGTAAGGAAGATAAACCGTGACAAAAAGTCCAGCCCAGAGTTTCAAGAAAGCAAAACTCACATAATATGGTCCTGATAAAACTCATGTACGTGCTTGCGTCCGGCTTGAAGGGTTTAGCTTCACAGAAACCGAAGGTTGTTAGACCCCTTCAGCACTCTGAAGGGTCACAGGGTTATTGTCTCATGGAGTGGAAGAAAGACACAAAAGGGTGAAGGGAAGTAAAAGTTTATGAAGTGAAGGTGAGAACAGGAGAGAGAAGACCTCTCTAGAGTGAGAAGAGTCTTAAATGGCTTGCCACTGAGGGCTTTCCCTGGCCATCTTTTATTGGAAATTGACCAGGAAGCTTGTGTCCTTGAAACTGTTGAGCTGGCTTGGTTTGATGGCTACTTTCCCTTCAAGGTGTGGGTGGTTACGGTGTACCTGGTTACGGTTACGGTGGTTACGGTGTAGCTGCCCAAAAAAAACCACAAAAAAAAACCTCCCAAATGACCAGGGTCAGGTGGTCTGGTTCGTTCCCTTATTTCTTGTTCTGCGCAGTCTCAGTGTCTCTGCTGGCCAGGCAAGGTTTCGGAGCCTTGTCAGGGGCCCCCTATCTCTTCCTGTCTACATCTTAACCCTTTCCCTCCTCAAAAGGATGGCTCTAAAGCAGGTCTTTGAATTTGAGAACTACTATTATTGAGGTTTTAGTTGTGATTTATTTTCACTACTTGCAGGATGAACATCCTGAGAAGTTATATGATAATTATTGCAACTCAGGGTCTGGATTTCTCAATGAATCATAACTCCTACTATCTAAGAATAAGTCATAGAGCAAACAAAATTTCCAAGAGTGTCCGTGTTTGACTACCGTGTTTTTCATGAATTTAAAGAACAAAACAAACTAACAAAAAAAGAGTCAGTGCAACCTTCCAGGATCTGGAATGCAAATCTCAGTATACCATTTTATAATTATAATTATGTCTGAAGGGGGCAACTGCCCCCCAGACTTAAGAAGGCAACTTGTATCACCCAGTCACATACACATCCCTTGTTCTGATCACTTCCCATTGCAATGAAAGGCCTGTAGGATTCCTTCACCTCTACCTCTAAAAACTAAAATTTTTCACATACCGTTGAAATTTTTAAAAAGTAAAATAATTTCCATGACAATTCTATAATTTAGTGCTTGAAATATGGCTAGAATAGCAGTCAAAAAATTGAAAAAATAGGGGGATCCCTAGGTGGCTCAGCAGTTTAGTGACTGCCTTCAGCCTAGGGCGTGATCCTGGAGCCTCGGGATCTGCATGTGGCCTGCTTCTCCCTCTGCCTCTCTTTCTCTCTCTCTCTCTCTCTCTCTCTCTCTCTCGGTCTCTCATGAATAAATAAATAAAATCTTTTAAAAATTTTTGAAGAAACAAGCAAAACTAGTTTCAGTAAACTAAAAGCAAAGACTCATCCTATATATTGCAAGAGACTGTTGATTAACTTATTTTTATTGAAGTCTAGTTAACATACAATGTTATATTACTTCCAGGTGTGATATAATGTCAACAATTCTATACATTTCTCAGTTCTTATTAAGATAAGGTTCTATTTAAGTCTGAAAAAAAAGTGTTGGAAGGGTTATTAGCAGTAAATAAAGTGGAGAGGTAGAGTCGTACTGACGAACAGTTATTGTACCAGCGACAAAAGAAATAGATTCATGACAGCTCAACCACTAACCACCAGGACCTCTCCAACTTGACCTTCCCAAGACCCTGGAGAATAGCTACTCTATTCACCTACTACAGCAGGTGGTTGTCAAGCTCAAAGCATATTATGTATATAAAGGTGCTTGATAAACTGCAACACACCCAGAAAAAAATGTTAGGTGTTATTGTACAAATGTGAAGTGTTATGATTTTTTTAAGATCAGAGAAATATGCCATTCATAACCTCTATTCTTTCATTTTCTTAAAAGAAAAAAAAAAAGATTTAAAAAATCAAGCCCCTGATTGTAAAGTCTCCATGAGTCAAAGTAGCCAAGCTTACTACTTGCGACCTTAATCCTCATTTCCATCCTATGGCCGTCACATCCTATAATTGTATAAATATGGAAAGGACATATTTAAAGGACACTTCAAATATGGAATGGACTAGAAGACAGAGGTATGGATATGAAATGAGTGGTTCACCCAAAAAGACCCAACTGCAAGCAAAAGAAGTCGGCTGCCAGTGCAGAGTAGAAAGTCAGCCTTAACCTTCATTTCTGCTGGCTATCTGTGTGGTTGGTGGTAGTTTCAAGAAAGAACGATTAGTCCTGTGGTCTTTGATGGCTAATAGGTATTTACAAGAGCACAAGCGCTGGAAACATCATTTCTATAAAAGTTAAAAATACAATCAAATTTGATCAACTGTAGTTTTGGGTTTGAAAAGTGTCCATGCTGACTGAACAAACACATTCAGGCACTGCACATCTGTGCTCTATAGCATCACAGGGCTTTCATCACACTAAGCCCATTCTTTGAGAGAGACTGGCATCAAGCTGAACTCAGCAGGAGGACCACAGGGCAGGACACCAATTAGTGGAGGCATTTGCACCAACTTGACAGGACCACTGTGCTGGGAAGTTCACTGGACCCCAAGCAGTGTAGAAGCATGTCCTGTGGCAGTAAATAATTAAACGAGGACTAAAAACTTTATCCTTCATGGATACAGATTTGATTTATGTTCAAGAAAATCTGCAACCTTCAGAAAACCCGATCAGTTCCCAATCCCACATGATCTTGACAAAGCCACTAGAAATCGCAGAAAAATACAACATATTTTCTATGTGATCTAAATTCACTTTTTTGACCTTCAGCAGCACAGGCATGGACCCAGAGGTGACAACTGAGTGAGCATATGTCTGGTAGAAGCCATCACGGATCCCAGTTCCCACTCCCTGACAATAAAACCAACCAATTATTTGCCTCTCTGGCCTGCTAATGCCGTCGTACTTTTATAGTTCACAAGTTTCCATTTAATTATAATTTTTAAATATTACATCTTCTAGGTTTTTACATCATGAATTGTTTTTTTAGAGAAAAAAAAAGTGAGATAAGTAGCCATGTGCTGGCTGTATTTTTTGTAGCACATGTTTTGCTTTTAATCCCAATTTCCAGATCTAATTCCCCCTTGGTCTATTTCTACTCAGACTGATCTGCTAAAAAATACTAAGAAAAGATCACAAACCAAATCTTATGATAATATCCTCAGAAATTTTAAACAGCTCTAAGAGGTTTGGCCTCAGACCCAAACATTAACATGATCGCTCAATTTTAATGAGGTCAAACAAGCTGCTGGGCATCTGGCTGGTGATCAAGGTCTTGGCCGGAGTGGGGAGGGCCATCATGTTCTTACAAAGAACTTAAGAAATAGTGACAGGTGATAATGTAATGCATGATGCAACTGCCCTCGGCCACTTCATCTTTTCACCCCACTGGGATCCCAGAGGCCAGGCTACTTTAGCCAGATGCAAAAAGTAGCTAAAGATCTGCAGAAGAGCCCTATCTTTGTGGAGACAAATTTTAAGGGATTTAAATAAACCCCTAACATTCATCACAATGAGCTCATCAGTGTGAGGAGACAAGAAAGAAAATAGACTTTTGGAAGTGATGGGCAGAGATGAAGGCTGACAAAGAGCCACGTTGATACAGCTGTATTATCATCTTGATTTTAAACAGTCTAGTACCTTAAAGAAACTCTCTTTATAGATCTCTCTCTTTACAGTTCCCCTCTCCTGAATATCATCTTTGAAAAAATTAAGTCATTCTTGAGTAGACTGTTTTCCTTTGAGTAACAGCAATATATTTAGGTCTGAATCATTTACTAATTATATAGGGAAACTCATTAGAGCCAAGACTGAAAACAAAAGAAAAATATTTGAGCCTGAAATCTCAGAAGTAGCTCATTTGACAAACAACTGTTTACATTTTTCCTTTTAAATGTTCAAGTGAGAAGCACCTGGGTGGCTCAGTGGTTGACTGTCTGCCTTTGGCTGTTTCTGATCCCAGGTTCTGGGGATCAAGTCCCACATCAGGCTCCTCCATCAGCCTGCTTCTCCTTCTGGTGTTTCCTCTCTGTCTGTCTCTGTCTCTCATAAATAAATAAAAATCTTAAAAAAAATTTCACGGGATTCCTGGGTGGCTCAAAGGTTTAGTGCCTGCCTTCGGCCCAGGATGTGGTCCTGGAGTTCCAGGATTGAGGACTGCATGGGTCTCCCTGCATGGAGCCTGCTTCTCCCTCTGCCTGTGTCTCTGCTTCTCTTTCTCTCTCTGTGTGTCTCTCATGAATAAATAAATAAAATCTTTAAAAAACATTTCACATGAAATCTTCCCCTAAGTATCATGATCAATACAGAGCATGCCATGGTACAAGCAGGGACTATGTCCCCAAATACAAGAGGGAGAAAAGCACCTATTAACATAACACTTTAACATAAGTTTTAACATTCGCTTTTAAAATAAAACATTGAGACCAATACATACAGGAATGCATAAGCAAAAACAGTGAAGTCATTCTCTATTAGTATTACACTATCTTAGAATCTGCAAAAATTCCACTATTTGCCTGAGACAGTCATTTAAAGGGTTATGAAGAAATTGAAAAGGGTTTAAAATCACAGAAATCAGCTTAAGAACTGGAAGTTGGTTCAACTAACATATAAACAGCGTCAGTCTTCCTTATTACAGAAATCATAAATGTTCTCTAATAATATTTGGGAAAGTACTTTATCAAAAAAAAGGAATGAAGAACCTATAAGGCAAGAAAAGTGAAAAGCTCAGTGGCTCTTCCTAATTCCTAATAAGAGAAATAACTATGAATAAGCAGCCAAGTGGGTAAAGATGACTATTTTCTGAGACCAGAGAGAGACCCCCTGAGTCCCTCTTCTGTTAAGTCCTACCATGAGGAATATGCGTGTGGGGTAGAAATTATTTCACCAACTCCAAGGTTCTTTTACTATGTGTGGAACAATCTAAGATTATTGTCACAAATCCTTGAAAGGTACTTTACTGTCACTTAGAGCACGTAGGCAAGAGATCAGGGCTGCCTTACTCTAAGGAGCACCATCCATTAGGACTTTCTGCAATGTCATAAATGTTCTAGAGCCATGCTGTCCAACATTGTAGCCATTAGCCACATGTAGTTACTGAGTACATGAAATCTAACTATTGTGACTACAGATTGAATTTTTTATTTTATTTTAATTGATTTAAACTCAGCCACATGTGGCTTGTAGCTGCCTCATTAGACCGGAAAACTATAGAGAGTAAGCATGATGCTTGCAGGCTGGTAATCAACTGGATCTACAAAATACCCACAGTCTGCACTGTAAAGAAGAAACCTTGTTCCGCTTTGACAGAGCTAGGTTAGTCCCATCACCACCACTGCTTCAGTTCTCTAATATCACCTGCTGCTGGATTTCTGAAAATTAGGAAATTAAAAAGCTAGGCTGGAAAATCTTGTTAGGTCCAGTACATTCCAGGTAACAGAAAATCTTGGTAACATGGCCGCTTACGTACATAACCCATGTGTAAAGATTATGTCATATATTGCATCATGCAGCCCACTCCTGCATGTGGCAAACAAGTCCACCAGCAACTATGAGTAACAACAGGTATCTGACTTAAAGAAAGAAGTATAAACCCAACTAAAGAGCTTTCAGGCCAATGGAGAATCAGCTGTTTTTCCTTCCCATACAGATAGTCTAAGATGAAACACCTAGAAGTTGTATCAGGGGAGATACAAATCACATGCAAAGAGCTTTCTTCAAACTCAAGATTGCACTGTGGAATGGGTTCGCAAAGGGTGACTATGGAATCTGTCACACGGGACACTCATAAATGCCATGTGGTTTAACTCATGGGTGTCATCCACCATATGCTATTTCTAGACTTCTATATTTTACTTCAGCTAAATATGTTTAGCCGAGTATGTTACATAACGGTCTTGCTATATCTTTTCCAGACTTGCAACTCCCACGTAGTCTAGTGTGAATGTACAATTATTTCCTTAAAAGTATATGTTAAATTAAAGCTAATAAGCGCTTCGATATGTTGTTACTAAGATTGTTGTTTGGTTGTAAAAGAAAACAATGTGGTTGGCACTGTGCTGAGGTACAAATGATGCAATTCTTAACCTGAGGGCATAATATAAAATTTAGCCAAATGAAAGATAAAGAGATGGCTATGATTTGATTATTCAAAACCTTTGTTGGTAGGTGAACTCCAGGGGGGGAATGAGTTTTTAGAAGCATTACGGAGCAGTATGAAATGAGATCAATTTCAGCTTTTAAAAATTAGGGAAAATAAAAAAGAAGAAAACAAGTTGACATATTGGGCAAGAATTTAGAATGAGTAATAGACTTGGTATGTATTCATTACCAGTCAACGATAAATTTAGAGGATTAATTATTAACTGCGTTGTAGAGAATAAAATTCTGCTATGGGCTATATTTATGAAACATGGTTTTGACAAGCAACAATTATATGAGCACAACATTCCTTTTCAGAGTTTTTTTAAGCTTTCATCATTCACTATATGCCCCCAAAATGTGAAATGTAAATGCCACAGATGCAAAACCTCCAGGTAGTCTGCATGCATATTTTCAGACTTCTGCAAACATTTACACCCTGCTTTCAGGAATCAGGAGTCTTTGAGACAAGCTCTTCCCTATACCATGGCCTATCCCCCCGCTCCATCCCTGTAGGCAGCAAACATAATGGAAGAGGCAGCAAACATAATGGAAGATACAAAAGGAGGTGGTGCAGTAGGACAAGGGAGAGCTATGGATGATGAACAAAGAGAAGATGGATTTGAAAGACTGTAGGTGACAAAAAACACAAAACCTGAGACAAAGAATGAGGGGAGTTGAAACCTCAGGAGTCCTGCTTTCCTATGTCCAATATTTGATCGGACTGCAAGTGTAAGAAGTGATAGCGGAGGCTCGTCACAGATGACACCCTTGCAGTACTTTTGACTGATAGTCTGACTCTTACCAACCAGTGTGCCAAAGACCACAGGAAGGTCTGGCTGAAAACGAATCACCCGGCCTCTAATTGGTAGGGCTGCCATCATTAGATTTGCCCGAAGACTCCTGGATATTGTTTAGAACAGGTGCCACTGGGTAACTTACTGATAGGAATTGGGTTCTGGAGTCAGACTGCTGAGTTCATACTCACCAGCTCTGTGACCTTTGGCAAGTACTCTTTCCAGGCCTCAGTTCCCCCAACTGTGGAAAACACAATACTACTGATCTTATAGCCTTGTGAGTTCTAAAAGAGATCATACTCAAGCAATCTACAAAACAGTGGCTGGCTTATAATAAACACTCAACAAATATTACATATAATTATTACTTATATTTTTCCTACTGTGTTGGAATAGTTTAACTGTATTTTCCATAGCAAACAAAATTATTGATATTTAATGGCTACTTAACAGATAGACATGGTGGTTTTAGTGGTTGGTAAATCTCATTAAATAGGTTTCTAATAGCCAGCTGGTATTTAGTGAGCATATTAATGGTCTTGTTGCCTTTAAATTAGACCCTTATTTCAACCATTTAATTTCTGTTTATAACTTATACATCCCTCCTTTTAAAAGAAGCATGTAAAGCTTCTCTTATAAAAGAATAATGATATCCATTGACTCTTTTTCTTTCCTGTTTTAATGACTACCTAAATCTTCAGAAGCATTTGGGCAAAGACACTTTGAGATGTTTAATCCTGCTAAGTCATATGTTGTTGTGAAATTATTTTCTGCCTAACCACAAATACAATATGCTTGTATAACTTCCTCCTTTACATTTCAACAGTTTCTGATTCACAGACAATCCTCACATCACACACAAGCTCTTTTTTCATTAAAGACATAAAGACACGGCTTCTGTCTTTATGCTCTTCTTTTTTTATTTCCATTTTCCTTTTTGCCCCTTGTGGGTGACTTCAATCTCATCATTTCTGCCCCTGTCTACTTGCGATACCAATATTATTTTATCATTGTGTTGAACTGCACTCTTCTCTGCCCCATATTTCCCACCAATATACACTCTTTCCCTAGATTATTAACTAGCCAGCCCAGCTTAAGGAACTGTTTCTTTGTCTGTCTTCAGTTGATTATCACGCATTCATCAGGCACTAGATAAAATTCATGGCTCGGGCCAAAAAGTGATGAGATTATTTGCTACTTGAAGACACATTTACTAGTCATATAGCAGAGAGCAAACTGATGCCTGCTTGAGATCTTACAGGAAAGTGCAGACAACTCACAAAAGCTTCTATAGAAGAGTCAGTTGTAAACACCTGCCATGACACCAGATCACCACAAATTGTTGTGAATAACATCTTTGCTGCCTTCCATACCACTGCTTCTTCCTAGGTCCTAACCTCTGAAGAACTAGACACCTCTGGAGAAGGAGTAGATGATGAGGTGATAAATCCTCCCCATGCCCACTTCAACTTCAGGGTTCCCACTGAGCTGCCAGAAAGAAAAAAGCATCAACTTTAACTCAAAATTGAAGTTTTTATTAATTCATGCAACTGAAAGTTAAATTGCTAAACTGAGGTAGTTTTCTGTGACCTGAAGTTACCAGAAAATCAAAAGTGATCTATGACTATACTATGCTGGTCATCTCAGTTCAGTTGTATCAGTTGCTTTCTGAAAAGAAATGGTGAAATGAAGGGCCAAAATGGCTTTCCCAGAAATGAAGATGCCATGCCCAAGCCAAAATAGGGGGGGCCAAGCCTAACTTAGTGACCTGTCTTGAGACCATGGACATGATCCCGAGCAGGAAACATTTTATATGTCATCATTAGGTCAAGCATTGCTAGTCTCTCCTTCATGTCTGTACCAGGGGCATGTCTGTACCTGGCATATACCAGATACCAAACCACAAGTATCTCCATTTTCCTGACCTGCTGAGAAAGAACCATCTAAAATGCCTCTTTTTTGCCTACCAGGAAGATGTTGTGAAATAGTCTTATGAAGAATTATAATTATCCTTTTAAATAATGACATAGGCATTAACAGAAGCATTATTCTTTTTCATGATAATAATGCCATCACTTAAAGACACAACTTATGACAGCACAAACTGCCCAGAGAAGAGGCTCTAAATCAATGCAAAATAACAAAAGGGTAAAACACATATCCCCAGAGACACACCAGGAAATGCACATTGTTTTGCATTTATTAAAATGCAGATGCAAGCATAAGGCATAAAATGACAATATTAAATGAAGAACTTAAATTATGTAGAATATTTTATGAGAATAGAACTTTGTTTTCCTTTGGGGAGACAAGGGAGGTGAGAAATATAGTTTCATGAGTCTGCTCATTGTAGATTTGAAGGCATCTAGTACAATATTTAGTATTTATTTTTCATGAATGAAAGATAAAGGAAAAAGGATTCAGCATCATTTAAGAAAAAGACCTATGAAAATTTTGAAGTAATATTGAAATCCCAACATTACATGTAACTCCCCCAATGTGGCCTAAGTAGTAGGTACCTAGCCCCACTCTAGGAGGCAAGACCTCAAAATCTGTTTCATTCCACTGAAACAAGTGATCTACATTTAAAATTTTTCCATTGTATGCACAAGATATGTGGGTATTTCCTCTGTTTGTTTTAAATAAAAACACTTCCAAATTGATTACATTTTATTTCTTAGGCCTTACAGATTCACACCACAAAGGCATTGTCCTATAGGAAATAGAACTATCCTAGGGCCGGCCAAAGGCCGTAATGGAAATTAAAATTCTTGCCTCCATCACATTACAGATGTACAAGACATTTATCTTTCCACTGCTTATGTATCTTTAAAAAGCTTAAATAAAATTAAATAAAATCAATAAAATAAAATAAAATTAATTTAATTTTCAAGTTACTGAGAAGATCCAAAAGACAATGAAATTATATGAAGATTTAAAGTCATCTAAACTAGTGATGTTTTTATTCTTTTTTAAATAATATTTCAATAAGGAGATTTTGTCTTACTAAAAGACAAGGGAAATAAATAGAAAAATCTTAAAAAGAGAGAAGATTTAATGTTATGCATAAGGATAACCTATCTCTCTATACCCTGCTAACTCTAATATGTAAATAGAAAGAGGTACAAAGAACAAATGACAACAACTTTTTATTTTATTTTATTTTATTTATTTTTCTTTTTTATTAAGAGAGAGAGAGAGAGACTGAGAAGGAGTCGCAGAGGGGAGCAGGAAAGAGAATCTTAAGGAGGCTCCACTCCTCTCACAGAGCCCAATGAGGAGCTCAATCTCACAACCCTGAGATCATGACCTCAGTCAAAATCATGAGTCAGACATAGCTGAGTGAGCCACCTCAGCACCCCAAATGACAATTTGAGCATGAAAAGAGGAATTTAAGATTGAGACACAAGGGCCTCTGGCAAATCCAAAACCCGCTCACTTTAATAAGACACGGGGTAACCTATTAGTTTCTCTGTGTAATGCTGTGATCACTCATCTAAAAGGGTGGGTGAGACTTTGCTATAAAATAACTTACTGTCTAGATATATTTTCCAGATTCATTATGTTTTGCTCCATTACAGTGATATTTTCTTTTATTCTCCATTCCAATTGTACATCAAAATAAAACTATGCTATTTCCTTCACTTCCATGTTTGCACCTTTGGCCTAAGCCATTTGAAGTAGGAGTAAATTTTTCATCTGCAATTTGAGAATTCTTATTCCTTAGCAGTACTTTGTGCTTTGGAAAAGTCCTAGCAGAAAAACAAAATTGTTTCTTTAATTTTTTTCATAATTTTATTTTCTAGATTTTAAAAACAGTAGAGGTAGTTGGGGAGAATAGCAAAGTATGAGGATGCTAAGCTCACTTTGTCCCATGTACGCACTGAGTCAACAACTACACCTACAGCAAAAAACTCTGAAGGTTGGCAGGTCATATTTACACAGTTAGTGATAGAGATATAAAATATAAAAAAGAACCAGTCTGAGGGAAAGAATCCAATAACTTAAATTTTAAAAAGTAGAGAGGATCAACAGCAGTTTAAAGGATGCAGATGGATGGATCAGCGATCTGGAAGATGGGGTAATGGAAAGCAATCAAACTGAAAAGCAAGTAGAAAAAGAATAGTAAAAAATGAGAATACGTTAAGGGGTCTCTGTGATATCATCAAATGTAATAACATTTGCATTACAGAGATCCCAGAAAGAGAAAAGAGAGAAGGGAGCAGAAAACTTATTTGAAAAAATAATAGCTGAAAATGTACCTAATCTGGGGAAGGAAACAGACATCTAGGTCTAAAAAGCACAGACAGCTCCATACAAGATGAACCAATGAGATCCACATCAAGAAATATAATAAACAACGTGGCAAAAATTAATGATAAAGAGAGAATCTTAAATGCAGCAACAGAAAACAGTTATATACAAAGAAACTCCATAAGACTACCAATGGATTTTTCAGCAGAAACTTTGCCGGCCAGAAAAGAGTAGAATGATATATTCAAAGTGCTGAAAGGAAAGACCCACAACCAAGAACACTCTACCCAGCAAGATTGCCATTTCAGAATTGAAGGAGACATAAGGAGTTTCCCAACAACAAAAGTTAAAGGAGTTCATCAATACTTAGCCAGCCTTGTAAGAAATGTTATAGGGAATTCTTTAAGTAGAAAAAAAAACAAAACACACACACACAACTCAAAGAAAATCATGAAAGGAAAATTTTTTACAGGCAAAGGCAAACATATAGTAAAGGTAGTACATTTGTCACATAGGCATATAGAGGTTAAAACACAAAACCGTAAAATCAATTATATCTACAAAAATTAGTTAAAGGATACAAAAAATTGAAAGATGTAAAATCAGGACATAATATACATAAAACATGGAAGGAGAAGTAAAACTTTAGTGCCTTTAGGATGTGTTCAAACTTAAGCAACCATCAACTTCATATAAACATAACATGTTATATGTGAACCCAATAGTAACCACAAAACAAAAATCTATAATAGATGCACAAAATTTAAAGAGAAAGGAATCCAAGCATAACACTAAAGAAAGCCATGTAACTACAAGGGAAGCAAGCAAGAAAAAAAGAAAGGAAAAGAGAACTATAAAAACAACCAGAAAACAAATAAAAAAATAGCAATAAGTATATATCTATCAATAATTACTTCAAATGTAAATGAACTAAATATTCCAATCAAAAGACAGAAGATGACTGAATGGATAAAAAACTAAGACCCATCTATATGCTGCTTACAAATATTCACTTAAGACCTAAAGGTACACACAGACTAAAAGTAAAGAGATGGAAAGAGATATTCCATGCAAATTCAAGTGGGGAAAAAAAAGTCAGCTAGAAATACTTATATCAGACACAATAGACTTTAAAATAAAAACTGTAGCAAGATACAAAGAAGAGTATTACATAATGATAAAGAGATCAACTCAATAACAGGATATAAAAATTGTGAATACTTATTTAGACAACATTGAAAGACTTCAATACATGAGGCAAATATTGACAGACCTAAAGGGAGAAATTGACTGTAATAAAACAATAGGGAATTTTAACACTTATATCAATAGCTAGATCATCCAGACAGAAAATCAACAAAGAAACAATGGCTTTGGAAACACCTTAGACAACATGGACTAAACAAATATGTATGGAATATTCCATCCAAAAACAGAAGAATGTACATTTTATTCAAGTACACATGGAGCATCTTCCAGAATAGATGATAGGCCATAAAACAATAAATAAATGAATGAATGAATGACTGAATAAATAAATAAATAAATAAATAAATAAATAAATAAATAAATTTCTCAATAAATTGAAGAAGACTGAAATGCTATCAAGCATCTTTTCTGACCACAACAGTATGAAACTAGAATCAATTACAAGGAAAAAAAAAGTAGACACACAAAAGCTTAAAAAAAAAAAAATGCTACTAAAGAACAAATGGGTCAACAGAGAAATCAAAAGGAAACTAAAAAAATACATGGAGAAAAATGAAGATGGAAACACAATAAAGATGGATACAAGAAAAGCAGTTTGATGAGTGAAGCTTATAGCAAGAAATAAGAAACCTTAAATAATCTAACTCTATACCTAAAGGCTGAATAAAAAGAACAAAGCCCAATGTTAGTAGAAAAAAAGAAATAATAAAGGTAACAGTTGAAATAATGAGAGTGACTTAAAAATAGTCACATCAATGAGTCCAAGAACCAGATATTTGAAAAATAAACAAAATTGATAAATCTTT
This sequence comes from Canis lupus dingo, assembly GCF_003254725.2. Taxonomy (NCBI): domain Eukaryota; kingdom Metazoa; phylum Chordata; class Mammalia; order Carnivora; family Canidae; genus Canis; species Canis lupus. Next base: position 4,402,177 of record NC_064261.1, on the reverse strand, counting down.
AGCCAGACTCATCAAGAAAAACAAGACTCAAAGTCAGAAATGAAAAGGAAAAATAACAACAAACTCCACAGGAAAGCAAAGAATTATAAGAGACTACTATGAAAAATTATATATTAAGAAGTTTACCTAGAAGAAATGGATAAATTCATAGAAATGTAGTCTTTTAAAATTAAATCAAGAAGAAATAGAAAATCTGAACAGACCAATTACTAGTAGCAAAATTGAATCAGTAATCTAAAAGCTCCCAATAAACAAAAGTCCAAGATCAGATAGATTCACAGGTAAATTCTATAAAATATTTAAAGAAGAATTAATACCTATTTTCCTTCAACCATTCCCCAAAAATAGAAAAGGAAAGAAAGCTTCCAAATATACTAAATGGGGCCAGCATTACCCTGATACCAAAACCAGACAAAGGCTCCACAAAAAAATGAATGAATGAACAAACCAACAAAAGAAAGAGAGAAAAGAAGAAACAAGAAAACTATAGGCCAATATTTTTGATAAACATAGATGTAAAAGTCTTCAACAAAATACTAGCAAAGTGAATCCAATAAGACATTAAAAAAATAATTCACACACTCAAGTGTGATTTATTCCTGGGTTGCAAGGGTCTTTCAATATTCACAAATCAATCAATGTCATACATCACATCAATAAAAGAAAGGGTAAAAACCATATTATCATTTCACTAGACACAGAAAAAGCATTTGACAAAGTACAATACACATTCATGATAAGAAACCTCAACAAAGCAGGTTTAAAGGGAACATACCTCAAAATAATAAAGGCATATATGAAAAATCTACAGCAAACATCATACTCAATGGAGAAAAACTGGGAGCTTTCCCTCAATAGTCTGGAACAATACATGGATGTACATTCTCACCACTGCTATTTAACATAGTACTAGAAGTCCTAGCCACAGCACTCAGACAACAAAAAGAAATAAAAGGCATCCAGGTCAGCAAGGAAGAGTAAAACTTTCACTATTTGCAGACGACAAGATATTCTACATAGAAAACATAAAAGACTCCACCAGAAAACTGCTAGAACTGATACATGAATACAGTAAAGTCACAGTATACAAAATTAATACCCAGAAATCAGTTGCATTTTTATAGACTAATAATGAAGTAGCAGAAAAAGAAACTGAAAAAAAAATCCCATTTATAATTATATCAAAAATAATAAAATACCTAGAAATAAACTTAACCAAGTAGATGAAAGACCTATACCCTGAAAACTATAAAGCACCAATGAGAGAAATTGAAGATGACACAAATAGGAAGATATCCCATGCTCATGGATTGGAAGAATTAATATTGTTTAAAAGTCCATACTACCTAAAGCAATCTATAGATTCAGTGCAATCCCTATCAAAATACCAAAAGCCTTTTCACAGAACTAGAACAAATAATACTAAAATTTATACAGAACCACAAAGACCCAAATAGCCAAAGAAATTTTGAGAAAGAAGAACAAAGCTGGGGGTATTATAATCCCAGATTTCAAGATATACTACAAATCAAACAGTATGGTTCTGGCACAAAAACCAATGAATCTTCAATGAAAGAGGATTGAGAGCCCAGAAGTAAACCCATGCTATTAAGGTTAGTGAATCTTTGACAAAGGAGGCAAAGATGTACAAAAGGGAAAAGACAGCCTCTTCAACAAATAGTGTTGGAAACATTGGACAGATACATGCAAAAGAATGAAACTGGACTACATTCTTATACCATACTCAAACAATGAACTCAAAATGGATTTAAGACCTAAATTTGAATCCCAAAACCATAAAACTCCTAGAAGAAAACATAGGCAGTTATCCCTTTAACCTTAGTTTGAGCAACATTTTTCTAAAGATGTCTGCTGAGGCAAGGCAAACAAAAGCAAAAAAAAAAAATTATTGGGACTACATCAAAATAAAAAGCTTTTACACAGTGGAAGAAACCATCAACTAAACAAAAGGGCAAACTACTAAATAGACGAAGATACTTGGAAATGATATATACAATAAGGGGTTAATATCAAAAGTATATGAAGAACTTACACAACTCAACACCAAACAAGCAAATAATTCAAATATAAAATGAGCAGAGGACATGAATAGACATTTTCCCAAAGACATCCAAATGGCCAAAAGGTACTTGAAAAGCTACTCAACTTCACTAATCAGCAAACGATGTAAATCAAAACCACAGTGAGATATCACCTCACACAAGCCAGAATGGTCAGAATCAAAAAGACAAGAAATAACAAGTGTTGGATGTGGTCGAGGTGGAGAAAAAGTAATATTTATGCACTGTTGGTAGGAGCATTATGCACTGTTGCAGCCACTATGGAAAACAGTATGGAGGCTCCTCAAAAATTTTAAAATAGAGGTACACAGGACCCCATAGTTCCACTAGTGGGTATTTACCCAGAGAAAACAAAAACATTAATTTGAAAAGATATATGCAAAAAAAAAAAAAAGATATATGCACCCCTATGTTTATTGAAGCAATATTTACAATAGCCAAGATATGGAAGCAACCCAACTTCCCAGTGATAGATGAATGGATAAAGAAGAGATTTCACTTACATATTGAGTCTAGAAAACCAAACATGAACAAACAAAAAGCAGAAAGAGACCCATCGCTGCAGAGAATAACTTGATGGTTACCAGAGGGGCAAAAGGTGAGGGTGATAGGTAAAATGAGGGGAATGGGAGATGAGTAAATCATGGGGATGAAAGGCACAGCATAGGGAATATGTCAAGGATTTTATAATAATGTTATACGGTGACAGTAGCTACACCTGTGGCACATATGAGCATAGCATAAGACATAAACTTGTTGAATCACTATGTTGGGCACCTAAAACTAATGTAACATCGCATGCCAACTATACTGCACTAAAAAAATTTTTTAAGACACTGGAAAAAATAATATAACCGAAACAAAAGGGGAGGAAGAAAAAAAAAAGCAATGCCAGGTGTGTGAGAAGTACTCTGTATGTCTCTTATGCCATTCATTAATTAATATGTTTCTACATAATTAACTAAATAGAGACATCAAGCCTAAGCCCTCTGATTATGAACATGTGAATAATCAAGATCACCAAATGGCAGATGTTTTGTATCACTGTTTAATTTTTCAGACTTTATTTTAAAATTTTTGGAATCATACTATTCAAGGCGTCCTTCCTTTTTCTGCAGAAGTTTCCATTCCATAAACTTGATTCCAATTTCAAGTAGATGCTAATCCAACACTTCTGAGCTGAATAGCAAGTGACTATTTAAGCGCATCCTGCAGGTTTCCTACAATGAACTGGTCTTGGGTTTTACAGAATACATTTCCATTGTGAACAGGATTTGTATTGGGAATTGTCTTCTAATTTCTAAAACATTTACAAAACCAGTTTCCCTAAATAGAACAATTTTCTGGGCCATAAAACACTAACTAAATTTGGTTTAGTTGGGAATATCAATGGAAGGCTTTGTCATGGATTCCACCAGCAGGGCATTCTTACAACATGTCATATAAATTTTTGTGAAATTTTGTAGAGTTGAGCAGATGGTTCAGCTCTTTGGTATTGGTCGTAACAGCTTCGCAAAGCTTTTAAATTCATTTGTAAAATTTTAATCTTCAACAATGAATCATGAGGGTGGAAGAGGAGTCATTCAGAACCATTTTAAAAGTTATTCAATGATATCATCCTATGTGTCCAAAAGTGGCTATGGTCGTTGTTCACAATCTTCCAATCTACTGGATTCAATATGTTTGGGGAGAAAAGCAAAAAATGCAGTTTCAAAATTTTAAGATATGACTTAGGTCGCTTGCTGAAGGAAGAAATAAGGGTGGAGACCAGCAGCTAGAACCTTTGTAGTCCACTGGGAGGAAGGGTCTCATGATATTCAAATGGGCCCTTGTACTCACAAGTTAACACAAAATGTTATTTGAAAGGGAAACTAATAACAAATATTAAAAAGAGGTCACAACACTCTTTTCAGATCTATTAAGGAGTCATGATCTTTGTTCCAGGAAGTAAACAATTAAGAAAACTTTTGTTAGTGACATTCTGAACTGAATGTGTGCTTTGACATTCTTCTAATTATGAAAGCTGGTTCCTATTCAAAAATGAAATAAAATGTTCTTGATATACAAATAATTGGAATATCCTTTGATATTAAATAATACCTAAATACAAACTCTTCAAAGTGTCTCACAACTATCTATTTAAGGACATTCCAGTCAAATTTCAAGGTGTAGCCTCTAGGCAAATATTTACTCAGATTTTCTGAAAAGGAATTTTCATTGATTTCCATTGTCCAGCTTTGCTTTGTTAATTTCTATCATTCAACTTTGTTTAATAATTTCAGGTTCTTGTCACAAGAAAATATTAGAGTTACAAGATCGATAATAGTAATAGAATTTAAAACTTTCTAACCGTTAACAACTCTTCAACTAACCATTAAGAACTATCTTTAGTATACAAATAGACACAGAACCGTATTTCTCCAGGTCACATCAACCAGGACAGCATAATTGTATTACATGTGTTTGTAATATTACATATTTTTGTAATAGTCACAAAAAAACACTTCTGTCTTAGATAAAGAGCAAAAGTAGTTGGGGATTCAAGTTGTAAAGCCTCTTCCTCCATGGAGTTCAAGAAGGTGCCAGGTTCTTTCACTTGGATTCACCATATGATTATGACCACCATCTTGTCCAACTTCTACCTTCCTTTCCTCTGTTGTTTCATCAAGTACCTCTCTGTGCGTACTTTGTATTCCAGTGAAAGCCATTGCTTCTCTTGGTGGCCCTGTCAGTTCCACTGAACCTAAGAAGTTTGGCCTGCAGTGATCTATTCTGTCCTGATGGCACAGCTGCTCTCTGACTCAGTCAGAGTTCCTGGTTGAACTCCATTACTAGGCAAAGATGCCATGTGACCATGGATGCTGGTTTCATATGGATATTTCTTCTATTCAACTCACTCTCCATAATAGTCTCCTCTCCCTAGGGTCTGAGACAAGTCTTTGGACACTGGTCCAGAAGACCTTTAGAGTGATCAACAAAATGTATAGAAAATTACTCATAATCCTTGTCCATGCCTCTATCCTACATCCCAATCCCTGTCGGAGGCAAACTCTAAACCAAAAGAATTTATTCAGAACTAGCACACTTCTGCCGTAGATAAAAAGATGCAAGACGGGAATATTAAATCTTAGTGTAGCTAGTTGTTTCAGGCAGAGCCCATAAGAGCCCATCGTCTGTCAACCACCCTGTATCTAAAGCTCCTAAGAAGAGAACGATGCTCATTCTGCAGAAGTCTTGGGTGGTTAAAAGGCCAGTTTCTGAAATTAGAAGCCCTGGGTTTGAGTTCCAGTTCCCATATTCTTTGAACACATTTTAAAGCTCTATTGATTGGAATAAGCACCAACATGACTAGGGAATCTCCCTCTTAGAAAATCTTTAGAAATGGTGCCTTTTAGGGATCCCTGGGTGGCGCAGCGGTTTGGCGCCTGCCTTTGGCCCAGGGCGCGATCCTGGAGACCCGGGATCGAATCCCACATCGGGCTCCCTGCATGGAGCCTGCTTCTCCCTCTGCCTGTGTCTCTGCCTCTCTCTCTCTCTCTATCATAAATAAATAAAAATTAAAAAAAAAAAAAAAAAAAGAAATGGTGCCTTTTAAAAGAAGGGAAAAACTTTTCTGAAATATGCTAGAAAACAGAAGAATGGATGACATTTGAAGCCCCAAATGATAGAAATATAACTTGAAATAAACCTTAGATTTTACACTATACCCTTGTTCCCTTTTATTAGGTTTCTGTAAATTGAAGCACTCACTTACTAATAAGACTTAATTTTTTAAAAAAATAATATCTTTAGATACTTAGGTTCAAATGCTGTCCCTCCAAGTCTTTTCATGATTTTCTTCTTTCCACATATTTGTGAAACACAAAATATTTATGTAGCTATTAGTAATTCTATAACAAGTACATGCATAATTGTAAAACTTGTTTTTCATGGTTGATTATTATTTTTCTATCTTTGTCTGCTGCTATAATCCACTCTATAAATTTAACAACTTGGGTGTCATAGTAACTACAGCAAGGCTAGTGCCATGTGGCCTCCTTTGCCAGTAGGGAGTTTGGGAGGCCAAGTAGAAGCAGGAAACAAAATAACAGGATAATATATCTGAAAGTATGTAGATACTGACAGGATGACTTTTATTCTAGTTTTTATGGCTATTAAAATTATCAGACCATTAGTAATATCAGCTGTGCAATGAATCAAATTCTATATGCATCAGCCTCTTAGTGATGCTTACAACTTTATTTTGAACAGCATTTCACCATAGCTTCTTTTGGCTAATGGTTGATTAGGTTCCTGGTAGCTAACATTGTGTCTGCTGTGAATGCTGCTAGGCTCTGAAACACACTCTAATATTTGAACCCTAAAACTTAAGAAAGTTTTAAGACTCTCCAAAAGACCACATTAATGAGGAGATTTCCAACAAATTAGCTGCCAAAAGATTAGACACATCAGCAAGGGATTTCCCCAAGGTTTGGAGGAATATTTATGAGATTAAAACCAGCCACACGTTGCCAAGTCCAAGGTCCATAGCAGACAATATCTAATCAATATTTATCAGGCTTCTCCAGGACAAGACAGGGAGGGCTAGGAACTAAGAGATCTGTCCAAGTTCTGTCACTAATGAGCTGTGTGGCTTTGGGAATGTCACTTAGTGTTTCCTGGCCTCGGTTTCTTCTGCTATAAACTGGGCAAGATAATCTGTGGTTCTATCCAGAGAATTCTTCTGCTTAGTTAACAGGGTCATGGCCATTTATTGGAAAGTTTTATTTGAAAGTCTATGGGAGGCTAGAACATAAAACTTTATAATTTCAAGCACTCTTCTATTTTAAGCACCATTATATTTGAGAGAAAATAGTCCCAAATGTTTTTAAACTAATTCTTCTTAGCAACTTTCTAACAGTCCCCAAATTATTTAAATTAGCAGTAAATTGAGACATCGTAGAGCAGATATACATTTACTTTTAAATTGCTGTCTTTATATTTTACATATCATTGAATTTTCAAGTAAAACAATTAGCAACAGGGCAAAACTATAAGTGAACTGAATTTAAACTATGAAGCTACAGGGAGAGAAGTTTTTAATCACTAGATGTTCTGTAGCATAACTGAATCAAGTTGTTTATGATAATTTTATTACCTCAGCCCTCTCTTTAACAGAGTTATTATATTTTCTCCTGATGTATGATATCACACTTTAGAAGCCCTTTCAGTAATTGGAACTCCACGAACCTGGATTCCAAGGCTCATTAATGTGAAAAATTACTGTAAAAGTTAAATAAGAACATTTGCTTCACTTCAGCTTGGAACTTCTAACTATAAAAGATATGTTCTGTATTTATGACTCTATTTCTGATTAGAGATCACCTCTTTTTGTCAACACTGTATCTTCACGAATTTCATTTACATTAGAACCTATTTGTAATAGGAGGATTTTAACTTTTCAAACTAAAAATGCCAATGTGTGCATTTTATAAACATCACAAACTGTGTTCAAGAAGCTCTACCAGCAGTGGTTTTATCCTTGATTGCTCTTTAGAATCACCTCAGAAAATTCTATAGCTTGGCCCAGCATAGAACGTTTAAAGTAGGAACCCTGGAGGTGGGTAGCAGGTATTGGTATATTTTAAAGGACCGCCAGGATGTATGCAGTCAGGACTGAACTGCTGGCCTCAAGTTACTACTTATCTCATTGAACTTAAATCAGTCTCTGTGGTGTTTACTGTTGGCATTCTCACATTTATACCTGCTCAACTACAATGCCCTCTATTAATCTTGTCTCTAACAGTTTTTCAAAATGCTCTTGAAATAGTAGTTTACTTTGTCTTTATAACAATTCTATAGAGTTGGCAGCACATGTATTAGCCCATTCCACAGATGGGAATGTCTGGATTTGCTCAAGGGAACACAAACGTTAAGTGAAAATACTAAGTGATAAAGCAGGACTAGGTACTCAAGTATTCTTAGGTCAGGTTTAGTGCACTTCCCATGCTTGGAGCCCCAATGTCTGCCTTTTATCACACCTGGTCTGCATACAAAATTGTATCTTAAGACTATTCAGGCCATCTACCAAGCGGAATTTAGGAAGATGGCTTAGTAGGAGGACTCTGAACTCACCCCACACCATGTGTACAGCTTGATACCATCCCCAGCCAAGTCAACAAACCAGAAAGCAATCAAAAGACTGGTAGAACAACATTCACAACTAAATATAAAGAAAAAGGGGTGGCTCAGCGGTTTAGCGCCCACCTTCGGCCCAGGGTGTGATCCCAGAGACCCAGGATCGAGTCCCACGTTGGGCTCCCTCTTGGAGCCTGCTTCTTCCTCTGCCTGTGTCTCTGCCTCTGTCTCTCTCTCTCTCTCTCTTTCATGAATAAACAAATAAAATCTTTAAATAAGTAAATAAAGAGAAGAAGATATACCTAAAGTTTAGAAAGGCCAGAATGGCAGTGGCAGGCTGCCTACAACAGGGAGGGACCTGCATGTTTGAGAGGGTAGAGAAATGGACATCCACACCAGGGAGCTCACATGGAGAAGATTAATCCCCAAAATGTTCAGCTTTAAAAATTGGAGGACCTAAATTTTGTGAGTTTGTGAAACCAGTGGAATTTGGAAACTGGAACTTTAAAAGTCAGATGATTCAGCACTGGATGAGCCTTGAGAGTAAGTGATAGCTAGGTTGCTGCTCTTAAAGAGACAGCAGCCTATGCAGAGAGGCAACACGAGAAACAGTACTTTCCACAACACTGGGGCCAAATGGGAGACAGATCCGTTCATACTGGTTTTGGTGTGTGCTGGGGGACTTCTTTGGAAATGAGGGAGCTGGCAGGTGCCATTTTCATCCCTCACTCCCTACCCCACCCCCAGCCAGCATAAACAGAGCCACCTGTGGGAGACAGAGCAGCACAGATCATTGTAGCCTTGGCTCAAGACTCAGGGCAAACTTTGTTAAAGCTGCACAAACATCCTGCCCAGCCAACAGATGCGCAGCTGCCACTGCATGCCCAGCTGCACACTCATAGCCACTATAACATGCCAGGGCCCAGTCACCCTGGAGCATAGCCCCCAGCTGCCACAGGGTTTAGGGGGAACCCAGCCTAGGATTAGAGGCCCAATGCAAATTTTGCTAACACCATGGTACTGCTCCCAAGTTTCCCAGCAGGCATGCCCCCCTGAAAGCTGGTCTTCCTGTATCCCACTAACACCACAGAGAGCAAGCACAGCCCGCAAAAGGCATAAAGTCAGTGCTTACAGCTGCACTGAAAGGAACAATGACTCAGACACAAGAGCAGGGCATGTGAAACACACATAGGATACTCTCCTGAAGTGCCAGTTTGGTGAGCAGGGGACACTGTACTGCAGGGCACTCCAGGACTTCTCCTTCATGAAGTCGCTAATTTCAAGAGCAGAAGACATAGCTGACTTCCTTAAAACACAGAAAAAGACACAGAGAGGCAGACAAAATGAGAAGACAGAAAAAGTTATCTCAAATGAAAGAACAGGACAAGGCCATGGACAGAGATCTAAACAAAACAGATATAAGTAACATGCCTGATAGAGAATTTAAGGCAGTGATCATAAGAATATTCAGTGGACTTGAGAAAAGAGTGGAAGACATGAGTGAGATCCCTTAACACAGAGAGAGGAATAATGTAGGAGAGATAAAAACCTCAATAAACAAAATGAGAAACACACACAATGGAATGAATTGCAGGACGGAAGAAGTAGGGGAATGAACTAGTGATGTAGAAGATAGAGTAGTGAGAAATAATCAATCTGAACAAAAGTGAGAAAAAAGAATTACACAAAATGAGAATAGACTTAGGGAACTCAGCAACTCCATCAAACATAATAACATTTATATTATAGGAGTCCCAGAAGAAGAGAGAGAAAAGGGGCAGAAAATTTATTTGAAGGAATAAGAGCTGAAAATTTCCCTGATCTTAGGAAGGAAACAGATGTGCAGATTCAAGAGGCACAGAGAACTCCTATCAAAATCAACGAAAACAGACTCACACCAAGATATATTGTAATTAAATTGGCAAAATGTGGAATAAAGAAAAACCTTAAAAGCCCAAAGAAGTCAGTAACTTATCAGGTAAAACCATAGGCCACCAGGAATTTTCCAACAGACACTTAGACTATATCATGCCACTTTCTTCTGGCTTGCAAAGTGCTGAATAAGAAAAATCTGTAGCTAAGAATATTTTATCAAGTAAGGCTACCACTCAGAACAAAAGGAAAGGTGAAGAGTTCCTCAGGCACACAAAAAACTAAAGGAGTTTATGACCACTAAGATAGCTCTGCAAGAAATATTAAAGTGGACTCTTTGAGTGGAAAGGAGAGACCAAAAGTGACAGTATAAAGATAGAAAACATGAAAGCAGTAAAAATGAATATTTCTGTAGAAAATCAGTCAAGGAACTCATAAAGAAAATAAATATAAAATATAATAACATACCTAAAATATGGAGAGGAAAGGAAAAAAGAATGGGTTCAAACCTAAACAACCATCAACTTAATATAGACCGCTATATACAGAAGAGGTTGTATACAAACCTAATGGTAATCACATATCAAAAACCACTTATAGACATACAAAGAATAAAGAGAACTAAATCCAAGTATATCACTAAAGAAAATCAACAAAACATGAAAGAAAGGATCAGAGAAAATCTTCAGAAACAACCACAAAACAAATACTAAAATGGCAATAAAGACATATCACTAATTACTTTGAATGTAAATGGGCTAAATGCTCCAATCAAAAGCCATAGTGTGACAGAAAGAATAAAAAGAACAAGACCCATCTATATGCTGCCTATAAGACACTCATTTTAGACCTAAACACACCTGCAGATTGAAAATGAGGGGTTGCAGAAACATCTATCATGCAAATGCAGGTCAAAGTAAGCTTATATCCGACCAAAAAAAAAAAAAAAAAAAAAAAAAAAAAAAAACCTTTAAAACAAAGACTGTAGCAAGAGACCAAAAAAAGATACTTACATGATAATAAATGGGACAATCCAACTAGAAGATATAACAATTGTAATTATTTATGTACCCCAACATGGGAGCACCTAAATACATAAAACAGCTAATAACAAACATAAAGGAACTAATCAATAAGAATAGAATAGTAGGAGACTTTAGCACCTCACTTCCATCAGTGGAAATATCATCTAAACACAAAATTAATAAGGAAACAATGGCTTTGAATGACACACTGGACCAGATGGATTTCACAGATATATTCAGGACATTCCATCTTAAAGCAGTAGAATACACATCCTTTTCAAGTACACATGGAACACTTTCCAAAATAGTCACATATTAGCCCACAAAACTACCCTCAACAAATTGAAGAAGGTCAAAGTCATACCATGCATTGTTCCTGACAAGAGCCCTATAAAACTAGAGTCAACCATTAAAAACAACCTGGAAAGACCACAAATACATGGAGGTTAAGTAGCCTGCTAATAAACAATGAATGGGTCAACCAGGAAATAAAAGAAGAAATAAAAAAGTACATGGAGACAGCTGAAAATGAAAACACAATAGTCCAAAACCTTGGGATGCAGCAAAAGCAATTCTAAGAGGGAAGTTTATAGTAATACAAGCCTATCTCAAGAAGCAGGAAAAATCTCAAATAAACAACCTAACTTTACACCTAAAGGAGCTAGGAAAGGAATAACAGACAAAACCTAAAACCAATGGAAGGAAGGAAATAATAAAGATTACAACAGAAATAAATGATACAGAAACAAACACACAAAAAAAGAGGTCCATGAAACCAGGAGCTGATTCTTTGAAAAAAAAAATCAATATTATTGATAAGCCTCTAAACCAGATTTATCAAGAAAAAAAGAGAAAGGACTCAAAAAATAAAATCACAAATGATAATGGAGAAATAATAACCAATACCACAGAAATACAATTATAAAAGAATATTATGAAAAACTATATGCCAACAAATTGGACAACCTAGAAGAAATGGGTAAATTCCTGAAACATATACTACCAAAACCAAAACAAGAAGAAATAGAAAATTTGAACAGACCCACAACTAGCAAAAAAATTGAATCAATAATCAAAAATTTTCCAACAAACAAAAGTCCAGGGCCAAATGGCTTCACAGGTGAATCCTACCAAACATTTAAGGAAGAATTAATACTATTCTTCTCAAACTACTCCATAAAAATAGAAAAGGAAGGAAAACTTCCAAATGCATTCTGAGATTGCATTATTGCAATACCAAAACTAGGTAAAGACACCACTAAAAAAAAGAACTACAGGTTAATATCCTTGATAAACATAGACCTAAAAATCTTCGATAAAATACTAGCAAACCAAATTCAGCAACCTACTAAAAAAATCATTCACCACAATTAAGTTGTTTTATTCATATTCACAAACGAATCAATGTACTATACCGCATCAATAAGAGAAAAGATAAGAACCATATGATCATTTCAATAAACATAGAAAAAACCTTTTGACAAAGTACAACATCCTTTCATGATAAAAACCCTCAACAAGGTAGGTTTAGAGGAAACATACCTAAACACGATGGTCATACGAGAAAAACCCACAGCTGTGTCATCCTCAATGGGGAAAAATTGAGAGCTTTTCCTCTAATGTCAAGAACAAGACAAGGATGTCACTCACCACTTCTATTCAACATAGCACTAGAAGTCCCAGCCACAGCAATCCATCAACAAAAAGAAATAAAAGGCATCTAAGTAGGCAAGGAAGAAGTCAAACTTTCTCTATTTGCCAATGACATGATACTATATAGAGAAAACCGGAAAGACTGCCAAAAAACTGCTAGAACTGCTAAATAAATTTAGTAAAGTCACAGAATACAAAATCAAGGCACAGAAATCTGTCGAAGAAACAGAAAGAGTAATTAAGAGGCCAATCCCATTTACAATTGCACCCAAATGGTAAGATACTACAAAGAAATCTAGTCAAAGAGGTGAAAGAGCTGTAGTCTGAAGACAATAACACACTAATGGAAGAGATTGAAGAGGACACAAAGAAATAGACATTCCATGCTCATGGATGGGAAGAATGAACACTGTTAAAATGTCTCTACTACCCAAAGCAATCTACAGGTTTAATGCAATCCATATTAAAATGTCAACATCATTTTTCTCAGAACTAGAACAAACAATTCTAAAATTTATATGGAATCACAAAAGACCCTGAATAGCCAATAGGATCTGGAGAAAGAAAAGCAAAGAGGCATCACAATTCTGGACTTCAAGTTATATTACAGAGCTGTAGTAATCAAGACAGTATGGTACTGGCATAACAGTATACTGTTCAATGATCATATAAGTATATAAATATATATATATTTATATTTATATTTTTGATTATTGATTCAATTTTTTTGCTAGTTATGGGTCTGTTCAAATTTTCTATTTCTTCTTGTTTTGGTTTTGGTAGTATATGTTTCAGGAATTTACCCATTTCTTCTAGGTTGTCCAATTTGTTGGCATATAGTTTTTCATAATATTCTTTTATAATTGTATTTCTGTGGTATTGGTTATTATTTCTCCATTATCATTTGTGATTTTATTTTTTGAGTCCATTCTCTTTTTTTCTTGATAAATTTGATAAGTATATATACTGTTCTGTTCTATGATCAATAGAACAGAATAAAAAATCCAGAAATAAGCCCACCCAAATATAACCCATAATTATATAGTCAATTAATCTTTGACAAAGCAGAAAAGAATATCCAAAGGAGGGGAGGAAAGCCTCTTCAACAAATAGTGTCAGGAAAACTGGACACCAACATGCAAAAGAATGAAACTGGACCACTTAATTACACCATACACAAAAATAAATTCCAAATGGATTAAGGACCTAAATGTGAAACCCAAAACCATAAACATCCTAGAAGAGAACACAGGCAGTCACTTCTTTGACATCATCCATAGCAACTAATCTTGCCTTGAGGCAGGGAAAACAAAAGCAAAAGTAAACTATGGGAACCACATCAAAATAAAAAGCTTCTGCACAGAGAAAGGCACAGTCAACAAATTAAAAACAACCTCCAGAATGGGAGAAGATATTTGAAAATGATATATTTGATGAAGGGTTAGTATCCAAAATGGGTATGAAGCACTGATACAACTCAACACCCAAAACAGCCAATAATCCAATTTAAAAATGCGCAAAAGACATGAACATTCATTTTTCCAAAGAAGACATCCAGACAACCAACAGTCACATGGAAAGGTGTTCATCATCACTCACCATCAGGGAAATGAAAATTAAAACTACCATGAGAGGGGGATCCCTGGGTGGCTCTGCGGTTTGGTGCCTGCCTTTAGCCCAGGGTGCCATCCTGGAGTCCCAGGATCAAGTCCCATGTCGGGTTCCCTGCATGGAGCCTGCTTCTCCCTCCTCCTGTGTCTCTGCCTCTCTCTCTCTCTCTCTCCCTCTCTCATGAATAAATAAAAAAAAAAAAAACTACCATGAGATATCATCTCACACCTGCCAGAATGGCTAAAATCACAAACACAATAAACAATAAGTGTTGGCAAGGATGTGGAGGAAAAGGAGCCCTCATGCACTGTTGATACGAATGCAAACTGCTCCGGCCACTGCGGAAAACTGTATGGGGGCTCCTCAAAAAGTTAAAAATGGAACTACTCTATGGTCCAGTAATCACATATACTGAGTATTTATGCAAAGAATACAAAAACACTAGTTCAAAGGGGTACCTGTACCACTACGCTTATAGCAGCATTATTACAATAGCCCAGATATAGATGAATAGATAAAGAAGAGTGATATAGTGTCGCCTGGGTGGCTCTGGGGTTGAGTGTCTGCCTTTGGCTCAGGGTGTGATCCCAAGGTCCTGGGATTGAGTCCCACATTAGACTCTCCGCAGGGAGCCTGCTTCTCCCACTGTCTGTGTCTCTGTCTCTGTGTTTCTCATGAATAAATAAATAAAATCTTTATTTAAAAAAAAGAAGAGGATATATATATAATTTATATTTTATATATAATTTAATATATATAATGTATATAAAATATATTATATATAATATTAAAATATTTTAATATATAAAATATATATTATATGTATATAAAATTATATATATATTCAAAATGGAATGTCATTCCACCATATTAAAATATTTTAAAATATAAAATATATATTATATGTATATATATATACATATAATTTTATATATACACATATATAAAATGGAATGTCATTCCACCATAAAACAGAATGAAATCTTGGCCTTTGCAATGACCCAGATGGAGCTAGACAGTATAATGTTAAGGAGAATAAGTCAATCAGAGAACAACAAATATATGATTGCACTAAAAGAAAACAAATGAGCAAAGAGAAAAAGAGGGAGAGAGACAAAGCAAGAAGCAAACTCTTAACATCAAGAACAAATGGTGGTTACCAGAGGGGAGGTGGGTGGGAGGATGGGTGAAATAGGTGATGGGGATTAAGGAGGGCACTTGTGATGATGAGCACCAGGTAATGCAGGGAAGTGTTGAATCACTATGTTGTACACCTGAAACTAATTTAACACTATATGTTTACAAACTGGAATTAAAGTAAACACTAAAAAAACCCAACTATCCAAAGAAAATGACAAAAAGGAAAGAAATGATTCACATTGCGCGTACTTGAAGCCCACTGACTGCCTGTATTCAGTCTATGACATTTCCTTCAAGAGTTTTGGCAAGGCCCTCAATGTTTTGCTATTGAAGTTTTATCTTACAAAAGGTGGGTCCTTTGAATAAATAATTAATTCATCAGTTTTTAGCCAATTATCAATTAGTTGGAAATTATTAGCCGGAGTTATGCTCTAGCCGGTCTCTGTTATTTACTAGTTGTCCCCTAGCAGCTCTTCCCTAATTAAAAAATTCACAGCTCTTTAACAGCTTCTTTCTGGCTTCCAGATCTGGAAAAGAAAATGAGAACCTTTCCATTCTGCTAACATTCAAAATACGTATAATCAAAATGTTAAAATTCAAGAAAAATATCACATAGCAAATATTTCGAGGACAAGGTATTTGACTCCAAGTTCTGCACACAAAGAGTCATAGGCGTAGTGCTTCTGATGTGCATAACTCAATCCAAATCCAAATCCAAAAATGGTGGATGAAATTGAAAGAGGCAAAGCGATCCCATGTACCTGAATCACTTGATCCACTGTGCGGGACAAGCAGGCCACTGATCTACCAAAGATAAAGTAATTGTTGAGATGATTTCAGAACTCCTCAACTTCTCTTAGGCTCAGCTCCTCTCTACCACCAGCACACGCAGCCCACACACACGCACTCATACACTACTCACACCGTCACCCCAGGCAACGCACACATATACCACACAGCGTGCACACACTGCCAAAAGCTCTGTAGCAGTAACAAGGGAATGGACTGAAACCCGGCACACGGGCCTGTGGCAGAATTTTAACATCTAGTATACTTACTCCTTTAGCTGATATTGATTAAACGTTCTTTAAGGCATGGTCCTTCCTTCCATACACTTGATACTCACTGGAAACTTCGCCTTTCCACTAAAATTCCAGAATACTTTGACCCTACTAAGGCTTTCTGGTATCAACCCCTGGGACAGCCACTTTTGATCATTCTTTAAAAACTTACAAGAGGATTGACAGTGTGAATATGAAGAAATGATAATAGTAACTGCTATTTATGAGCAGTGTCCTAAGTGCTTTACAAATGTTATTGAATTTAATTCGTGTAATTAACTCACTGAGGGCTACTTAATAAATCAAGCGAAGTTTGAACTCAGGGTGGCTTGATTGTACGAACCCACATTTTTACTCACTAATAATATTTTGCTCTAGATAGCACAGTTGGTAGAGAAAGTACAAAAGAATAGATCTCTTAACTGTGATTTGGCTTATTTAGAACTAATCAACTAAATCGTGAGAATAGAATTTTCCACTCGAGACGGAGAACAACTTGATACCTCACATCTCATACCCATAAATATTATTCATTTGAAGCCTATAATATCCCTTTCTTCCAAGACTTCTTCCAATTCTATCATTTGTAACTCATATCCTTTTTTATTACATAAAATGATCAAAGTAGATTTCTAAGTTTATAGAAATGTAAAGTCTAGCAATAGAATTATAGTCCTTATACCTTTGGCAATAACCCCAATGCTGCATAAATGCCACTAGTGAGTGAAAACTAATTACAGTTCTTTCAGGCTAAAAAGCAGCAGCTGAATACCACTAATTATGCAATGAAGCTAACAATAATACTAAAAACATTAGCAAAAAAATATATTCACGGAAAAGACAAATAAAGAATAAATGCAGCAAATTAGCTATTGTAGAAAAAAATGGCAAATGCTGAAATCTTCCTGTAATACACAATGGATATTTTTTAAATGCTTAATTATCATACAATGATTACTTCTAGCTCCTCACACAGGCAATTTTCATAGCTGTCACACACCCCCAAAAGCATCTTTAACACATATTGATGATTGTGAGTTTTTTTTATTAATGGAGCTATGCCTAAGCTCACATGGCAAACAGCTAGAGTTGACACTCAGTTATGCCAACAACCATAGACCAATTTATAAGATCACAGTTGTCCAACTGACTGTGAAGGAAAAAACAGGGTTTTGTTTGGATTTGGAGGAAGTAATTGCAATTCAGCTGTGTTAACCTGGCCAAATTGCTCTTCCACGCAGACTTCTATTCTAGTCAAATTAGATGCTACATAAAATCCTAAGGATTCAATTGGGAACATATGCCAATTTTATCCTTAATGTGGTCTGATTCAGGAGAGACTTACCGGAGAGCGAGAAAGAGATTAATAATATGAATACAAACCTATCATAGCTGGCTGTTTACTTTAATAGGGCCGTAAGCATCCCCACCCTTCAGTACGCATTGGCCCCAGCATGAACAACAAATGAGAAACCTGAATCTCCTCTCACCGCACTAGGCCTCAGTTTTCTTGTCTCTCATACGGCGAGCAACTTGCTTGCTTAAAAGCTATTTAAAGAATTTTCAAGGGCAATTTAGTAAATTTGACCATATGTGATTTTTGCCTTCCATGCTCTCTTTAGAATCTAATTGTTGTGAGGAAATTATTAACAATGAAGGTGAGTTTTTCTGGGATAATATATATTTTATGTAAGTGAGGATGTTAATAAAGTCTTGATAGTTTGAGCTTGGGGAAGGACTAATCACTGTAGAAAGAAGCTTCCGTACACATGTAATATTTTAGAGGAGAGGAGCTAGAAATGCTGGAAGTAAATTAGAATAAGACAATAATTTAGGTTTTTAGAATTAACGCTAAAATTAATTACAAATGGTCCCCAAGTTTTGATAGTTCAACTTACAATTGACTTTAATGATGCAAAAGTCATGCATATTCAGTAGAAACTGTTCTTTGAATTTTGAATTATGATCTTTTCCCGGGCTGGCAATATGTGGTATACTCTCTCCTGATGCTGGGCAGCAGCAATGAGCCAAGACTTCTAGTTAGAATACTACCAGAAGGGTAAACAACTTATATACTTACAAACATTCTGTACACACATAACCATTGTTTTTCACTTTCAGTACAGCTTTCTATGAATTACATGAGATGTTCAAAACTCTATTGTAAAATAGGCTTTGTGTTGGATGATTTTGCCCAACTGTAGGCTAACCTAAGTGTTCTAAACATAATTATGGTAGACTATGCTAAGCCTTGATACTCAGTAAATTAGGTATAGTAAATGCATTTTCAAGTTAGGATATTTTTAACTTATGATAGTTTTATTAAGACGTAACCCCACAGTGACAGAGGAAGATCTGCACATATGACCTTGAAAATCATTTATGGTTTATTTTCTTACAAAATGCTTTATGATTCTGTTCTTCTTAGCATTCCTATTACTAAATGTCTATCTATGATACTTTTGAAACTTCTTGATCATTCCAAAGACGAATCTATATATATTTTACAGTTTAAAAAATTTTAATATGATTTAGAAAATTTTCAGTTTCATAATTCATTAACAGTACTGTACATTTTTAGGATGTTATCAAATAGGGGAAATCACTTTGCGTATTAAGCTTTTCCAAGTTTGCCACTGCAGTAAATAATCTATATACTCCAAATTGTCAATCTTCCTTAAAAAGTTTGTTACTGGGATGCCTAGGTGGCTCAGCGGTTGAGCGTCTGCCTTTGGCTCAGGGCATGACCCTGGAATCCCAGTATTGAGTCCCACATCTGGCTCCCTGCATGGAGCCTTCTTCCCCCTCTGCCTGTGTCTCTGCCTCTCTCTCTTGTCTCTCATGGATAAATAAATAAATAATCTTAAAAAAACAAGTTTGTTACTAATGTTCTCAATGTCGTAAGGCATGATAAATTTTATCTTCATCTATATCAATATTTATGACAAAATACCAAAAACTTAAAAATTTTTCACAATATGTGTGTTTCATTCATTCTTATTCATTAATTGAATTATCAGAAGTCTACGACTCTATTCATTATCTCTATGTAAAACATATCTCTTCCCCTAAAGAGATTATTGCTTAAGGGGAAGTTGGGTTGGCATACAATTAGTTTGGATTTAACAATAATAATAGTCCCCAATTTATTGTTTTGGGTATTATTTTTTATTTTTTTAAAAAAAGATTTTATTTATTTATTTATTTGATAGAATGAGAGGGAGCATGTACAAGTGGGCAGAATGGCAGGTAGAAGGAGAGGGAGAAGCAGGCTACCTGCTGAGCAGAGAGCCTGATGTGGGACTGGATCCCAGGACCCTGGGATTATGACCTGAGCCATAAGCAGACACTTAACTGACTGAGCCACCCAGACACCCCTGGCTGTTTTCTAAATGTGATACTATAATTTTTTCAAAATTCTATTTTTATCTGAATATTCTTAGCTTTTTAAAAATTAAATCTAAGGATGACAAAGGGATTGTTGAAACATCACAAAACATTTTTACAAAATGCAGTTCAAATGAAGTATTCAGGTCTTATCAACTATTCTGAATAAAGTTTTTTTTTTTTTAATCTACTTATTGTTTGGGATTCTCTTTCAAGAGTCATTAATATCATTAAACCTAAGTCACTAGGCTTAAACCACTTTAAAATTCAAACCATCCCATTACCCATGACCTCTAAAGACAAACCCAAGTTTGCATGTGTGTACTCTATCCAAGAGATGAACTAGCATAGAAAAAAGGACAAATCGCTTTTACTGAAGTAGTCTCCAACCTTAAGGCCAGAGGAGGTGGTGGGGTGGGAAAGGGGGAAGATGACCCAGCAGATAGTTGATGAGGAATGGGTGGCTCTGACTTGGGTGCCTGTACCTACCACTGAACAAAGTTAGTTTAGCATCCAGATTTTGGAGACAGGGATAGGGATGAGTATTTTCTACAGAACATCCTAGGAAAGTGACTTTGAGGTTGATGCAGCCTTTCAAAGGTGGACTGAGAGAAGTGAAGAGACAATTAGCTATAGTCGGTCAATAATAAAAGGAATTCTCCTTAAAAACTCCTGCCTTTTCAGGGCAAGAGACCTACTGGAATCAAGAGTAGTCTCCAGAGCTTCACCAGTGCCCTCTCAACAGATGTCCTTGTTAACTATTATTTAACTACTCATGGAATTATATGTACACCAAACAACTATATCCCACTAAACCCAAACTAATTGTATCCCAACCCAGCTTCCCCTTAACCAAATACAAAAAAACACCCACAGCTACTTAACCATTCAAGAAGAGGGATAGTTTTATGGAAAGGGAGTCAAAGTGGGAAGCCAAGTGTTCTTAATCAAGAATTAAGACCAACTGGCTTACTTTTACAAAATATTTAAAAATATATAACCACATGAACCCATTCCTGGGGCCCCTAATGGATCTCTAAGTGGGACCTTGACAAGCGAATGGCCCTGGAGCTGGAGTTTCTTTCTCCTCACAATAGACTCCTGCTTCAGACTCCAAGCTCCTGGAAGGCAAGACCTGCATCTTTTATCCTGATGTACCAAACTCCTGGCACAGTGCATGATGCAGTATGGGTGCAAATAAAATATTTCATGGATTAATGGAGCAACAATGGTACATACAAGACAATGTTGGCAAGAGGGAGGCAATTAAATTTTTATACCAAGATGTAGAGAAGGACCAAGTAAAGTTTCTGAAATTTCTGAAATGAAATGGTGTTTAGGAGGAATATATTGGACATTTCCAATTGATTTTGTTTTTTTTTTGTTTTTGTTTTTGTTTTTGCTTTGCTTTGTTTGCTACCCTTCACCCAATCTCTTACTCCTAAATCCAGGAGAATGGTCATTAGGTAAGTCTTGAGGAAGACTATGTGTCTCACTACAAAAGCAAAAAAAAAGCCAGTTCTATGCTTCCCTATCTCTAGGAAGCTGGATTACAGGAATATCACCTAAGCTTTGTCAATTAGATATAACCAGTAAGGACTTGTGTCAGGAGTTAGTGGTGAGAATCCATCCATTTCAGGAGTAGCAACAGTATCTAGGGTCAAATAGTAGAGGGCCTGCCATGAAGTATGGTTTCTAAGGTATGCAGTAGCAGTGGAACCAGGACCAGAATTCACTGTCTAGCATCTTCTCTGGATTCCTTTGTCTCTATGACAATACACTCTACTGTTATTTCCTTTGTCTCCTATGATGACACACTCTCCTATTGTCCTCCTGTCTCTCTGACCTTTAAAAATAATTTCTGATTTCATCAGTCTTTATTTTTTTTAATGTATGATCATTTTTTTTAAATTTTCATTTATTATTTATGATAGTCACAGAGAGAGAGAGAGAGAGAGAGAGAGAGAGGCAGAGACACAGGCAGAGGGAGAAGCAGGCTCCATGCACCGGGAGCCCTACGTGGGATTTGATCCCGGGTCTCCAGGATCACGCCCGGGCCAAAGGCAGGTGCCAAACTGCTGCAACACCCAGGGATCCCCTCATCAGTCTTTAAATGTTAGATCTTCAAGGTTCATCCTTAGGCCTTCTTCTTTGCTCACTTTATAATCTTCCACTGGCAATCTCTTCCACCTTTCTTCACCTTAGTTCCAGGCACCATCACCTTGAGTCTAGATTACCACATAACATCTGTTCTGTCCTTCTACATCTACTCCTCACATCTCTCTACTGTCCACCCAGCTTCTATAATCCAGCCTCTATAATGAAATCGGAGTGGCCTTTCCAAATGGCAACCAGATCAGCCCTCTGTGTAAACTCCTCATTGTATTACCAGTGTCTTTAGGATAAATATCAAAATCCTTACTATGGTTTATAAGGCTCTGCATGGTCTTGTTCCTGCCTGTCTTCCAAACATATAATATAATTCTTGTCTTTTGATGAACCCAGCTCCTATTCCCCTGACCAGAGCTCCCTTCATTGAACTATTCCCTATTCATTTTTCAAATCTCAGTTCAAATTTAACATCCTAAGGAAAGTCCTCCTTGACCCAGACTAAGTCTGATCTCTCTATTAAGTGTTCTTATAGAACCAAATACCCTTCCTTTATAAGACTTACCATTTAAAATTACATGTTTGAGTATGTGATTCGGGAATTTGATGTCTAAATCCGCAATTAAATGGTAAGAACTATGAGGAAATGTCCCCATGTTTATCTTTTTGTTTTGTTTTATAATAAATTTATTTTTTATTGGTGTTCAATTTATATCTTTTTGTTTTTCACCATCATGTTCCAATGAGTGCATAGTCCTAAACTACTGAAGTTTATAATAAACATGTTGAAGGAACAAGTGAAAAATGGTTCGATATTTAAAGAATGTAATACTAATCTACTATTAATGCCCAATTCTCCCATGCTCCCACACTCAAGCCCTGGGAACTGTCATTGATTCTTCCTTTCCTGCATTCACTATTGAATCATCAATTTTCATTATTCCTAATTAGAAATTTTCACCTTCATTTTCATTTTATATTCAACTGTCCACATGCTAGCTCAAACATCATGCTTTCAGAAGTAAATTTTTAACTTTTATTTTATATGTTTGAGGCTTTCCCCTGCGTACCACTACAAAATTTAATATATGTCCTAAAGATAAGTAAAATACCCATTATATTGTAATCTTATAGTCGTAAGTATAAAGGAGGCCATGAGAGTTTTTGAGTATGTTAAAAGTTAGTTTCTTAACCTATTCATCCTAGATCATCAGAGGTACCTAAATAACTTTGTATCTCAAATGTTCCCAATACAAAATATTACTTCTTGCTAGGAAAGTCTGATCACTTTCTAATTAGTATAATTTATGACTCCCATCTTCTTTTCTCAAATTGCTTTCACTTCCTAGAATGTATACATCTCGTATTTTTTTTTTGTTTTCTGTTGTTTGTTTGTTTGTTTGTTTGTTTTAAGGCTAGTCAAGTGAAGCAGTGGAAGTGGAGAAAGAACACAGAAATCTGTAATTGGCTGTGTTCAATTAATTGTACCACTGAGTCAAACCAGCCTGTCCTCATCTTGTTTTGACTGTAAAAGTTATCACCCACATGCAACTAAGACTTCACTCAGAGCGATCTATCATAAACTTCAAATGACAGAAAATTTTAAATGAAAGCAATTCCACTTTACCATCTTCCACCAAGGGACAGGATAGTAGAAGAGGAGCAAAAGATACTCATTACGTTCCAAAATATGATAAAACTTCTATTTCCACTACCTTCAATATTACCCAATTCTTTTTCTCCCTCACTCCCAAGTTTCAATCCAAAACATTTTCTAAATTCAGCCCATAAATTGACATTTTCTCCCAATCCTATCTAACTTGAATTTGTCTGCCTTTCCCCTGATATTGATTCCTAATAGGGCATTCTTTTTATTATAAATCCCTTTAACTCTTCCACTTATCTGGATTGACATTGTGTGTTGTGCCCAGTGTGAAGTGAAGTACAGAAACCTTGAATACTCTTACATGAATAATTTTTGCTTCTGCTCAAAAATACTATGCATTCTTAAGAACTAGTCTTAAGAATTATTTTTCCCATAAAAACTTCCTTAATGGTGTTATCATATACATCATATGCTTACATAATTAAGTTCCGTATCACAAAATTTTTAGCTCTTAAGTACACACTCAGTAATTAAATTTTTAATTGGAAAATGTTTTTGGAGATAATCTAGTTTCATTCTTTCCTTTCACAAATGAGAGAATGAACTCTATTTCTCAACCCTGTTTCATATATATGCCTTATTGCCTCGAAGTACCTGGATGGTGGAGAATGGTTATATACTGCTTTTGTATTTTCCTCAGCCCAATCCATAGTACTGTACAAAATAAGCAAATACTTATTTAATATCTAAATTGAATAAATAAAAGACACTACATTTAAAAAGTTACAAGGAAGTCACTTGCCCAAATTCCTCAATTTCAAATAAAAAAACTAAAGCCTAGACATAAGTGCTTTGTGCAAGGTCACATATCTAGTTAGTAGCCAATGTAAAGTATTTAAACATATGATTTTTAAACCACAAATATAATATATTATTCTTAAAATATGAGTTAGGGGATCTTCCAGGGAAGATGGTTGGAATAGGTGGACCCTAAGCTCACCTCATAACATCGATGTAACTGGATAGAAACCACATCACTCTAAATAACCCAGAATATGACCAAAATATGGGCAAACCCTACCCACCACATACAGGGAGAGCCACTGCACACAACTGGATTGCAGGCAAATGCAGCTCAGCCACAATTGCATGCTGCAGACAACAAATTTGGGAGATACCGCTGAAGTGCCAGGTTCTGGTGCATAGAATATGTTGCAATGCAGGGCACTCCAGGACCTTTCCTTCATAAGCCCACTACTTTCACGAGCAGGAGGCATAGCTGACTTTCCTAACACAGAGTAACAGACCAGAGAGTTCAATAAAGTGAGCAGACAGAGGAACATGTCCCAAATGAAAGAAGAAGACAAAATTCACAGCAAGAGACCTAAGTAAAATGGAGATGATATACTGATAGAGAATTTAAAGTATTCATCATAGGGGAATCCCTGGGTGGCTCAGCGGTTTAGCACCTGCCTTTTCCCAGGGCACAATCCTGGAGTCCCAGGATTGAGTCCCACATCAGGCTCCCGGCATGAAGCCTGCTTCTCCCTCCTCCTGTGTCTCTGCCTCTCTCTCTCTCTCTCTCTATGTCTATCATGAATAAATAAATAAATCTTTAAAAAATAAATAAATAAAGTATTCATCATAAAGATACTCACCAGACTTGAGAAGAGTGGAGAAATCAGTGAGGCCCTTATCAAAGAGATAGAAAACATAAAAACAAACTAATCAGAGATGAAGAATTCAATAAATGAAATTAAAAACACAGTAGATGAAACAAAAGACTAGATTAGAGGAAGCAGAATAATGGATTAGTGACCTGGAGGATGAGTAATGTAAAGCAATGAAGTTGAACAGGAGAGAGAGATGATATTAATAATAATAATAATAATAATAATAGTAATAAATGAAAATAGACCTAGGAAATTCAACAACACCATCAAGCATAATTACATTCACATTATATGGATCCCAGAAGAAGAAGAGAGAGAAAGGGAGCAGGAAGTTTATTTGAAGAAATAATGGCTGAAAAGTGCCTAAGTCTAGGGAAGGAAACAGAAATCCAGATTCAGGAGGCACAGAGAGTCCCTAATAAAATCAAGCCAAGGAGATCCACACCAAGACACATAGTAAATAAGTAAAATGGCAAAAAGTAGTGATAAAGAGAGAATTTAAAAGTAGCATGAGAGAAAATAGTTACCTACAAGGGAAATCCCATAAGGCTATCAGTTTGTTTTTCAGCAGAAACTTTACAGACCAGAAGAAAGTAGCACACTATATGTAAAGTGCTAATAGAAAAGAAGAAAAGAAGAAAAGAAAAAAAGAAAAGAAAAGAAAAGAAAAGAAAGAAAAGAAAAGAAAAGAAAAGAAAAAAGAAAAGAAAGAAAAGAAAAGAAAAGAAAAGAAAAGAAAAGAAAAGAAAAGAAAAGAAAAGAAAAAACCTGCAGCCAAGAATACTCTATTCAGTAAGGCTACTATCCAGAATAGAAGGAAAGATAAAGAGCTTCTCAACCAAACAAAAGTTAAAGAAATTCATGATCACTAAACCAAGTCTAAGAAAAATATTAAAGGAGACTCTTTGAGTACAAAGGAAAGACCATAAGTAGGAGTAAGAAAAGTAGGAAACACAAAAGTAGTAAAATAAGTATATCTCTAAAAGTCAGCCAAGGGACTCACAAAATAAAAGGATTTAAAGTATGACCTAAGAAGTTGGGGGAAGAGGCATTAAAGAATGGGTTCCAACTTAAGCTACCATCAACTCAATATAGACTGCCATATACATAACATACAATACACAATACAATATACAAACAATACAAACATGTAATACAATATACAAACCTAAAGATAACCACAAATCAAAACCCAGTAATAGATATGCAAAAATAAAGAGAAAAGAATCCATGTATGTCACTAAAGAAAGCCAACAAACCACGACAGAAGAAAGCAAGAGAAGAAAGGAATGGAAAACAACTACAAAAACAACCATAAGGCAAGTAACAAAATAGCAGTAAGTACATACCTATTATTAATTATATTGAATGTAAATGGATGCAATGCTCCAATCAAAAGACAGCATGACAGAATGGATAAAAAAGTAAGACTCATTTATATGCTGCCTACACAAGACTCATTTCAGATGTAAAGACACATACAGATTATGGAAAGAGAGGATGGAAAAGCATTTATCATGCAAATAGAAGTGAAAAGAAAGTTGGGGTAGCAATGCTTAGACAAAATAGACTTTAAAACAAAGACCATAGTAAGAGACAAATAAAGACATCATAAAATCATTAAGGGAACAATCCAACAAGAAGATATAACAACTGTAAATATTTATGCACCCGATGTGGGAGCACCCAAACACAAAGTACTTAATAAAAAATATAAAGATAGTAATTGATAGTAATACAATAATAGTAAAGGACTTTAACACCTCTCTTACATCAATGGATAGATCATTCAAATGAAAATCAATAAGGGAACAGTGGCTTTAATTTATACATTAGACATGATGGCTCTAACAGATATATTCAGAACATTCCATCCTAAAATAGCAGAATACACATTCTTTTCAAGTGCACATGGAACATTCTCCAGAATAGATCATATATTAGGCTACAAAAAAGTTTCAACGAATTCAAAAATATCAGAGTAGGGACGCCTAGGTGGCTCAGTGGTTGAGCATCAGCCTTTGGCTTAGGGTGTGATCCTGGAGTCCTGGGATCGGGTCCCGCATCGGGCTTCCTGCAGGGAGCCTGCTTCTCCTTCTGCCTATGTCTCTCTTGCTGTGTCTCTCATGGATAAATAAATAAAATCTTTTTAAAAAAATCAAAGTAATTCCTTCATCTTTTCCAACCATAATGCTATAAAACTGGAGATTAATTACAAGAAAAAAACCTGGAAAAAAACAAAAATTCATAGAGGTTAAGTAGCATGCTACTAAACAATGAATGAGTCAACCAAGAAATTAAAAAGGAAATAAAAAAATAGATGGATACAAATGAAAAGGAAAACACAATGGTCCAAAATCTTTGGGATGCAGAAAAAGCTGTTCTTAGAAAGAAGTTTAGGGGCATCTGGTGGCTCAGTTGCTTAAGCATCTTACTCTTGATTTTGGTTCAGGTCCTGACCTCAGGATCATGAGATAGAGCCCCATGTCAGACTCTGCACAAGGCAGGGGAGTCTGCTTAAGATTCTCGCCCTCCCTCTCCCTCTGTGCCCCTCCCCCCAAATAAATAAATGCATAAATAAATAGAGGGAGGTTTATACCAATAGAGGTCTACCTCAAGAAGCAAGAAAAATTCAAATAAACAACCTAACTCTACACCTAAATGAGCTAGATAAAGAACAAACAAAACCCTAAAGCAGTAGAAGGAAGGAAATAATAAAGATCATAGCAAAACATATGAAACTAAAGAAACAATAGTACAGATCAATCAGCCCAGGAGCTGGTCTTTGAAAAGATCAACAAAATTGATAGATCTTTAGCCAGACTCATCAGAAAGAACAAAAAGGGGGGAGGAGGGGAGAGGAGTCAAATAGGACTCAAATAAAATCAGAAATGAAAGAGGAGAAATAACAACCAACTCTACATAAATAGAAAGGATTATAGGAGAATATTATGAAAATTATATGCCAAGAAATTAGACAACATAGAAGAAATGGATAAATTCCTAAAAACATGTAACTTCCCAAAACTTAATCAGAAAATATAGAAAATTTGGACAGACCAATTACCGAAAATGAAATTGAAACAGTAATCAAAAAATAATTCCCAACAAACAAAAGTCCATAACCAGACAGCTTCACAGGTGAATTCTACCAAACATTAAAGAAGAGTTAATACCCATTCTTTTCAAACTATTCCAAAAAATAGAAGAGGAATGAAAGCTTCCAAATTCATTCTAGGAGGCTAGCATTACCCTCACACCCAAACCAGATAAAGACACTACAAAAAATGAAAACTACAACCAACATTTCTGATGAACCTGGATGTAAAAATCTTCAGCAAAATATTAGCAAACTGAAGCCAACAATACATTTACAAAAATCATTCACCATGACCAACTGGGATTTATTCACAGGATATAAGAATGGTTCAGTATTTGCAAACCAATCAACATAATACCTCACCTTAACAAGAGAAAGAATAAAAACCATATGATTAAAAAAATGTATCATTTCAAGAAATACAGAAAAAGCATTTGACAAAGTACAATATCCATTCATGAAAAAAATCCTCAACAACATGGGTTTAGAGAGAACATACCTCAACATAATAAAGGCTTTATATGAAAAACAATAGCTAATATTATTCTCAATGGGAAAAAAATGAGAGTGCTTTCCCCCTGGGACCAGGAACAAAGACAAGGATATCCACTCTCACCACTTTTATTGAACATATATCTGAAGTCCTAGCCACACAACAAAAAGAAACAAAGGCATCCTAATCAATAAGGAAGAAGTAAATCTTAAACTATTTGCAGATGACATGATACTATATATAGAAGGCTCTTAAGACTCCACCAAAAAACTACTAGACTGATAAATGAACTCAATAAAATCATAGGATACAAAATTAATACACAGAAATCTCTTGCATTTCTATACACTAATAATGAAGTAGGAGAAAGAGAAGTTAAGAAAGGAATCACATTTACAATTGCACCAAAAACAATAAAATACCTAAGAATAAACTTAATCAAGGAGGTGAAAGACCTGTACTCTGAAAACTATAAAACATTGGCAAAAAAAATTGAAGATGATACTAAGAAAGGAAAAAGACATTCCATGCTCATGGATTGGAAGAACAAATATTACTAAAATATCCATACTACCCAAAGAAATTTACAGATTTAATGGGATCTCTATCAAAATGCCCACAGCATTTTTCACAGAACTAGAACAAATAATCCTAAAATTTGTATGGAACCAAAAAAGACCTCAAATAACCAAAGCAATTGTGAAAAAGAAAAAAAATGGATAATTACAGATTTAAAGTTAGGTTATAAAGCTGTAGTGATCAAAACAGTAGAATACTGCCACAAAAATAGACATAGAGATCAATGGAACAGAATAAAAAACACAGAATAGAAACCTACAATTATATTAGTCAATCTTTGGCTAAGAGGCAAGAGTGTGCAATAGGAAAAATATAGTCTCTAACAAATGGTGTCAGGAAAACTGGGCACCAACATACAAAAGAATGAAACTGGACCACTTTCTTACACCATATACAAAAATAAACTCAAAATGCATTAAGGACCTAAATGTGAAACCCGAAACCATAAAAATCCTAGAAGAGAGCATGGGCAGTAATTTCTCTGATATCAGCCATAACAACTTCATTCTAGATATGTCTCCTGAGGCAAGAGAATACATTATTGGAATCACATCAAAATAAAAAAGATCTGCACAGCAAAAGAAACCATCAACAAACTAAAAGAAAACCTACAGAATGGTAGAAGATATTTGCAAATGATATATTTGATGAAGGGTTAGTATCCAAAATATGTATACAGCACTGATACAACTCAACACCCAAAACAGCCAATAATACAATTTAAAAATGTGCAAAAGACATGAACATTCATTTTTCCAAAGAAGACATCCAGGAGGAGCAAGATGGAGGAAGAGCAGGGTCCCCAAATCACCTGTCTCCACCAAATTACCTAGAAAACCTTCAAATTATCCTGAAAATCTATCAATTCGGCCTGAGATTTAAAGAGAGACCAGCTGGAATGCTACAGTGAGAAGAGTTCGCGCTTCTATCCAGGTAGGAAGACGGGGAAAAAGAAATAAAGACACAAAAGGCCTCCAAGGGGGAGGGGCCCGCAAGGAGCCGGGCTGAGGCCGGGGCGAGTGTCCCCAGGACAGGAGAGCCCCGTCCCGGAGACGCAGGAGCTGCACCGACCTTCCCGGGGGAAAGGGGCTCCAGGGAGGTGGAGCAGGACCCGGGAGGGCGAGGATGCCCTCGGGCTCCCGGGGACACTAACAGACACCTGCGCCCCGGGAGAGCGCCCCGAGCTCCCTAAGGGCTGCAGCCCGCACGGCGGGACCCGGAGCAGCTCGGGGGGCTCGGGGGCGGCTCCGCGGAGGGGGCTGCGGGGGGGAGCAGCTCGGGGGGGGACGCGGGGGCGGCTCCGCGGAGGGGGCTGCGGGGGGGAGCAGCTCGGAGGGGCTCGGGGGCGGCACCGCGGAGGGGGCTGCGGGGCGGGGGCAGCTCGGAGGGGCTCGGGGGCGGCACCGCGGAGGGGACTGCGGGGCGGGAGCGCGAATCCACCAGCGCAGGCTCCGGAGCACAGGGCGCCGGGACACAGCCCAGGATCCGGCCTCCCCCGGGACAGGCAGAGGCCGGGAGGGCCCAGGACAGCGAGGACGCTCCTGCCCCAGCTGAGCAGATCAGCGGCCCCGCCCGGAGCCTCCAGGCCCTGCAGACGGAGAGCTCCGGAGCTGAATCTAGGTTTCCAGAGTGGCCCTGCCACTGGGGCTGTTCCTCCTGCGGCCTCACGGGGTAAACAACCCCCACTGAGCCCTGCACCAGGCAGGGGCAGAGCAGCTCCCCCAAGTGCTAACACCTGAAAATCACAACAGGCCCCTCCCCCAGAAGACCAGCTAGACAGACAAGTTCCAGGGGAATTTAAGGGACTTAAAGTATACAGAATCAGAAGATACTCCCCCATGTTTTTTTTTTTTTTTTTTGATTTTTGATTTCTGTTTGCTTCCCCCACCCTTTTTCCCTTTCTTTCTTTTTCTTTCTCTTTTTCTTCTCTTTTTTTCTTCCTTATTTCTTTTTCTCTTTTCTTTCCTTCTTTCTCTCCTCTCTTTTTCTCCTTTTCCCAATACAACCTGTTTTTGGCCACTCTCCACTGAGCAAAATGACTAGAAGGAAAACCTCACTTCAGAAGAAAGAATCAGAAACAGTCCTCTCTCCCACAGAGTTACAAAATCTGGATTACAATTCGATGCCACAAAG
Organism: Canis lupus dingo; assembly: GCF_003254725.2. Classification (NCBI taxonomy): domain Eukaryota; kingdom Metazoa; phylum Chordata; class Mammalia; order Carnivora; family Canidae; genus Canis; species Canis lupus. The sequence continues at coordinate 4,370,537 of NC_064261.1, read as the reverse complement.
CCAATTCAGAAGCACTATTATACAGCTACTGGTGGCTCTAGAAAAAAGCATAAAGGACTCAAGAGACTTCATGACTGCAGAATTTAGAGCTAATCAGGCAGAAATTAAAAATCAATTGAATGAGATGCAATCCAAACTAGAAGTCCTAACGACGAAGGTTAACGAGGTGGAAGAACGAGTGAGTGACATAGAAGACAAGTTGATAGCAAAGAGGGAAACTGAGGAAAAAAGAGACAAACAATTAAAAGACCATGAAGATAGATTAAGGGAAATAAACGACAGCCTGAGAAAGAAAAACCTACGTTTAATTGGGGTTCCCGAGGGCGCCGAAAGGGCCAGAGGGCCAGAATATGTATTTGAACAAATTCTAGCTGAAAACTTTCCTAATCTGGGAAGGGAAACAGGCATTCAGATCCAGGAAATAGAGAGATCCCCCCCTAAAATCAATAAAAACCGTTCAACACCTCGACATTTAATAGTGAAGCTTGCAAATTCCAAAGATAAAGAGAAGATCCTTAAAGCAGCAAGAGACAAGAAATCCCTGACTTTTACGGGGAGGAGTATTAGGGTAACAGCAGACCTCTCCACAGAGACCTGGCAGGCCAGAAAGGGCTGGCAGGATATATTCAGGGTCCTCAATGAGAAGAACATGCAACCAAGAATACTTTATCCAGCAAGGCTCTCATTCAAAATGGAAGGAGAGATAAAGAGCTTCCAAGACAGGCAGCAACTAAAAGAATATGTGACCTCCAAACCAGCTCTGCAAGAAATTTTAAGGGGGACTCTTAAAATTCCCCTTTAAGAAGAAGTTCAGTGGAACAGTCCACAAAAACAAGGACTGAATAGATATCATGATGACACTAAACTCATATCTCTCAATAGTAACTCTGAATGTGAACGGGCTTAATGACCCCATCAAAAGGCGCAGGGTTTCAGACTGGATAAAAAAGCAGGACCCATCTATTTGCTGTCTACAAGAGACTCATTTTAGACAGAAGGACACCTACAGCCTGAAAATAAAAGGTTGGAGAACCATTTACCATTCGAATGGTCCTCAAAAGAAAGCAGGGGTAGCCATCAGATAAACTAAAATTTACCCCAAAGACTGTAGTGAGAGATGAAGAGGGACACTATATCATACTTAAAGGATCTATTCAACAAGAGGACTTAACAATCCTCAATATATATGCCCCGAATGTGGGAGCTGCCAAATATATAAATCAATTATTAACCAAAGTGAAGAAATACTTAGATAATAATACACTTATACTTGGTGACTTCAATCTAGCTCTTTCTATACTCGATAGGTCTTCTAAGCACAACATCCCCAAAGAAACGAGAGCTTTAAATGATACACTGGACCAGATGGATTTCACAGATATCTACAGAACTTTACATCCCAACTCAACTGAATACACATTCTTCTCAAGCGCACATGGAACTTTCTCCAGAATAGACCACATATTGGGTCACAAATCGGGTCTGAACCGATACCAAAAGATTGGGATTGTCCCCTGCATATTCTCAGACCATAATGCCTTGAAATTAGAACTAAATCACAACAAGAAGTTTGGAAGGACCTCAAACACGTGGAGATTAAGGACATCCTGCTAAAAGATAAAAGGGTCAACCAGGAAATTAAGGAAGAATTAAAAAGATTCATGGAAACTAATGAGAATGAAGATACAACCGTTCAAAATCTTTGGGATGCAGCAAAAGCAGTCCTAAAGGGGAAATACATCGCAATACAAGCATCCATTCAAAAACTGGAAAGAACTCAAATACAAAAGCTAACCTTACACATAAAGGAGCTAGAGAAAAAACAGCAAATAGATCCTACACCCAAGAGAAGAAGGGAGTTAATAAAGATTCGAGCAGAACTCAACGAAATCGAGACCAGAAGAACTGTGGAACAGATCAACAGAACCAGGAGTTGGTTCTTTGAAACAATTAATAAGATAGATAAACCATTAGCCAGCCTTATTAAAAAGAAGAGAGAGAAGACTCAAATTAATAAAATCATGAATGAGAAAGGAGAGATCACTACCAACACCAAGGAAATACAAATGATTTTAAAAACATATTATGAACAGCTATATGCCAATAAATTAGGCAATCTAGAAGAAATGGACACATTCCTGGAAAGCCACAAACTACCAAAACTGGAACAGGAAGAAATAGAAAACCTGAACAGGCCAATAACCAGGGAGGAAATTGAAGCAGTCATCAAAAACCTCCCAAGACACAAGAGTCCAGGGCCAGATGGCTTCCCAGGGGAATTTTATCAAACGTTTAAAGAAGAAACCATACCTATTCTCCTAAAGCTGTTTGGAAAGATAGAAAGAGATGGAGTACTTCCAAATTCGTTCTATGAGGCCAGCATCACCTTAATTCCAAAACCAGACAAAGACCCCACCAAAAAGGAGAATTACAGACCAATATCCTTGATGAACATGGATGCAAAAATTCTCAACAAGATACTGGCCAATAGGATCCAACAGTACATTAAGAAAATTATTCACCATGACCAAATAGGATTTATCCCTGGGACACAAGGCTGGTTCAACACCCGTAAAACAATCAATGTGATTCATCATATCAGCAAGAGAAAAACCAAGAACCATATGATCCTCTCATTGGATGCAGAGAAAGCATTTGACAAAATACAGCATCCATTCCTGATCAAAACTCTTCAGAGTGTAGGGATAGAGGGAACATTCCTCGACATCTTAAAAGCCATCTATGAAAAGCCCACAGCAAATATCATTCTCAATGGGGAAGCACTGGGAGCCTTTCCCCTAAGATCAGGAACAAGACAGGGATGTCCACTCTCACCACTGCTGTTCAACATAGTACTGGAAGTCCTAGCCTCAGCAATCATACAACAAAAAGACATTAATGGTATTCAAATTGGCAAAGAAGAAGTCAAACTCTTCCTCTTCGCCGATGACATGATACTCTACATAGAAAACCCAAAAGTCTCCACCCCAAGATTGCTAGAACTCATACAGCAATTCGGTAGCGTGGCAGGATACAAAATCAATGCCCAGAAGTCAGTGGCATTTCTATACACTAACAATGAGACTGAAGAAAGAGAAATTAAGGAGTCAATCCCATTTACAATTGCACCCAAAAGCATAAGATACCTAGGAATAAACCTATCCAAAGATCGAAAGGATCTATACCCTCAAAACTATAGAACACTTCTGAAAGAAATTGAGGAAGACACAAAGAGATGGAAAAATATTCCATGCTCATGGATTGGCAGAATTAATATTGTGAAAATGTCAATGTTACCCAGGGCAATATACACGTTTAATGCAATCCCTATCAAAATACCATGGACTTTCTTCAGAGAGTTAGAACAAATTATTTTAAGATTTGTGTGGAATCAGAAAAGACCCCGAATAGCCAGGGGAATTTTAGAAAAGAAAACCATATCTGGGGGTATCACAATGCCAGATTTCAGGTTGTACTACAAAGCTGTGGTCATCAAGACAGTGTGGTACTGGCACAAAAACAGACACATAGATCAGTGGAACAGAATAGAGAATCCAGAAGTGGACCCTGAACTTTATGGGCAACTAATATTCGATAAAGGAGGAAAGACTATCCATTGGAAGAAAGACAGTCTCTTCAATAAATGGTGCTGGGAAAATTGGACATCCACATGCAGAAGAATGAAACTAGACCACTCTCTTTCACCATACACAAAGATAAACTCAAAATGGATGAAAGATCTAAATGTGAGACAAGAGTCCATCAAAATCCTAGAGAAGAACACAGGCAACACCCTTTTTGAACTCGGCCATAGTAACTTCTTGCAAGATACATCCACGAAGGCAAAAGAAACAAAAGCAAAAATGAACTATTGGGACTTCATCAAGATAAGAAGCTTTTGCACAGCAAAGGATACAGTCAACAAAACTCAAAGACAACCTACAGAATGGGAGAAGATATTTGCAAATGACATATCAGATAAAGGGCTAGTTTCCAAGATCTATAAAGAACTTATTAAACTCAACACCAAAGAAACAAACAATCCAATCATGAAATGGGCAAAAGACATGAAGAGAAATCTCACAGAGGAAGACATAGACATGGCCAACATGCATATGAGAAAATGCTCTGCATCACTTGCCATCAGGGAAATACAAATCAAAACCACAATGAGATACCACCTCACACCAGTGAGAATGGGGAAAATTAACAAGGCAGGAAACAACCAATGTTGGAGAGGATGCGGAGAAAAGGGGACCCTCATACACTGTTGGTGGGAATGTGAACTGGTGCAGCCACTCTGGAAAGCTGTGTGGAGGTTCCTCAAACAGTTAAAAATATACCTGCCCTATGACCCAGCAATTGCACTGTTGGGGATTTACCCCAAAGATACAAATGCAATGAAACGCCGGGACACCTGCACCCCGATGTTTATAGCAGCAATGGCCACGATAGCCAAACTGTGGAAGGAGCCTCGGTGTCCAACGAAAGATGAATGGATAAAGAAGATGTGGTTTATGTATACAATGGAATATTACTCAGCTATTAGAAATGACAAATACCCACCATTTGCTTCGACGTGGATGGAACTGGAGGGTATTATGCTGAGTGAAGTAAGTCAGTCGGAGAAGGACAAACATTATATGTTCTCATTCATTTGGGGAATATAAATAATAGTGAAAGGGAATATAAGGGAAGGGAGAAGAAATGTGTGGGAAATATCAGAAAGGGAGACAGAACGTAAAGACTGCTAACTCTGGGAAACGAACTAGGGGTGGTAGAAGGGGAGGAGGGCGGGGGGTGGGAGTGAATGGGTGACGGGCACTGGGGGTTATTCTGTATGTTAGTAAATTGAACACCAATAAAAAATAAATTAAAAAAAATAAAAAAATAAAAAAAAATAAAACAAACAAACAAAAAAAGAGAAGACATCCAGATGACCAACAGTCACATGAGAAGATATTCATCATCACTCACCATCAGGGAAATTCAAATCAAAACTACCATGAGATATCATTTCACTCTAGCCAGAATGGCCAAAATCACAAAAACAATAAACAAGAAGTGTTGGCAGGATGTGGAGAAAAAGGAGCCCTCTCACACTGTTGGTGGGAACGCAGACTAATCAAGCCACTGTGGAAAACAGTATGGGAGGTCCTCAAAAAATTAAAAATAGAAGTACCCTACAATCCAATAATCACTCTACTGGGTATTTACCCAAAGTATTTAAAGTAGCTCAAAGGGATACATGTACCTCTATGTTTATAGCAGCATTAGTTACAACAGCCAACTATGGAAGCAGCCCACGTGTCCTTCCGTAGATAAATAGAGAAATGGTATGTATAACATTATTCCACCATAAAAAAGAATGAAATCTTGCCATTTGCAACAACATGGATGAAGCTAGTGAGTATAAAGCTAAGTAAAATAAGTTAGTCAGAGAAAGACAAATATCATATAATTTCACTCATGTGTGGAATTTAAGAAACAAGACAAATGAGCAAAGGGGGGAAAAATAGATAAACCAAAAAAAAAAAAAAAAAAGACTCTTAACTATAAATAACAAACAGATTGTTACCAGAGGGGAAGTTGGTGGTGGGATGGTGAAATAGGTGAAGGGGAGTAGGAGTACACTTACCTCAATGAGCATTGAGTAATATGTGGAATTGGTGAGTCACCATATTGTACTGAATCTAATTTAACCCTGTATGCTAACTAACTAGAATTAAAATTTAAAATGTCATGTTAAAAAAAAGAAATAGGTGGATTAAAAGTACACTTAATAAGATGAGCACTAACTAGTGTATAGACTTGTTGAATCACTATACTGTACACCTGAAACTAATATAATACTATGCATCATCTGTACGAGAATTAAAATAAAAAATATTTAAAACAAAGTATTTAAATACATGATTTTTAAAGCAATCATGTATAATATAAACTATTTAAAAAGGGAAAAATAAGGGTCCATTCAAGATAAAAGTTTTAGGCAGAATGCGGGGCAATCCTACAGATCTCTCTCTTGCTTCAACAGTGTTTGGATGGAATACACCAGAGACACCTCTTCTTCCAGCCTCAGACCACCATCCAATTTCTCTTCCAGTTGCAACCTTCAGAAACATCTTCTCAGCCATCCTCAGCCTCTGAGATCAGTCAACGTGTTTGGCTGGATAGCTTCTTACTATCCATCAACCGTGAGCTCCCACATTTCTCAGAATTATTCCACCCAGGTGGAGGTCACTGTCAACCCCTCGGTTAGCATGTATCCACCAGCCTCCTACACTTACCACTCTCTGGGTCTCTACTTCCACTGTAACAATGAGGCTCTGAGGGCATGGGCCACTTTTCCGTGACTTGCCTGAGGAAAAGCTCCAGGGCACCAGCATCTCTTCAAGACACAAAACCAGTGGTCTGTACCCTGCCTAAGATATGCAGAAGCTGTCCCAAGATGAGTGAGGTAACACCCTGGATGCCATGGAAGCTACCATAGTCCTGGAGAAGACCCTGAACCAGTCCATTTTGTATCTGCATGCCCAGCGTTCCACACCCATATCTCTGCGACTTCCCGGAGAACCACTTGGTGGATAAAGAAGTGAAGCTCAACAAGAAGATGGCAATCACCTGTCTGACCTCCCAAGCTGGCTGGTCTCCAGGCTGGGCTGGGCAAGTATCTCCTGGAAAAGCTCATCTTCAAGCATAGCTAGCAGCTTCAGAGTTTCTGCTTATGTCTTTCCCTGCAGCCACTGGGCAGCTTTTTAACCACCTTGGAGACCTTTTCCAAGCCAGGAGCCATATGGAAACAATAAAGCTTTTTGTGGGAAGAGGAAAAGAAAAGAAAGAAAAGAGAAAAGAAAAGAAAAGAAAAGAAAAGAAAAGAAAAGAAAAGAAAAGAAAAGAAAAGAAAAGAAAAGAAAAGAAAGAAAAGAAAAGAAAAGAAAAGAAAGGAAAGGAAAAGAAAAGAAGAAAAGAAAAGAGAAAAGAAGAAAGAAAAGAAAAGAAAAGAGAAAAGAAAAAAATAAAAGGAAAAAAGGGGGAGAAGTAAAAAAAAAAGTAAGAGTTTTATCTGAGGGGTAAGGAACGATCAAAATAAAGGGGGAAAGGAGTAGAAAGAGTGGTGGGTCCATGGGAGTGCCACTTGTACTGGTATTCTTTTAGCTCTGTGATTATTTTTGTAATGAAAGCTTTCTATTAAACTTTAACATACATATAGAAAATTGCATATAAAAAAAGAAAATTGCATAAATATTAAGTAGACAGCTTAACGAATTATCGCCAAGTGAACACATCTGTGTAACCAGCACCCATATTGGGATACGGAAATTTATAAGAACCCCAAGAGCTTCCTTCTGCTGCTGTCCAGTCAGCACCCTCCAAAGGTGAACACTATGGGGACTACAGACAGCACAGATTAGTGTTGTCTGTTGCTGAAATTCATATGAAAGGAATTATGCATACAGTCGTCTTTTGTGTCTGGTTTCTTTTGCACAATATGCCTAAAAGATGCAGCCATGTTGCTACTTATAATTCCTGTTTGTTCATTCTGATTTTTAAATAATCTAAAAATGCTGCAATTTATCCTTTCTATTGTTGATAAATGTGTATTTCTTCCAATGTTTGGCTCTTATAAATAGTGCTGCCGCAGATGTCTCTGTTCACTCATAAGTATATATTTCTGACAGAAATACGCCTGAGCATAAGGAAAACACCTTGCTGGTTCATAGGATAAATACATATTTAGCTTTAGTAGATATTGAAAAAATAGATTTATGAAGTAATTATACCAACTTATATTTCTACAACCAGTGTATAAGAGTTCTAATCACTCAACATCCTCACTAATACTTAGCACTATTAATTTTTTATTTTAGTCACTCTAGTGTCTATCTCAACATGTAGTTTTAAAACATTTTGTATCTGGCCAAAACATAATAAAATTTAATTAAAAGTTCTCATGATTTAGGAATTTACTTTTAATTTAATTCCTTTAATCAAGAAAACCTAAATTTCTGCTATCATATTATGTAAAAGAGTGATGGATTGATTGATATTATCATAAACACAGATAATGACAGTCATTAGAGAGGCAGATTAACATAATAGTTAATATCTAATGTCTGAACATAGACCATCTGAATTTAATCTTGGATCCCCCACTTAATCGTGGGCAAGTTACTTAAATATGTTTGCCTTAGATTCCCTCATCTACAAAATGCCAGTAATAATAGTATATACTTCATAAGACTGTTAGGATTAAATAAGCTACTACATAAAAGAGTAAAAATATGAGTAAAAATAGTGAGCAAGCAGTAAATAAATAGTTGTTCTTATAGTAGCTAAGCCTACTTGAGATTATTTACACATACACATATTTTTACACAGTCATTTCTTAAGCTTGTGTGAAATAAGGGGAAACTATCCTCCCCCATTCTGGTTACATACCTAGGAAAAACATCTCATAAGAAAGGAAGGAAGGAAGGAAGGAAGGAAGGAAGGAAGGAAGGAAGGAAGGAAGGAAGGAAGGAAGGAAGGAAGGAAGTAAAAGCACAATTACTCCAAATTTCTACTTAGATTTACCCTAGATACTTTAGCACAGTTTATTTTAAATCATGGAATACATTAAAGTTTACTTGTCCAAACTCCTCAATTTCAAATTAGGAAGATGAAGCCTGGAGATGTTAAGTGCTTTGTGCAAGATCACATACCAATTAGCAACAAATATAAAGCCCACTGACCCTAAACCCAGTGCTTAGGTATTTCTCCAATAAAGCCTCTCCATCTGTAGCAAGATTTAAGAAGCTAAATCCATCAGGGTCCATAGATCAGTGTCAGAATAATTAAGTACACTCAAAACTGCTCGGGAAGGAAAGTAAAAAGTTAATATTAATTAATTAATTAAGTGCATATGCACATTCTACCATTAAAACCCAAACTTATCTACTTCAAGATATCAAAGAACTTATAAGTGATTTATTTAGTACATAAAGACAAATTTATGTCATTCCATTGAATTAATACTGTGAAAATCAATTACATTGCTTAATACAGAGATTCTATCAGATTTGGAAAACTTTGTATATTTCCAAAACTCATTGATGTCTTTCAAAGATAAGACATCTACCTCCTGAAGATAATACTGCCTTATTCCATATTCTTTTCAATTATTGATATTTACTTTTAGTGGGATCTCAAGTAATCAGATTAAACATAAAGATCATTGACTTTTATTCTTTTGAATTTAATAGAAGATACTTTATTGCAAAATGCTGCATTTTTATGGAGTGTTTCTTTTTTTATAGAGTGAAATTAGGTTTGCAAATATGAAAGCTAGATATTAGCAAAAGTCAAGATCTCTCTATGGTTCAAATATTTTGTTTTATAATGACCAAGCTATGAATCAATTAATAACCACGTAGTTTATGTAGACAACTTTGTCTTTATCTCTGAACTATATGACATTAACAAAAACACTGCCAAGTCATCCTTACAAGCAAAGGTTTCAGTAAGATCACAAGTTTCAGGCTTTTTTTTGTGATCCTCTATCCTATTTAAATATATTCCATCTTTCATCACCATAGCCCTTACCATCTGGCTCAATTTACCCATCCATGAAATTTACTGAGATTGAACACAATTCCTTCCATAGCTCAAATGGTATGAAAACCAACTGCCAATGTATTCACTAGTAAAGATTCTGGTTTTCAAGGAAGTACTCATGAAACAAGAGCCCAGCACATGGTAAGCAGTTAATCTGCTGAGGGAAGGACTGTATGAATAACACAGTAGCTGCATAACCTATATAGTTTTTTTAACTGTTTTATTATGGAAATTTTCAAACCTTCAGTAAAGGTGAAAGAATTATATGGTATTCACCTACATATTTACCATCTAGACTCTATAGTTGACGTTTCTTTTAGAGTTGCCTCATTATGTATCTGTCCAGCTTATTTTCTGATGCATTTCACGGTATGTTGTAGATACTATTGTCCAACACACTAAAACCTTTCAATACAACTTTTTATTTTATTTTATTTTTTGAAGTTAGAATTTTACATTATGTGAATTATGGGAATCTCTTAAGTTTACCATTTGAGAAGTTGTGAGAAATGCATACTCTCAAGTAGCCAAAACCACTATCCATCAACCCAGTTAGTTCCCTTGTGCCACTCTCCAGTGAATTTCTACCCTCTATACATAAAGGCAAGCATTGTTCTGACTTGTTTACCATAAAGTCATTTTACCTAACATAAAACTTCATATAAATGGAATAATGCAATATTCATAATATATGGAAAAGTATGTAACACACAGTCAGGTACTTAGTACACACTCAACAAATATCTTCTTGAACTGCTTTCAGAGTTATAGGTACCACTCAGATCTGACTTGGTTTCCTTTCTTTTTGCTCCCATAATCTTTACTTCTGAAATCTCATCCAATCTTATAGCTCCAGTTCCGATCACTAATTCTAATAACTCCCCTAAGTTCTAGTTCTATGTTCCCAAACACTGCTGCACAAAGCATCCATATTTGATAGTAACCCACCACATTGGGGCACCTGGGTGGCTCAGTTGGCTAGGCATCTGCCTTCACATTGAGTCGTGATCTCAGGGTTCTGGGATCAAGCCCTGCATTGTAGGGCTCTCTGCTCTCCCCCACCCCTGGTCATGCTCATACGCTCTCTCTCTCTCAAATAAATAAATAAAATCTTAAAAAAAAAAAGCACCATGTCTTCATACTCAATATATCTAAAACCAAATGCACCCATTTCATCTGTAATGGAAATACCACACACCCAAGCAATTCCTAAACTTTCTTTACTCTGTCTTCTTCTTCAGACATTTGCTGGCCAAACCAGTAAATTCTCTCAGATGACATATATTTATATTTTATTTCCCTCCCCTCCTTTATTCCAAATGCCAATACCCTATTTCAGATCATTACCCACCTCTGAATTGTAGTATTGTAATGGCACCCCAACAAAGTCCCTTGTGTCTAGTCTCTCCCATTTTTAATTCATCTCACATTTTTCCATGATAAATCTCCTTGAAACATTGCTAAATTCATTTTGCTCATCCCTCAAAACCCTTCCATGACTTCCCATTGCCTATTGAGTAAATTCAGATTACTTTATCCACCATTCAAATTCTCCTCCCTTTAGCCCCACCTAATCCTTACAATTTCATTTCCTGTTACTCTTTAAATCCAAGTCAAAAAACATTAAAAGTTATTGCCCATTAATGACCTATCACTTCTAACACTTTGTAACTACTAACATCGGCTCTTGGGCCAGCAATTCATCTCACATCTCATGTCCAAATTCTTTATTTCAGCTAAGGCCCAGAGAAAATGTCACAAATCTTTCTATGAACTACTAACTGAAAAATCTTGTTTTTCTCTTACCCAAGTAGCACTGTGTTTAAAGTTGGATTATGGCACTTATCCTTTCTTGTCATCTAATAGATTTTTATGCTACTCATTAACTGGTGAGGTGGGCCAGGTCAGTAAGTCTCTATACGCTCTAGAGTCAGGTAGACAGAGGTCCAAATTCTAACATAGCTACTCACTAGGTAAGTGACCTTAGGCAAAGTAGCTAACTTCACACATATTATCTGTAAAAGCAGGGACAAAATTAACTTCACCTACTATTATAAAGACTGATTATGTATATAAAGTGCTTACTGCACTGACATTCAAAGAGTAGTAGGTATTTGCCCAAGCTTCATATATGCCAGAAGTTTTCAGAGATTAATCTTACTTAGTGTTTACAACAATGCTATAAAATAGGTTTAATCCTATTAATATCACTTAGGATTTGAAGACATTGAGGATTTGGTCACATATATGGTGAGTGTCAGAGAAACTGCAGGCCCTTTATTCATATTTATATTCCTCATAGTAATATGCCACTTACTAGGTGCTCAGTTAACAACAATAAGAAAATAGTGAGTAAGTCATATTGTTGAGAAACAAACAAAAAATATGTACCGGCCAAAACCAAATAAGAAGGTAGCTATACTAATAAATCAATCACAGCTAATGGTCTATGTTACATTTCTTCATGATGTGAGAAAAGGTAATCACAACACCTATTAAAAAATGATTCTGAATTTGGAAGTCATCCTGAGAAAAGAGGAAGAAAATAGCAAAATAATACCCTGCTGCAGACAAAGTAAACTTAATTTATCTTAGGTAAAATAATCCAAAACACCTGGAAGGCAGTAGTGACAAAAAAAGACCCGAAGAAAGAATGGATAGCAGATGATATATGGGCTTGCATTACAATACAGCAACAGAAGGATGAAAGAAAAAAAGTACCTAATGTAATTTTGCTGTAAGCTCAGAGGAATCATGATACTGAACAGAATTTCACCTAGAAAGCTCTGGTCAGTTCTGAATATCACAGTATGTAATAGTTGTAAAACACTGGAGGCACTTCCAAGGAAAGCAATAAAAGTGAGCCCAAAAATAGTTGGATGTGGGCTGAATCTACACCATGCTTCTATGTGCAATTGGATTGTAAAATTCAGTACCGACCATTTATTTCCATTAACACAGCAGCAAAGAACAGATTGGCCTAAAGAATCAAATAATTTTGCAAATGTCTACATCTGTGTGTGCAAACTTATGAAATCTCTGAAAAGTCAGGATATAGTCCCTTTTCGGGACTTAAAATCTAGAGAAAATGGGCTACTTTTCAGTCTTCTCTAGACATAGGACAAGTAAACCCAGAAAAATACTGTTTCTAATGAAAGTTCAACCCGCTACTCCATTGCGGAGTGGGACAATCAGGCAAAAGTAGCACGAACAAGGAGAGAATGTAGGGCTTGCTAGAGAAGAAACACAGGACCTTCATGATGAAAAGATTGGGTTGTCTAGCTATATGCTTGGTTCAAAAATCCCAGTTCTACTAAGTAATTAGCTATGTTCACCTCGGGGAAATTATTCAACCTCACTGGACCTCAATTTATGCAATCAGGCCTAATTACAGTACTTCTCACAAAGAGAAGAAATAAAAATTAAATGAACTGATATAGCTAGTGCACTTAGAACAGCATCCAATACACAATTTGCATTCTTTAAGTGTGAGTTATTACATATTATTTTCAAAAAATAGGCTTGAAATCAAATGATAAAGGGGAGTAAGATTGAAGGGAATTTCCAAAATTTATAGTCAGAAATTCTGGGTTCAAATTGGAGTCACAGGACTAATTTGATGTGACATGATCTATAAAATGCTCTAACTCTGTGTCTCAGTTTCCTTAGATATGATAATATTTCTTTTCTTAAATCAAATGATTTCTATGGTGATCAAAGTATATAAAAGAAGGAAGTCTATAAAAATTCATATTAACATTATTTACTATTATTATCAGAACATGTCAGAGTCCAAGGTGCTTAATAGATATTCAGTAAATGTTGATGTTAGATGAATATTATAATAAATAAATTTTTTTGAGATAATTATTCAGAAAATTAAAAAGGAGAGAAGAATTTACATAGCCAACACTTAAAAAGATCCATTTGGGGGTTATATTGATTGATTGATTTTGTTTTAATTTTTCAGATAATTATCTCAAATTTTACTTTTACATATATATAATCAAAGGATTTTATTTTATTAATTTTTTTACCAGTATGTAAGAAAACTTATTATTTTTTAATGGGGAACTTGGGACAACTCTTTTTTTTCCCCAAGTTTTTATTTAAATTGCAGTTAGTAAACAGTGTAATATTACTTGCAGGCATAGAATATAATTCAACACCCAGTGCCCATCACAAGTGCCCTCCTTTTTTTTGTATTTATTTTTAATTTTTAATTTTAATTTTTATTTTTTAATAGGTGCCCTCCTTAACGCTCAACACCCATTTAGCCCATTACCCCCACCCACCTCCCCTCTGATAACCATCAATTTGTTCTTTATAGTTAAAAACATGTCTCTTGGTTTTCTTCTTTTTATTCCTCCCTGTTCATCTGTTTTGTTTCTTATATTCCACAGAGGAGTGAAATCATATGGTATTTGTCTTTCTCTGACTGACTTATTTCACTTAGCATAATACTTTCTAGCTCCATACACATCATTGCAAACCTCAAGATTTTGTTCTTTTTGATGAGTTATATTCCATTATATATACCACATCTTCTTTACCCATTTGTCAGTCAATGGATATTTGGATTCTTTCCATAATTGGCTATTGATAATGCTGCTTTAAACATTGGGGTGCATGTATCCCTTTGAATTAGTATTTTTGTATCCTTTAGGTAAATACCTAGTAGTACAATTATCAGATCAAAGGGTAGATCTATTTTTAACTTATCAAAGGCTTTTATATAAAATTTTCAAGTTAAGGTATTTTTCTCATTAGGAAAAGCAAAACAATAGGTAGAGTTATTAAATTTAAATTATATCCAATATACATGTCAAATTACCAGATCTTGGGTTTCAGCTGTTTCAGAGGTAAGATAAATAGATAACATCCAAAGGCATTTAAGTCAACAGATTTAATTTATTCCCCCACAGACCTTTTCTGAAACTAATTGCAAGGAGCAAAAATGGACTAATTTTAAAAGGCACATCTCTACTATGGAACGTTAAGAACAAAAAAGACATTTTTTTTTTTTTTTTGAGCATAGCAAAAGATTTTGTTAAATAAAGTCACACCTTGCTTCCACAAAAAAATCGCAAACACACAGAACTTCTGTCTCTAAGAACAGACTGGAAATGTGAAAAGGTGAAAGGACCTATATATATCCTCAGTGGATGTGTTCTCAGGGCAGTCGTGGGAGGAAAAAGAACAGGAATATGTGAGGAAAGGACTTTAAGACTAAGTAACGTGTGGTGATCTATACTTTGGTAATTGAAGCGAATTGACCGTTCGCCAATCAACTCCATGAAACAGACTTAAGTGTATATTCCAAACATGAGTCCCATCCTTAAGAACTACTTCTACTTTGAAATTATCACTCTTTTCAAAATTTCAGTCTCTATCACTTTTCTTTATAATAGGAATCATTTATTTCTTTTCTAAATTTTGGCCCTAACATTAAGATATAAAAAGCTATTTAATTATCCATTAGACCCAGCTTATTTCTATACAGAGGCACCAAAGAGATATTTATGGAATATTGAATTCCTTTCTTCATGGCATTAAAGTTATTAATTATTAAAAACAATAATAACACTGAAAACATTTGTTGACTGGATCTTTACGCCAAATGTGGTATACCTTTCAAAAGTCATGTGGCATTTTTATATTTATTAGTGTATTTGACCTTTGTAACAAGTCTATATAACAAACAAATATCATTATCCCCATTTTAAATTTGAAGAATCTTGACAGCCAGTACCATACTTAATAATAAAACTGTAACAGCATTCCCATTAAAGTCACGAATAAGAGAAGAATGCCTCTTTTGTCATTCTTACATAGCATTGTTCTGAAATTTCTAGCTAATGAGGTATAGACTCTGCAAAGGAGATGAAAAAATTATTTTATTTGCATGTGATTTTATTGCTCAAAATATAAAATTCAGCAAAACAGACTAACTTAAAAACCTGGAAAAAAAAGAAAAAAGAAAAAACACTTCAGCAGTTGTGTTTTGCTGCAAATGGTAAAACAACTGTAATAAATAGTGGCTCAAATATGCAAAGATTATCTTCTCATGTAAAGAATATGGACGTAGACAGCAATTCTACAGAACCATTAGGGAGTCAGCTTGGAGCTTTCTACTCTGCTATCTCTAGGGAATATCCTCATAGCTCTTAGATCCAGGAGTCACTGCGGATCAGCCAGAAAGGAGAAGGGAGAAACACAGATACCTGCTGTCCAAAAAGAACTACTGTCCAGAAGTCATATAGAATATGTCTGCTTTTATGCCATTGGCCACAACTTCCTCACATGGCTACGACTAATGGCAAAAGAGGCAGAGAAATATCTTTATTCAAGGTGACTATGTGTCCAACTAAAAATCAGGAGTTCTATTTAAGAAGAAGGGGAGAATGCATTCTGGGCATCAACTCAAAGTCACTGCTGCCAATGCAGTTCAAAATATCCACAATAAAAAATTATGAAGGAATGAAGTTAATAAAAATTACATCAAAACTATAAAATCTTGCTGAAATTTTTTAAATAAGTTTTTTTAAAAAAACAAAAATAAATATTTTCTTTCTGGATTGGTAGATTCTATAATGTAAATATATGAACTCTCCCCAGATTCATCAACAAGCACTATATAACTAAAATGAAATCCCAAAGAAATTGCATATTAAGAAAATGATTCTGAAGTGTTAGAAAATAAGTGGATGAAAATTGGTGAGAAGGTTTGGCGGGGGAAGGGAAGGGAGCTGCTAATTTACTCCATCAGATAGTATAGCACACCATAAAGTTAAATAATTAGAGCAATGAGAGATGGCACAAGAATGAACAAAGATAACAATGAAGAGGATCTTAAAGCTAAGGAGATATTTATAAAAATTTCATAAGTAATAAAATCTAGTGATAAAGATACATGACTAATTAACAAAACAAAAAAGCCCCAAACATCTCATTTTAGTGCTTAATTATTTACTTCACCTATGAAATGGCCCTTAGCTCTTCCCTTCTCAGCAATAGTTTTATGTTATGAAAGTTATAAATTCTAGTGACTAAGACCTCAGGTTCTAAAACCAGAAAAGGCTCAAATTTAAATTCTGCCTCTACTACAAGTTGATTGGATAACCTAGAGGAAAGTCCTTCCCTTTTGTAAGTCTCAGTGCAACAAAGGTCTTACCTTGCTCATCTTCTAGAAGTTACCTTGTGAGATCTCCTGCCTGGTAAGAGTGTTTTGGCTTACGTGGGAATTTGGGAGATGCCAAATAATCTATGTTAACTCTGATTTATGGTGCAGGGCTTGGGCCATGCACTATCAGCTTGACCTCTGGAGGGACTGGAAAGTGAGGTCATGTATGTGTCAGCCATATATACCTGATAGACTCCTGGTAAAAACCCTGAACAACAAAGCTCAGGTGAGATTCTCTGGCTAGCAATATACCATGCATGTTGCCACACATCTTTGCTGGGAGAAATAAGCTCTGTCCACATGGCTCCCTGCAAGAGGACAGCTGACAAATTGTACCTGGCATTTTCTGGATCCTGCCCTATGTGCCCCTTCACTTTGTTGATTTTAATCTGGATCCTTTTTTCTGGATAAAACAAGCACCATGAGTATAACAGCTTCTATAAGGTCTATGAGTGCTTCTAGTATGTCACTGAACTTGAGGGTGATCTTGGGGACTCCAAAACTTGGGTAGTCTTTGTCTTTTTCCCTACCATGGGGATACTGATACTATTACAACCTGATGGCTGTTCTGAAGATCAATGATACAATGTCCATAAAATATTTGGCACAAAGCCTGCCAAAAATAATTATTCAATAAATACTAGCTTGTATTAGTTTAACTAAGTGGGAGGAAATTGACTATTTGATAAGTCATATTGAAATTGTTTGCAGTTTATGAAAAAAAATAAAGTTAAAACAACATATCACATTTTATTTCCAAATAAGTCTAGGATAGATATACTGCATATTGAGAATTTCAGGAGCTTATAGATGAACATGTATTTGTTCTTATGGAGAGAGTGCTCTTTCTAAGCACAAAATTGGAGAGAATACCCTAAAAGGCTATGATAAATAATCTAAAAATACATAAAAATTTACATTTGTATTTCCCAAAAAGCACCTTAAACAAGATTAAAATGGGGAAACAAACTGATAATATTTGAAACATAGCACACAAATGGTTAATACTCTTCATACACATTGTAAGTAATTCTTGTAAATCAATTAAAATCGTAATTACTCGGCAGACTAATGGGTAAAGACTTTAAAAGGAATTGTAAAATATTTAAAAGGCAATTGTAAAACATTAAAAAATGTTCTCTCTCACTAGTAAGCAAAAGAAATGTAGTATTTTTCAAATGCAGTATCATTTCCACCTCATTTAAGTGAAAAGTTTACTTATTTTTTAAATAATACCCAATGTTGAACAATGGTGGGTATACTAGACATTCTTGTGCCATAAGTGGAATATGAATTGACATAATCTTTATGGCAGTTCTTTCTCTACTGTCATCAAAACTCTAACAACCATTTCTCCAATTTCTCCTTCCTCTAGCTAACCTCATCTTCTATTTCACAGGGGAAAAAAAAAAAAGCAAAAAGCAAACAGCAAATTCTCTTCTCCTAAGTCTACAACTTCATCTATATCTACACTTATTCTCTCCTCTTCCTTTCCTCTGGCAATCAAGGAGATGTCTCTCCCTCTGGATGAAGCTAATTTCATCCCCTTGCTGCAGATACTAATTCCCACCCTCCACATTCGTTAAGTCCACACCATCATTTAAATTTTCTCCCATTTAGATCTAGCCTCTGGCATCTATACCCTTTCAACTTATCTCCTACTTAATTGACTTCACCTTCTCAGTTTCCTGTGCTGATTTCTTATTTTTTTAATCCAGCTTTTAAATGCCACGTACCAAATATTTATTCTCTATAGGCAATTTCATCTATTCCCATGGATTTAATATTATCTCTATACTAATAACTCCATATGTCTTCATATATATCTCTCCCCTGAAACCCATATTCACATATCAAACCATCTGCATGTTATCTCCACTAGAATATCCAATAGGCATCTCAAAGTTAATAAATCTCAAATAGAACTATTAATTCATACCCCCTGCAAAACTGTTTCTCTCTCTGGCTTCTTTGTACTGGTAATAGTGCCATTTCCGGGCAAAAACCTACATGTTTTCTCAGATTCTTATTTTTTACATCTCCAATTACTCCTTCATCAAGCCCTATCAGTTCTACTCTGTAAGAATATCTCCTTTCACTATTCATTATGATCACTATAACACCAAAGTAACTCCTGAATATCCAATGGGATGTGAGGTGGATATATCCATATCCATACTAAGGGATTGAACAAACCACTTAGCCTGGAATATCTCCAGCTGTGATTGTGGAGCATGAACATCTCCTTCCTTATGGATCTCTCTATATAAATACCATAACAAAGATATAGAAAGAGAAACACATCATCATATTAAATAAGCAGTGGTTACTTTGGAGTGGTATAATTATATGAAAGCAATATTTATTATGTGTGTTTTTGTAGTTTTTATATTTTTAGTTATGATTGTTTTATATTTTTAATGCAAAACATATTCTTGAATAATAGAAAGATGCACCTAATATAATTGCTTTAAATTATAAAAACGATAGAACTAGTGACTGAAATTGAGAAATCTGCATTAAAAGAGGAGATTTTAACATTCATCTCTCAATAATGATAAGTCAGGCAGATGAAAAAAGGCAATAATGATATAAGAGATTTGAATAGCAGAAGTAACAAGCATGATCTAATAGGACAGAGAGAGAACTCCAAACCCAACAATTATAGAACACACATTCTTCTTAAGCACAAATGAAGCATTTACAAATATTGACCACAGGCTCGTCCAGAAAGCAAGTCTTAACAATTTTCAAAGAAATGGTGTAATACAGATCATGTTTGCTGACTAAAAGTTCAACATAATAAATAAGCATGTGAAAACCAAATATCCACATGTACTGGAAAATTAAACACTTCTAAATGCCTAAGGAATGAATAAGAACTTTTAGTAAGTTTTAAAAGTATATTTCAATCTTCAAAAATTCTAAAACTCCAGCCTTTGATGAAACTATTAGAAAATAGGGGCACCTGGGTGGCTCAGTGTGTTAAGCCACTGCCTTCAGCTCAAGTCGTGATCCTGGGGTCCTGTCATTGAGCCCCATGTTGGGCTCCCTGTTCATCAGGGAGCCTGCTTCTCCCTCCCCTTGTGTCCCTGCCCTGGCTCATGCTCTCTCTCTCTCTCAAATAAATAAATAAGATCCTTTAAAAAAAAAAAAAAGTAAGAAACTATTAGGAAATAGACATTCTCATATTCTGACGGTGGTAGTACAAAACTATTTCCCTATGGATGGCAATGTGATAATGTAAATTGAAATAGATATGCATCTATTCCTTGGCCCAGCAATTCTGTTCCTAGGAATTCTCTTATGAATGTGCTATGTACAAAATGACATCTATACAAAGAAATAACACCAGTCCCTCAATAGAATACTGGAGAAACAATTTTTGTTTCTTCATCACAATGGAATATTTTGTAGTCATAATAAGAATGAAATTTCTAGGACAATTCCTATTGATAGGGTACAGTGTCAGGAACAAGGGGAAAGAAGTGTACAGTATATATTCCTTTTTGTGTAAGAAAGAGGGAAATTAAGAAGAGGTATTTATATTTGTTCATATTTACATAAAGACAAACAATAGATCCTCTCACTACTCCTTTTCTACATGACATTGGAAGTCCTTACTAATGCGAAAAGGCAAGTAAAGGCGGGGAAGCATACAGATTAAGAAGGCAGATATAACATTGACTTTGTTTAAAAGATAACATGATTATGCAGAAAATCCAAAGGAATCAACAAAAATCTAGACTTGATAAATGATTATGGCAAGATGACAGGATACAAGGTTAATATAAAAGTCAATTGCTTTCTAATATACTAATAATGAATATGAGGAATTTGAAGGTAAAAACACAATATTATTTATATTAATACTCCCAAAAATGAATACTTTCTATAAAATCTAACTAAATATGTATAAGATCTATATGAGTAAAACTATAAAACTCTTGTGAACAAAATCCAAAGAAGTAAATAATTGGAGAGAAATTCCATGTTCAAAGATAAAAAGAGTCAATACTGTTAAATGTTAGTTCTTCCCAATTTGATCTATAGATTCAGTGTAATCCCACTCAAAATAATAGTAAGTTATTTTGTAGATAACAACAAATTAATGTTTTGGGGGAGATGCAAAAGACCCATACCACTCAAATCAAGACTTAACTATAAAGCTTCAGTAATTAAGATGGTGAGGTATTGGTGAAAGAATAGACAAATAGATCAATAGAACAGAATAGAAAGTCCAAAAATAGATGCCCAGAAATATAGTCAATTGATATTTGACAAAAAAAAGCAAAGATCATCTCTTCAACAAATTATTATGGAACAACTGGACATCTATCTATATGCAAACAAAAAAAAGAGAGAGAGAGACATAAACTTTATACCTTTTATGAAAATTAACAAAATTGATTATAAATCTAAATATATAAATATAAAATGCAAAACCATGAGATTCCAAGATAACATAGGAAGGAATTTACATGACCTTGAATATGAAGATGACTGTTTAGATACACCAAAGACATAAAAGAAGAAATTGATAAATTGGACTTCATTAAAATGAACCATTTCTATTCTGCAAAAGACAATAGAAGAGAATTAGAAGACTAACTGCAGACTGGGAGAAAATATTTGCAAAAGATATTTCTGATAAAAAAATATTATCTAAAATATCTTTTTAAAAACTCTTAAAATTCAACAATAAGAAAACAACTCAATTAAAAACTGGGTCAAAGATCTTAAGAGATGCCCCACCAAAGATAGGCAGATGGAAGATAAGTATATGAAAAGATGCTCCACATCATTTGTCATCAGGAAAATGCAAATTAAGTGAAATACCACTACATGCCTACTACAATGGCCAAAATCTGGAACACTGAGGACACCAAATACTGGCAAGAACACAGAGCAACAGGAACTCTCATACATTGATGGTTGGTATGCAAAATGATACAGATACGTTGGAAGACAGCTTGGTAGTTTCTCAGACTTACTCCTACTGTATAACTCAGCTGTTGTACTCCTTGGAATTTACCCAAAGGAGAGGAGAACTTATGTTCACACAAAAACCTGCACACGGATGTTCATAGCAGGTTTATTCATAATTGCCCAAGCTAGACAGCAACCACGATGTCCTTCAGTAGGAGAATGGATAAATAAACTGTAGCACATCCAGACAATGGAATATTATTCAATACTAAAAAGAACTAGGCTATCAAGCCACAAGAAGACATGGAAGGATTTTATATGCATATTACTAAGCAAAAGAAGCCAATCTGAAAAGACTACATATGGTATGGTTCCAGGTATATGACATTCTAGAAAAAGCAAACCTGTGAAGACAACAAAAAGTTCAGTGGTTTCTAGGGGTGCAGAGTGGGAGATAAGTAAATGGAATACACTGGATTTTTAAGGAAGAAAAATATTGTGTGTATTTTAATGAGGGATATATGTCATAATACATTTATGCAAACCTCTACATAGAATGTACAAAAGCAAAAGTGAACCTTAAGGTAAAATATGGACTTTGGGTGATTATGATGCATCAGTGTAGGTTCATCCCTGTGAAAAAATGTACCATTCTGATAAGTGATGTTGGTAATTTGGGAGGCCATGCAAGTGCAGAGGCAGGGGGTATATAGGGAATCTATGTACTTCCTTCTCAATTTTGCTGTAAATCTAAAACTGCTCAAAAAAAAAAAAAAGATCTTGAAAAGAAAGAAGCAAACAATGGAAGAATGCATGAAAAAATAATAGAAGCCATTACTCACAAACAGCTAAGGATTGAAATGAATAGGGAAAGTGAGCATCAGAGCCTCAGTCTACATCTTATTCCATAGTTTTCACTTATAAATCATGAATACACGTTAGCTGTTAAAAAAAATTGTTAAAAAAAAAGAAAGAAAAATGAAAATCCAACATGTCTAACCTTTTGGAATCAATGGAAGTAGTACCTAGAGAGAAAATTAAAGTCTAAAGTACATATGTTAGAAAGCTGAAAATTAATAACTTAGGTGTATAACTTAAAAAGAGAAAATCGAAAGTTGAAAAAACTAATGATCTAAGTATCTAACTTTAAAAATTGAAAAATAGCACCAGAAAAGCAAAAGATAAAAATAAGAGTAGAACCAATAAATAGTTCTGAAATCTGAAAATAGAAAAGAATCAACAGGACCAAAATTGTAATCTCTATTCTAGAATGACCAAAGAGAGGGGGAGAGAGAGAGAGAGAGAGAGAGAGAGAGAGAGAGGCAGAGACTATCAGAAATAAAAGTAAAAAATACATAAATCTGGAGAAACTACAGGTCAGAGTCTTAAGGGTGTTCAAGGGCCACCTGGGGTTGCATATGCAATGAGCTTCAGAGCTGGCCTTCTGACTCAAAACCAGTGTTTCCATTACTCTTTATATTCCTGAGGCAAATCTTCACATCTTTGGTTTGTTGGTTTGTTGGTTTTGGTAATTTTAAAACTTTATTTGAGCAAAAGTCTATTTCAATCAGCAGGATCAAACCGGAAAGGGTTAGGAGTGCTCCACCTACAGGAGGTGGTGGGGAAAGACTTTTATAGAGAAAAGTCAAAAGCAAAGTTAAGGAAATTATTGATCGGCTGTAGTTTAAAGCCTAGTCGGCTGTTTGTGATTGGTTGTTTCTAAGGTTTTGACTTTGTAACCTTGAAGCATTTATAGGCTTAGATTTTGGTTTGCTTATGTGGGCTGCCACAGCATTACAGTCATGAATGATTTAAGACATGAATGATTCAATCAATAATTATTGGCTTGGATAGAGAGAAGGAAAAAGTAGTAAGTACTTAATTTTCTTCTCTCGGGCTGCCTCTCAATCTTTGTATATATTTTTTTCCACTTCTTGTCAAGGAACGTAGAGGTGTGAAGATGTGACAGCCATACAAACTAGGATTCCAGCAGCTGCCTGGTCCTTCTCAGAAATTAAAAGTTCTCAAGGCCAAATCTGGGACTTGAAAAGCAAGAAAACCCTTAACATAAACATAATATTAAATACCTTGGCATCTACTAACTCATTCCCGTTGCTGTTACAGCAACACATATGTCACAGACAGTCACTCTAAGAATAAATGGAGCCATGTCACTTGTGACATTTTGCACGGGCCCTTCATAATTCTGAACAACCATATCATTAACAAAATCTATTGGTATTGGCGTGGGCACTCTGTAAATTTCTTTCCATTCTGTCATTATGTGTCTGTGACTCCAGGAATATAAGAAATCACTGAGGGATGCATTTCAGATGTCTAGAATGCAGTCACCTTTGCACGAGGGTAGGTTTACCCCTGCGCAGATGGGGACGAGACTCTTCAAAAACTCATAGGCATTGCTAAAGCTGAATATTTACCATCATCTCGATGGTTATATATATTCTCTCCTTCCCTTGATCTACAAATTAAAAGATAAAACACCAATGAAAGTTGTATCGAAGCAATAACTGCCAAGATTTCAAGTTTTATGTGTAAATTCCAATCTGATTCTGGAGGAAAGGAGTTACTTAGATGTTTTAGCAAAAAAAGTAACATCTTTATGCTCAAGTCTATAGTCAATTTTTTAAAAAGTATTTTGCTGTTCTTGGTTGTTTCTTTTTTTCTTCCAAGAGGAAACAAGTCACCTTAAGACCTTTTTCAAAGGATTGGATTTTTAGTGTAAGTTCTTGCATCCCCTAAAATAATAACACACATCACACCTGTGATATAGTGAGTGAGTGTATGTCACCATACCCTGATTTGGGCTTGGCGGTGTGACTTATTTTGGCCAATAGGATATTAGCAAATGGAATGCAGCAGATACAAGTGATCTTGCACTCTGGTGCTCCTTCCTGAGCCATGAGAACAACATGCCTTAGGATGCTCATGGCTCAAAAGAGGAGGGGATGTATGTAATACAATCCAGGACCCAACCTTCAGCCTGAATCCAGCTGAGCCTAGCATAGGTCACTTGAGCACCAGCCAATTTCATAGATGAGAAATACAGGATTTTGTTTTATGACACTGAGATTTTTATGGTTGTTGGTTACATAGCACTATCATAACAATATTTGACTAATACACTTAGCTACCAGACACATTTTAAGACAACCATAACTGTATAGCACTTTCCCAAAAGAAAACATGCTTTACGGTCTCAGAGTACTAACAAAATGGGAAAACATTTTTTCTTAAGTAGCTACTAGGAAGAAGGAGTAGGACCAAATGGCACTGTGAGAGTGTATTACTGTAACAAAGCCCTTTTCAGTATTATTATTACATCTATTTTGGAGATCCTAAAACAGAGAGCTCAATAATTTATCAGAAAATGGTAAAAATATGATTTCTGCTTAGGTTTTCTGATTATCTAAATCCTGTGCACTTCCAATAAGCAAGACTCTTCTCAAATCGGCTAATAAATAGAAAGTATACAAAGTAGTTTCTACAGCTTTGAAAACTCTATTCATCACTCAGAAATTAAATAAGGATATGTTCTAAAGCAAGAGCCTTCAGATTCATTTTATTTCAAGTCGCTAAGCCATTGATGAGCTTCTTTCCTCAACTAGAACATCTAAAAGTGGAGTGAAATACATTTATACAGTACTTTCTAAGAAAAACTTTAGAGACTAGATGAAACAGAGAGAAGTGAAATCTCCATGTCAAAATACCCACCTTTAAGAAATGAAATTATTCTCTTTCCAAAATAGAAATGAGAGTTCTCCCATGGACACTTGTTTATGAAAACTCTTTTTCTAAAACATATGCTCTGCAGGTGGTTCAGAAATGGGTATCTATCCTGCCATTGGATGTATATCATTACATAAAACCCGTGCTCCCCATATCCCTAGAGTCATATGTCATTTTCTCTTTTATTCTTGTTTCTCAAGAAGAGAATACAGGGAGATTACATGAGTCATTTTTCCTCCAGCATGAAAATTTGGCAGGGATGATATCATTTCCAGATGCTTTCTTATTTTTCATTTGTTTAAAGACTTTATTCATCAGAGAGTTGGAGACTTTCTAAAGTTTGGCTACATCAGTGTATCATGGGGAAGAATGTCGAAAGCATTGTCACCAGCAGCATCTCCATTATGGCCGTCGAATGAAGCTTCTAATACGTACAAGAGCTCCCCTCTTTCCATCCTGTTCAGTTATGCAATAATCTATACGTAAAGTAAAAAAGTGATTAACGTCTATGCAGACCAATAAGAGGGGGTTTAATCTAAGAACTACATCATAATTCTATTGTACAGGTAGCGGTGGATTATTGTGTGAACATCAGCAGCTGTTTTAGGGGCAGGATGACTGCAGGTTTTAGATTTACAAATTTTTTTTTAGACTTAAAAATTTTTGAAAATACTGAAAATGTTGGACATAGGCTACTCCAGAAAACACGTGCTTGAAGTATCTTTTAGCATGACTGATTTCTCCAAGTGATTATAATCTCAATTCAGTTCAGAATTCTGCCAATACCACTTAGGTATCTTGTGACATAAAGGGTCAAAATTTATTTCCAATAAAGTGATAGGAAAGTATATACACTAATATAATTAACCTGAAGTGGTATAGAAACAATTTACCTTTACAGAATTCAGATATTCCATAGTTGCACTGAGCCAGAATATCTAACAAAACTTGAAATGAGCAAACAAGTCCTAATTTCAGGGAAACTGAACTAGGTGTGACAAAACCAATCCTCCTCTCAGAGACCACTTACTCATATTTTCAAACATGTGCAATAAGTCCAATTTTTCCATTCTCTGTAGCCAGCGTTGGCCACTTGAAATGATTTAGAACCCAACTTGGAATGTCTTATCTCTTTTAAAAACAGAACTTTTAAAATTTGGTGTTACGTTTTCTTGGAACTTGTAAGATTGCATAATGAGAGATTATGTTCTCTTATTCAGAAGACCTTGGAGACTTTCATTCCAAAAGCAACATACCAACCAACTGACTAATTTTAGAAGACTAAAACACGCCATTATGCTTTCCTTCAGCTAGAAGAGAGGGGACTCTGACTCTCTCATCTCTATATAGTGCTATGAAAGCAAGGGCTGTGCACTTCGTTTGGTGCACACCTAGCACAACATTGAGCTAGTTAGGCAGAAATATTTTTTATTGCAGCACTAATGACTTTGAAGATGTCCAGGGTGAACATTTTAGCCTATCTACAAATCTTGACAATTTTCCTATTACTTTCCATGGAACTTCTACGATTTGGAGAAAATCACATCAAATAATCATTTCTTCATACCTTCATTTGAAATGTAATCGTATCCTGTTTCTGTCAAAGCCTTTGTCTCTTAGGTTTTTGTGAAATGCACATAACTTTAGTATCACATGATACCCATGTCTTTACTAGGAACCCACAGACAGGATAATTACTAATACAACATATGTAATGTCTTTGATGTAGGCTGCTGCATGTATGGCTCAGGACATCTGGAGGGTCAGCTGGAAGTCTCTTTCCCTTGGCTCCCTTGCCCCCCTCTCTTTCCCTCCTCCAGGGTCCTGGCCTTATCCTGCAGCTAGCCCTTTGATCTCTTCCTAGTTCCAGCCAGAAGAGTACAGTGACTCTTTCTTCTTCAGAGCCTAACACTTATGAAAAATAAGAACACGGTCATTTCCTGTTAATGCTGACCACATTTGTGCACTAAAACAGCCCCCCTCACCAAGAGTGAAGTTGAAAGAATTAAGGAAAGGAAAGCCAGAGATAACACATCCTGTTAATGTGTATTTTCACCAAAAATCACAAGGTATGAAAATGACAGGGATCCTACCAGAGTCAAGCCTTTTTTGCATTCTATAAGGTGAAGCATGAATCCAGTGGAACTTTTCTCAACAGCATCTTTGGTTATTTGCCCTTAAAGACGGCAAAGCCTTGGCCTCCAGACGGTAGCATCAAATGGCGGTGGAGGTGATAAGCCTTCTCTGTGTGATGTGATGTATTTCCAAATGGAGAGATTTCCTCTATATTTGCAGATTGATATACACAATTATCTCCTGAGATAGACGATCAAGCAATGTTTAAAATTTGTTGCTGTTTAGGAGAGCTAATTTCTTTTCTTAAAAAACATACATAAAATCGTGTTTTTTTTTTAAGCTTTGCTTTCTCAATGAAAAGCCCTAACCTAACAAAAGTTAACAGTGGAAGTTGACTTCTAACTAGGTGCCTATTTTAAGTGTTCATTCTGATCAAAAATATCAAATTTGGGCAGCCAGGTGGCTCAGCGGTTTAGCACCGCCTTCAGCCCATGGCCTGGTCCTGGAGACATGGGATCAAGTCCCACATCGGGCTCCCTGCATGGAGCGTGCTTTTCCCTCTGCCTGTCTCTCTCTCTCTCTCTCTCTCTCTCTCTCTCTCTCTGTGTGTCTCTAATGAATAAATAAATAAAATCTTTAAAAAAATCAAACTTAAAAATTTATAATTACTATATAAAGCTGATATTTAATGTGATTTCTAACTAGGTGCCCATTTTAAGTGTTTATTCTGATCAAAAATATCAAACTTAAAAATTTATAATTACTATATAAAGCTGAAATTTAATAGCCAACATAACCTTTTCAAAAGGAATTCCTAGTGTGACCCACTTAGCAGACTTTGTTTTCACATCATCCTATTCATATAAGAAGCTAAGGGATTTTTTCTTTATTTAGAACAAGTGAGATGAAATAGTTGTTATTCTTATTTTGATGTTCTTGAAGGGCAGATCAAATGAAGCTTATCTGCAATAATAATGATTGATGAGCTTCATCTAATGTTAATCCTCAATACCTCTGAGAACAATCCCAATAGATGCAAACAGCAACGAAATTCCTGCTCAATGAAGGGCATTATAAGTACACACAAGCATGTGCAATTAGCAATTTATTTTTTAAAAAGAGAGAAAAAAAGGTATTTATGTCAACCCTAGCACAGCATAAAGGAAAAAGACCTGACATTGTGATTTTTAATTCCTGGGAATATATCCCAGCTGTGGCACTTAAGGAGAGTGGACATTGGAGACTATCACAAATCTCTGTGAAACTTAGAGTCCACATGTATAAAATGAGCACTTGTTAATTGTTTCTTTCTTTTCTCTCTTGATTTTAAATTCTATAAGGTTAGAAACTTTTGTCCTTCTGGTTCATTTTTGCTTTACAAGTGTCCAGCATAATGCCTGGGTTTTAGTAAATGCAGAATAAATATTTGATGACTGAAAGAATGAAATCATTCAGCTTTCAATAAATATTTATTGTGTATCTCATGTGGCCCAGGTGCTGTTCTAGTTGCTAGGTATAGGGTAGTGGGAGTGGTTAGAAAATAGAGAAAAATCCTTACCTTTGTGGGGCTTACATTCTAACGAGGAAGACAACTAGCAGAACAAGTAGGTAAATGTGATGCCAAAAAATATTTAAAAGTTAAAGTTGGAAGGAAAGATAGGAAATGTTGGCTGATAGAAAGGTTTCATGAGATTTCAGTCAGGATTACTAGCAAAGTCCTTGGTAAGAAGGTGACTTTCAAGCAAAAGCTTGACAGTGACAATTTCAAGCAGAATGAACAAAAAGTATGAAAACTCTGAGGTAGGATTTCCAAGAAAAAAAAAAATGCACAGGTGCCAGTGTAGCTTATGGAGCAATGTGCATAGAGGGAGAGAGGATGGAGTCAGAGAGGTAGAGGGGAAGCAACAAATCATAGGGCTTGTAAGTTATATCAAGGGCTTTGGCTTTTATTGTGAGAGACAGGAAGCTGCTGGAAGGGTCTGAGCAGAGGAGTGACATGATCTGACTTATATTTGAATAGGATCACTCTGGCTGTGGTGTTAGTAATAGATTATAGGAGACAAGTGTAGAAATAAACACCTACCTCATAGCATTTTGGTAAGGACTACTCAGAAATACATGTGGAGAGCCTAGTGCAGACCGAGCACTAATTATCCTTCCTCACTACAGAGAAGCTATTAGCATTCTCACAGGTAAGAGTTGTGCTCTTCCTGTAGGATATATACTAAGGTTCTGCGTAGGCCCTGTTAACAATCCCAAGAGATCATGCCTCCAATATGGCTGCCTGGAAGTTAAGATATTGAATGAATATGAGCAACAATAATCAATGGATTACCAAGAGAAATGACCTAATAAAATTACTTAGGCAAAGTGAAGTAGTCACCCTATTTACCATCCATGCCCTGCACCAAAGGATCTCATTCATTTCATGGTGAGGCATCAAAGGGTTGTGTGGACACTGGGAATTTAGCTTTTATCGAATGTTTGTATCTAAAGTCCATAGTACCAACGTCAAAGAGCAGCCATTCACATCAACATCTACAAACAAACAGAGAGGTGCTTCATACCCCGTGTCTGGCATGTTTTCCTCAGGAGAAGCTAAAACTTCACACATGACAAAATCCAGGAATCTCAATTACATTTCTCCTTAAAATCTCATCATTAGACTTTAAGGACATTTTATTCTTTGAAGAAATATCTGCTTAGTTTTATTTCTGTTTAATTAAAAAGAACCCAGCAACCTGAAGGGAGCCATTCAAGCAGCCCTGACCTTGCAAACAACCAACTGAGCAGGTGGTGTTTCCTTTCCCAGTTTCCTATAACTGTTCTCATTTCAGTGCTACTCCTGGGAGAGTTTGTAGCAATTAATTCAACATCAGTTTACTGAGTATCTGTTTTGTATCGGGTGCTGTTCTAGGTGCTAATGACATAGCAGTGAACCAAATAAGACATTGCTCTCTGGGAGTTCACCTTCAAGTGCCAACTGGAGATTAAAGAAGAGGAGAGAGATGAGCATAAGAAAGAATAACTGACATCCAGTTCTTCCCTTTTGCTGCACCTCTCCATCTCCAACCACTCTCATCTGGTGGCCTTTGGTAGATGCCAATAATAGCCTTGTCTGGGAAAGAAAATACATGAGAACAAATCGGGGCTTTCCTCTAAAATGTTGAGGAATTATGTTTTACTTTTAGGGGATCCAAGCACATACCACATCTTGTATGTGCATTTCTGTCTGTATATGTAATACTGAGCAGAAAGGAATGGAGGGGGATGTGTATTTGAACTTTGTTCAAAGCAAATAAGTAAAACTCAGTAATATTAGCTTTTTATTTATTTTTATTTGTTTTTAATTTTATTTATTCATTCATGAAAGACACAAAGAGAGAGAAAGGCAGAGACATAGGCAGAAGGAGAAGCAGGCACAGAGCCCAATGTGGGACTTGATCCTGGGACTCCAGGATCACACCCTGAGCCAAAGGCAGATGCTCAACTGCTGAGCCATCCAGGCATCCCAGCTTTTTATTTTTAAATAAAACTTTTGAAACTTTGTAATTTTAAATAAAATTTTAAAAACGTTGTAATTTTCCCTTTAATTATTAGTTCTATCCATTTTAGTTTTAGTTACTACAGTTAAAACATTTATCCAGAGCTACTGTTTTTTTCAGAATATGTTTACTATGTAAGATTATAAAAGACGTTTTTTGATTGCCTTCTCAGCATCTTTTCCCCATTCTACATTCTTATGAGAACCCAAACTTTATTCAGTGACCCTTTCCCATTTACGATGCCAGACAAAGGTGACATCCCAGAGGTAATTCATGGTCAGCCTCAACCAATCAGGTTGGAGCACTCCAGGGAGGTGTCAATGCTTTAGGAATGGACATGTGACCCAAATTGGTTTAGTCAGACTGAATGGAAGATGTCCATGGTTGGGGGAGAAATTTCCTCTCTCTCTCTCTCTCTCTCTCTCTCTTCCCTGCTAGATAAAAGTAAGAGATTAGCGTTAACTCTGTGAGAGAAAGAACCTGAGGCTACCACTGAGCTCTTAAATGAATCAAACCTGAAGCTATAGAAGATGATTGATTTGTTTACTGTCTAAGCCAATCTGAGTAGGTACTCTGTTACTTGCAGCCCAAAGCATTATATCAGGTACACACTAGAATTGTCACCGCTCTAGGAAAATGCAGGATTTATTTGCGATTCAGATTCCAAGCAGGAAGAGTTTCTTCATACCAGAGTCTTTTTAAACCACCCTTGTTTTTATGACATGAAGGAAGAAAGCTGTGCCAGAGCACAAAAGTCGATTCTGGCAGAGAACACACACACACACACACACACAAACACACACACACACAGAACTTTCATACTAGTTTTAACACTACAGACCCACTGTACTAAGGGCTTACTTTGTATCCCCAAGGATGGGATTTTAAACAAGAGCGTAAGTAAAGATCATATTATAGTAATAGGGTTCTGAAACAGAAGTCCTACAGACTTAACTGTGTAGGACAAGAACAATGTAGGGCATAGAGAGGATCTAGATGGGATTATACTGATTCTGTTCCTTGGTAAAGAGGAATGGGAGACAGATAATAGAAACTACTGTATATCTTATATATTCTATTATACTATAAAATATATCAAGCATTTATGTGTAGTAAATTGTATTGTTTTTCTTGTGACTATTCAGTCATTCTCAGAAGATCCTATTCTTAAATCCACAAATAAGTGCCAAGATTTGCTATCTATAGACATATTGGTAAATTCTTTCTCTAGTAGATTGTTTGCAAATATAGTTTCATCAATTCTTCCCATTTTGGGAAGCACATGTCTTTATAAAGTGATTTCACTGTTCTTCTCAAGGTGGAGATGTTTTTCCTCCCCCTGATGTGGCTGGTCCTATCTTATGACTTGTTAGAGCCAATGGAATGCAATAGAAGTGATGGTGTAGGGCTTCAGAGCCTTAACTTCAAGAATCCTTGCAGCTTCCTCTCTTGCCCTTTTGCTGCTCTGAGACTATTATGTAAGAAAGGCCAGCAAGGTCCTAGGAGTTGGCCCATGAGGGAGAGAGAAGGAGACCTGTGGGAAAAAGCCCGGGCATCTCTTTGGGGGCCCAGGCACATTACTGAGACCAACTGGGACTATCAGTCCCCAGTCAAAACACCAACTGACAGCAGCCTACACTGATGACAGTCATCTGGTAAGACCTGCAGAAGTACCACTCAGCTGAACCCAGCCCATATTTTAGAATTGTGAGCAACTGAATTATTGGTATTTTAAGTTTTGGGGTTGAAACTGATAGAGCCTCCCTGTCTATTGAAGTCAGGATTCTGGTGCAAAATTGAGTCAAGTACACTCCTTGTAGGATTCTATCTTAAGGAAGCTTTCTTTTTCTACTTGGATATGCAATATGTCATGTTATAAATAAATGGCTTAGAAAGTCTGAGAGGTATTTTTTAGGAAGAAGCCATTCTGGAAGGAAAACAACCTCCTCCATGGAAGGCCCAGTTCCCTTCATTCTATACCAATGACACTTTCCCTAGCCCTCATACGTACTCTCCCACCTGCCTGCCATAGATCACATTAAATACAGTCCTGATTGGAGCTAGAATGGTAAAAAAGGCACATTCTCATTTCACGAGACAGTCGTTGTGGGGCAGTGGCTAGTTCAAAAAATAGAACTTATAGCTTCATCAGCCTCCAGGCCAGGGGTCAGACATAGGAGTCCACCACTAAGGGTCCTGGAGCATCCCTCACTCGCCCTATAAGGTAAGCCTCTCTCCCCTCATTGTCATCCACTGTTCTCTGGACTCTAGTGAGAGAGAACATGGGCTGGAGATGAGGAAGCAGGGTTAATAGTTTGGCAGCCTTTTACTAAGTGCTTTAGGGATCTATATAAAACCTCTCTGTATAATATTCTGTCCTCAACTTTGGGACATCATTTAAACATTCGGAGACAACAGGGTAATAGTCATTAAATATCTAGTTATATGATTTATTAGTCTATTGAGACTTTGTGTAAAAAGAAGAACCTAAGCCAATATTTCCCAGTTGGTAGGCTGAAAAATTGGTTATTATTAAGAGTTCCACAAACTGAATCATATTCCCTTTCATTAATTCAGCAAACACTGAAGAGTATTTAGCAGGAAGACCTGTGGCTATTGCAGAAACAAGTCACGCAAGGTCTCTGCTCTTGAGGAGCATAGTCTAGTGAAGGAGTATAGCTAGATATAATGGCATGCCCGCCAATTGCAATAAGTGCTATGGAAAAAACAGGACAAGTAATGTAACAGGGAGTGATTGGGAGGGTGGGGGTAGAAGTCTTGTTCTGGGTTGAGTGGCCATAGAAAGTGTTCTTTGTATAGGAAATATTTGAGCTGAATCTAAAATAATAAGAAAGAGCTAGGCTTATGAAGATTTTGGGGAGAAGAATTCCAAGGAGAGAAAATGCAAGGACCCTGAGCAAGAATGAGCTGAGCATGTTCCAGAGAGAATGCAGCCATGGAGCTGGGTGTGATGATGGTGGGGAAATGCTATTTTACATCACACTGCTTATAGACCAAACCTGTGCCACATATACCTGTGCTGCTAGTAACAGCCTTGTCCAAATGTACACAAATCTTGAAAGTGACATAGACATGTGTTGAATGTGACATAAATGTCTAGCATGTTTCCATTATGAGTACAGGGATAGTGAAATTTACTGATGTTAAAAGTCCTTTTCTTGAAAATAGTAGAAACCACTACCTGCTCTGATTTCCTAATATAAGATTTATCTGTACAAAATTTAGTTTCCATTTTTTCTATTCTAGGGAGAAACAGTACTTTCCAAAGAGGGAAATGTTCAAATTCAACCTATATCTGTCTTTAAATGACTGTAATCTAAAAAATAATAAAAATAAAAATAAATAAAAATAAAAATAAATAAATAAATAAATAAATAAATAAATAATAAATAAATAAATAAATAACCATAATCTATATACAATAGACAGACCCGCGGACAATTGATGGTACAAGCAGAGAGGCCAACTATCATCTTCAGGCAAGTATTTCCACGTTCTTGTTACAAAAATCCCTCCTATATAAACACAGTCTCTGGTATCTCCAGAGATTCTGCATATTTACATGTAAAATTATTCTAAATGGAACAAAAATTGTATACCTTATCACCCCAGTGGGCATAGGTTTTTACTAATAGAGATTATAAATACAGTTATCTGCAATGTAAATTGAAAGCAGACCGTTTTTAATGGCTGATGCCAAAATCATCATGGAACTACCTCTAACTTACTATCAGAGACTTATTTACCATAATTGACTTTCTCGTTGTTTTACCTTGTCTTTGACCCTGTACACCTAGCATGATGCTCCTGAATTTTAAAAGAGAAAATGATTAATGTGGCAAGTGCAGAGACAGCCAAGATCGTGTATGCCAGTGGGGACCTGAGAGAAGCTTAATAAATAATAAACACTGCCACTTCTCACACTCTGACTCTCTCTTTCACTGCATCTTTTAGGCAGCTTTTTAAATGAGAGGTCACTTATTTTAAACCAAGTATACCTCTGTGCTATTCAAAACTTATTTATGCCATGGTCAGGAAAAAAATATTTACATCTAAAAATGCTGAACCATAAAACTCTAGCCATGGGAAAGGTTACCTGTATAAAAAAAAAAAAAAAAAGAAGAAGAAGTTTGTATTACTGTAATTTCCATAATCATTTTCTTTTCTCTCATAAAACTCTCACCTCTGCTTTGTCTTGAGACACTAACTTATGGGTATCTCTTCTGTTCAACTTTCTCTGTGAAACAATTCCCAAATCAAAAACCTTTGAGGCTGAATATAAGAAGCCCTTAACTATGAGGCTAAATAACAAAGTAAATCAATTCTGGGAATATAGATGATAGAAGAACAATGATTTTGTGAAATTAAAGAACATTAATGGATTTCAAATTAATTCTGTGTAAGATGTACAGAATTAGAAATGGAATATCCAGTTTCCAACACTTTGATAATCAGGAGTTAATGAATTCTATAATTCATTTTTGTTTTCAAAGATCAGTTATATCTTCCTCCCACTATTACCTATTATCTTTTTATCCTATTGCTGCTCCTTTAATCTATTCTGATAGCTGTTAGTTAACTAGAAATTGTGCCCTCTCTTTCTCATAAGCAATAGAGTTAGTTAAGGTACAGGGAATAGGTGCTGTGGAAAATTCAGTTAACATATCATTGAGTATATTAACAGAAAAATGTAATAAATGGTAAATGGAAAAAGATGGGAAATAAGGAGGTAAGAGCGCCATTGTAAGGGGCTCATTGGTACATAGATTACTGGGCTAGAGGTAACACTTATGTTTCTGTTAGCTTCCTATTCCATTCAAGTTTATTCCAGTTCAGTGGCGGCTCAGTTGTAATTTGCCTCCTCCCCCATCCTGATGGGAAGTTGCAAATCTAAATCTTTATTAATAGATTTATAGTAACTGTGACAAATGCATTGGGTTTAAATTTTGAATCCACTCTGTAATATCAAGTCATTTTAAACCCACTGAACTTCAATTTCTTTATATTATGAAATCACAGTATAATAAAATAACACAGGTGACAACCCTCATTCTTGAAACAAAGTAAATGCTTCACCAATGCTTGAGGATGATCATAATATTTTTAAGACTCTGTTTGAGGACATTTTTTCAGTTGTTCTTTCTTTTATTCTTCTAGTCATTCAAGTATTTACTGAGCATCAAATATATACCAGAATTTGAACTAGGTGTTAGAGATACATGACATGACGCCAGTCTCTAAATTCAATGAACTCTCAATTAAATATGCTCCCAATAGGTCTTCACAATTTGTTAAGACTTCCTGACTCAGGACGCCTGGGTGGCTCAGCGGTTGGGTATCTGCTTTCTGCTCAGGGCATGATCCCAGAGATCTGGGATCGAGTCCCACATCTGTCTCCCTGCAGAGAGCCTGCTTCTCCCTCTGCCTGTGTCTCTGCCTCTCTCTCTCTCTCTCTCTCTCTCTCTCATGAATAAATAAATAAAATCTTTAAAAAAAGACTTCCTGTCTCATTTGTACCCTTACACTTGAGCCTTGTGGATCACTAAGACAGATTTTATGGCAAAAGTCATTTTCTCAGAATTACTCCAGCCAAAATTTAGTTTTTACTCCAAAGCCACCAATGTAATGAAACACAAAGTAATTTAAGGTTCAAATGTAATAATAGAATATGTGTATTTATACTAACCTTTTGAATATTCAGTTAAAGTAAAAAGGAATCTTACTTTTCACGGTCCTTTCATAAGACAGTACCTAATTCCTTCCAGTTTCCCTATGTCAAAGTCAACATTACTAAGGAGATGCCAATAGAGAGAAACAGAAAAGGAAGAGATAAACATAATATTTTATGGTTTGTGATATTAGAAGATAAATGACCCCGGACAGTCCTTGTAATATCTTTTGGGTGCCTGAGTTTAAGTAGAAAGAATTATTGCATATCTACTTATTTCCTGCTATTCCCCTACAAAATAGATTGGCATATGGTTTCCAGAAGGACATCATGTCTGGTGCAACAATGAATATAAGGAGAAACAAGGAATCTGAAAAGAACATAAACAATAATTGGTCTTTGACAATGAAGTAAATGTAATAAAATGAAGCCGAGATTGTCTCTTCAATAAAAGATGCTGGAACAACTGGCCATCACATGTAAATGAATAAGTCTAGACACAGACACTACACATCTAATTCAGAATGGGCGATAGAACTAAATGTAAAATACAAAACTATAAAACCCTTAGATTTCATAGGAGAAAATATAGATGATCCTTTTTAGATATAACACCAAAAACATAATCCATAAAGAAAGATTGATAAGCTAGACTTCATTAAAATAAAAAAAATCTACTCTGTAAAAGACAATGTCAAGAGACTTAGAAGACAAACTACAGACTAAGAAAAAATATTTACAAAACACATATGTGATAAAGGACTTACCTAAAACATACAAAGCTCTCTTAAAACTCAACCATTAGAAGGTGAATAACCTCTTCAAAAATGGGCCCAAGACCTTTACAGATACTTCACCAAAGATGATATGCAGATGGCAAATAAGCATATGAAAAGATGTTCCACATCATCCGTCATCAAGAAAATGCAAATTAAAATGATGAATTACCACTACATATCTATCTGAATGACCAAAATCCAAAAGACTAGTATGCCAAATGACAAGGTTGTGGAGCAACAGGAACTCTCACACATTGCTGTGGGGAATGCAAAATGATACAACCATTTTAGAAAACACTTTAGCAGTTTCTTACAAAACTATGCAATCCGGCAATTGCCATCCTTGGTATTTACCCAAAGGAGTTGAAAACAAGTTCACACAAAAACCTGACCATGGATGTTTATAGCAGCTTTATTCATAATTGCCCAAACTAGGAACCAATCAAAATGTTCTTCAGTAGGTGAATGGAGAAACTGTGGTACATCCAGACAATGGAATATTATTCAGCATTAAAAAGAAATGAGCTATCAAGCCACAAAAAGACATAGTAGAATCTTAAATGCATACTACTGAGTGAAAGAAGCCTATCTGAAAAGTCTACACACTATATGATTCCAACTATATGACATTCTGGAAAAGACAAAACTGTGGAGACAATAAAAAAGATCAGTGTTGCCAAGATAGGGAAGGGAGATAAGCAGGTAAAATACAAGATTTTTAGGACTGTAAAAAATACTCTATATGATATTATAATGATGTGTAACTATATATTTGTCCAAATCCATAAAATATATACCACCAAGAATGACCCTAAGTAAACTATGGACTTTGGGTGACTATGTGTCAGTGTGGGTTCTTTCTTGTTAAAAATGTACCATTCTGGTGAGTGATGTCAATAATGGTGGAAACTATGCATGTGTAGGGGCAAAGGGTGTATGAGAACTCTCTTTAACATCCTCTTAATATTACTGCTTAAAAAATGAAGTATTTAACAAAAAAAGAACATAAGTAAGACCAATCTATCAGTATGATGTATGGTTAACTAACTCACTATGTATTTTGAACTTTCTTTACTAGACATTAAGTATTGGTATTTACCAAAATATTTAAAAATTAAAATAATTAGTTTTTTAATTTTAAATGAAATTGCTGATAAATCTAAATATGTAATATTAATGAAGCAGACATGCAGAGGAGTGCCTTACTAACCTTATTCTCTTAATTTCTTGTCCTAATTAGAACATCACATCTCAACACTTTTTACCCCAATCACTAATTTTTCAAATGCTATAAAGTAGGTAAGTCTGAATGAACTCAGCACCAGCACACTTTCCAGAAACTAAAATTGACCAGATAATTTTATTTTTTTAAGATTTTATTTATTCATAAGAGACACAGAGAGAGAGGCAGAGACATCGGCAGAGGGAGAAGCAGGGCTCCCTGCAATGGAGCCTGATCAGGACTCCATCCCAGGACTCCGAGATCACTACCTGACCCAAAGGCAGACACTCAGGCATCTCTGACTAGATAATTTTAAATCACTGGGACAGAAACAGGCAGATTGTCCCTAGGCAACAAAATTAGAAAATTCATTGACAGGAAACTCAAGGTTCCTGAACTGAAAGTTCCTGAACTGAAACTTCAACACAGACTAGACTCCAACAGGGAAGATATGGATTAAAGGCATGAGGCTTTCTTTTCGGAACTAAAATTGCCAGTTGATTCAGTCAATGAAGTGATGGAAAAAGCCAATTGTATTGTTTATTGATCTGGAACAGAGTTAAGTCAATCAAAACAATCAATCCTGTTAGTCCACATTAAGTGAGGAGAAGAGCAGAGTTAATTATCAGGGACTCTATAAAAAAAGAAAAAAAACAACTTCTGTTCTATTATGGATATTTGACATGTGCAAGTACTTTTGTCATGATATATTCTAAAGTTGCATTAGTTCACTTAAATTAGAATAAGGAGATGTAATTAAAGCTACCAGTGAACAAATCTTACTCTCATACAGGTTTTAACCCCTCCATTATACGTAAACGTAAATAGTGTTTACATTTTTAAATGTAATGTAATAAATGTTTATAAATGTAAATTGTGTTTATATTTACATATAATAGTCAACTGTGTCCACATATTAGTCACATATTAGTGACTA
The DNA here is from genome assembly GCF_003254725.2 of Canis lupus dingo. NCBI lineage: Eukaryota > Metazoa > Chordata > Mammalia > Carnivora > Canidae > Canis > Canis lupus. Next base: position 4,330,833 of record NC_064261.1, on the reverse strand, counting down.
ATTAGTCCACTATTAGTCACATATCAGTCCACTATTATGTCCACATATTAGTCAACTGTGTCCACTGGAGGAAAAATTAATCACTCAAATGGATTTTGCAAATTCTATTCAACAATTTTTTTTTTTGACAGAGAGAGAGAGAGAGAGTACAAGCGGAGGGAGATGGAGAAGCAAACCTCCACTGAGCAGGTAGCCCAATGTGGTGCTTGATCCCAGGACCCTGGGATCATGACCTGAACCCAAGACAGATGCTTAACTGAATGAGCCACCCACATGCCCCAATTCAACAAATTCTTATTTGATATTTCCATCATTAACCCATAACCTCCTTTTAAGACTTATGGTCCACTTTCAGAATCTGATGAAATTTGAGAGATCGAATGACATATACACACATTCTCAAATGTACAAAATATCACATATCGATTTCAGGGACTTCACAGATTCTGATTCATTTACTCTGGGTTAAGAACTGCTGTGTCATGTACCTGAAACTGCACTAGACACTGAAGTCCTGGAGCAAGGCAGACAGGGCCTCATATATGAAGACATAAAACAAAATGGTAGGTGATCAGGGGAAATAATAGCGGGATTACCCTGGAACACAAGACAATGGAAAGTCAGAAGACAAATGGTGGGTAGAAGTCAGGGCACTGATGACCAAATATGTCATATTAGGGAATTTAGGATTCTCTAGCCTAGTGTTTTTTAGTGTGATCCAAGAACATTATACTCTGCCTGAGTGATTTGTCGAATTAAAATCTTTGGTGAGGGGGGCCCAGGAATATGCATTTTGAGGTTGCTATCCAATTTTTGCTGATGCATATTGAATTTTGGAACCATTGCTGTGGGCTAAGGGAGGAGACATGATTGGTGAGGAGAAGGCAACAGGCAGCAGCACCAAAGGTTCTAAGGAGGGTGCTGGAGATGATAATAAGATTTTCATTTTAGATAGAGCACTCTGCAGGCTGCAGAGGATAGGTTTAATGATGCCAGATGAAAGGTTGGAGACTAGTTCAAGGTTACCATTGTAGTAGGCCCAGGGAGAGATGCTGTAACATAAATTAAAGCAGGAGTTGTGAGGAACACAGAGACATAGAAGATTCTCAAGCAGTAAAAATTAACAGGCTGCATCAATGAGAAAGAGAGAGGGAATCAATGAACACTCGTTTTTTGTTTTTTTTTGTTGTTGTTTTTTTTTTTTTTGGCTCAAGGCAACACCTAGATGGCATGATTGCCCTTAGGATAGGAAACCTGTATGAAGAGCAGCCTCAGGAGGGAAAATAGAGCTGAGATTTGGATTTTGAGATGTTTAGGGAAAATCTAGGTGGAGAAATACACAGATCTGGACTTTGGTGGAGGTGTCAGTGTATAACTAACTTCAGATACCTATCTCAATGAGTCTTTTCTCCTGGGATGGTTCCCTCTGAGGTGGACACCTCTTCTCTGGGGAGCAGACTGTAGGCATGCTGGGAACCCAGTGGGGGAAGTGATGGGGATATCATCAGTCACTTAATCCTCTGTGTTCCGTCCAGATCTTACTCCAAGTTCTACTTTGCCTGGGTCCTAAAGTCTGAAGCCACTTTGGCTCAGTTCTCCTGTGGTTATTCCAAGCCTTTCTGGGACTAGCTGTCTTCTTGTCACAATTCTCTGTGCCAGCATCGCCTTCCTCATCTTTGGCAACTCAAAGATGGTTGGTTCAGGTACTGGGCATCTCTTAGTATCATTGAGGAAAGTGTTTGTGGTTTTCTGTTCCCTCCTCTTTGTTATTTGGGAGGTGGTTTCTGGAAGGAAGGGTGGAAAGGGCAAAAAAATATTTGTCATTTTAAATTTAATTAGAATTGTCTTTATAACATAACATGGACATTTATTTCATTAGTATTTCATTAGTAAAATAACTTGGATATTTACTTCATTGACTCATCAATTCCATTTTTCTAGGAATCTATCCCAAAGAAATTCTCATTTTAAGTACATAATAATGTATGTATGCTGATGTTTATTTCATCATTGTTTGGAAAAGAAAAATGAAATAAAAAAAGAAAAAAGAAATAATCATAATCAGCACTAAAAAAGGAGTAGTTAAGCAAATTATGGAATATCCATACCATGCAATACTATGTAGCAGGTAAAAAGAATGAGATGAACCTAAATATTAAAGCTTAGGAAACCATATTTTGTGAAAAACGTTCTTGCCTGCAACCTATCACCTAAAAAATAATTATTAATGTCTCAACTAATAAAAAACTCAGCTAAAGGGAAGGAAGGAGCTACTTATGCCCAGTAGTACCAGCTTAAGAAGTAGAAAAACAAGAAAAAGTATTAGGTATTGGCAAGAGCTGAATGAGACCAGAAAGCTAGAAAGTATGATCATATTGAAAAAAACAACAATACTGCTTGGAGAATTGGACTCTGAAGATAAAATTAAATCATGAGAAAGTATAAATTAATACTAAGCACCTATAGATATTGCCCAATTAGACAGCAAAACATACTAAAATTCTCCGCTAATTAAGACAGTATGGTATAAAGCAGAAACACAAAAACAAGCCAATAGAATAGAATATGGTTTGGAAGCATACTCACATATAATAAGGATTTTAGTAATAAAATTTATAATACAGTTGATATCGCAAATTAGTGAGGAACATGGACTATTCAATAATTGCATAGGGGACAATCAGCTATTTGTAAGGAAAAAATAAGTTCAGATCCCAGTTCCACAACTAGGGCTACAACACAGCTTTTAGATATTGCAGATGGATTAAAGAATTAAATCTGTATGTAAAATCAGAGGAAAATACAGGGGAATATTTCATAATCTTAGAATGTAAAAGGCCTCACTAAGCAAGTCATAAAACAACAGAAAAAGAAAAAACACTTTTCCTATGGGGAAAACCAACAATTTTGAGCTCATGAAATTTAAATTGTTTTTCATTTTGTTGATTGTTTCCTTTGCTATACAAAAACTTTTTAGTTTGATGTAGTTCCACTTGTCTATTTTTGCTTTTGCTGCCTGTGCTTTTGGTGTCATGTCTAAGAAATCAGTGCCAAGAAAATGTTAAGAAACTTTTCTCTGATCTTTTCCTTTAAGAGTTTTACATTTTCAGGTCTTAGGTCTAAGTCTTTAATTCTTTTTGAGTTAATTTTTGTGGTTGGTGTCAGGTAACGGTCCGATTTCATTCTTTTTGTGTGTGAATATCGTTTTCTCAGCACCGTTTATTGAAGAGACTATCAATAGTATCATTTCCTCATTGTATAGTCTTAGTATCTTGGTCGAATATCAAACAGAATGTGTGGGTTGGGGGGGTCTCTATTCTGTTCCAATAGTCAATATGTCTTTTTCGGCCAGTATGATATTGTTTTGATTACTTTATTTTTATAATATATCTTGAAATCAGAAAGTATGATGCCTTGAGCTATGCTCTTCTTCAATAGCTTTGGCTATTTAGAATTTTTTGTGGTTCCATATGAATTCTTTCTATTTTTTCTATTTCTGTAAAAAATGTCATTGAGATTTGGATAGAGATTACATGAATATGCAGATTCCTTTGGGTAGTATGTAGTATTTGGGTAGTATTACATTTTAGTAATATTAATTCTTCCAATCCATGAACATGGAATATTTGCCCATTTATTTGTCTGCTTTAACTTCTTTTGTCAGTGTTTTATAGTCTTTAATATACAAGACTTTTACCTCCTTGGTTAAGTTTATTTCAAAATAATTTAATTTTTTTATCCCATTATAAATGGAATTATTTTCTTAATTTCTTTTTTGGATAGTTCATTGTAGGTGTATTGAAATGCAACTGAGAAGCTTCTGCACAATGAAGGAAGCAATCAACAAAATGAAAAGGCAACCTACCTATGGAATGCAAAAAATATCTGCAGGCCATATATCTAGTAAAGGGTTTATATCCAAAATATATAGGGAACTCTTAAAACTCAATAGTAAAAAAAAAAATTAAATGATCCAATTTAAAAATGGGCAAATGACCTGAATAGACACTTTTCCAAAGAAGACCTACAAATGGATAACAGGTACATGAAAACACTAAAACATCACTAATCATCAGGGAAATGCAAACAAAACCACAATGAGATATGACCTCGCACTTGTTAGAATGGATGTTATGTTCACAAAATTTGTAGAAAAGGAAACCCTAGGACACTCTTGATGGGAATGTAAATTTGTTCAGACACTATGGAAACCAGTATGAAAGTTCCTCAAAAAATTAAAAATAGAATTATCATATGACCTAGCAATCCCACTTCCGGTTATATATAGATACACATCCAAAGGAATTGAAATCAAGATCTTGAAGAGATATCTGCTTCCATGTTCACTGCAGCACAATTCACAATAGCCAGGGGCTGAGAGCAGAGGGAAACAGGAAGGTATTAATCAAAGGGTACAAAATTTCAATTATGCAAGATGAATAAGTCCTAGAGATCAACTGTATAGCATAGTGCCTCTAGTTAACACCCCCATATTATATACTTAAAAAATTTGCCAAGAGGATAACTCTTATAGTCTGTGCTTATCACTAATAATAGTAACAATAAAGAAGGCAGGCAAAAAACTTCTGGAGGTGATGGGTATGTTTATGTCGTGGATTATGGCAATGGTTTCACAGGTGTATAGCTTATCTCCAAACTCTCTTCACTGAGCACTGGGCCCAGCCCAGAACCCTGAGATCATGATCCTTAACTGACTGAGTCACCCAGGTGTCCCTCAGTGAAGTGGTTTCAAAAAAAATTTTAAAGTATCTTTACACCAAAAGTCTCCAGACTCAAGGCCGGTTACAAGCGACTAACAGAGAGAAAACATCCATAATATATTTTACAAAAGCTTCATGTCTACAATATGTAAAAATTATTTTCACATCAAGTAAGAAAAGTCAGTAGAAATTAAACACAGCAAATAAAGATGCAATTCCAGGAAGAACCAAAAATGACCAATAAACTCATGGAAAAAACACCACCTCCCTGGTAACCAGGAAACTATAAAGTTTTAAATATTAATATTTATTTATTGTGGTAAGAACACAACATAAGATCTGCCCTCTTAACAAAATTTTAAGTGCACAATACAATATCATAAACTTAGACACAATGTTGTACAGCAGATCTAGACCTTACTCATCTTATATAACTAAAATATTATAACCAGTGAAAAGCAACTCTCCATTTTTAACTTCTCATCTCTCAGATCAACAAGAGTTAAAAAGATATCTTGAGTAGGGATGAGGAAGGCAAAAGACAGTCACTCTTATACACTTCTGGGAAGAATATAAATTATATATAAATTGAAAATATTATATATAAATTCAATTATATATAAATTGAAAATAAATATAAATTGAAATCTTTTTGGAAGGACAATTTCAAAGGTAACATTCAATATCCAATGTGGCACAGGCCCCAAGTCACCAAAACACATGCTAGCTATAACCAGTTGATAATATCTTGGCCGTACAGTGTTCCAATACATACCGGCTAAATATCAACCCCAATAGAATTTACCTAGCCTTAAAGTGTGTATGCCCTTTAATGTAGCATTTTCATTTCTAGGAATCTATTGAAAGAAATTCTCCTTTAAGTTCACAAAAATGTGTGTATATTGATTTTTTTTCATTCTTTCAAAGAGCTAAAAAAAATAGAATCAATCTTAATGATTACCAAAAATGGAGTGGTTAAATAAATTATGGCACATTCATGCCATGAAATACTATATGGCCATCAAGAAGAATGAAGTGAACCAAAATGGACCAATATAGAAAAATATAGCAACATATGTGGGGTGAGGGGAGCACGTTGCAAGTCACAGAACAATTTATATATTTAATCCCCTGTATTTTAAAAATACAGATGTGTTTGTATGTGTAAGCATGCATAGAGCATAGTATGTATGAATACATTCTAAGGCATAGAAAAGAAGACACAAGGATGTGTAACACTCATCATAGGAAAGAATATAGGAAAGAAGGACAGAAGGCAAGAGAGGGACATAACATTTTTGTGTGTACTCTGCATTCTATAATGAGAATACATTTAACTTTTTTAAGATTTTATTTATTTATTCATGATAGACATAGAGAGAGAGAGAGAGAGAGAGAGAGAGAGGCAGAGACACAGGAGGAGGGAGAAGCAGGCTCCATGCAGGGAACCTGATGCGGGACTTGATCTCGGGACTCCAGGATCACGCCCTGGGCCAAAGGCAGGCGCTAAACCACGGAGCTACCCAGGGATCCCCTATATAATTTTTTAAGATATAAAAACATATATAGAAAGCCCTCAAACTATTAGACCCAGTCTTCAAAATTATAGCATGACTGAAATGCACATTGACTTTTAGAACTGAAAGTCAAAGTCACTTCTTAACATGTAACCTAAAATATTCTAAGTGTATGGAATAAGCCACGTCTCAAGGGCAGCATTTTAAACAAAATTCATTGGACCATTTTTAAATTAGCTAACTTTTAGTTTTAAATACTTGACCTCTGGGTTTTATCCAATGTCCTTATACTCTCTTATATTCCTAACTTTGTGTTCTTCCTTAAAGAGAATTCCTAGAAGCACTTGGGGAAAACAGGCTAGCTCACTCTTTAAACATGGAATAGTCTGAACCAAAAGCCCAAATGCATAATTGTCTCCATATTTTTTAGTGCAGAACATCATTTGCAATTGATATTCCTCTCCATAATTATGGTATTTTATTTCATACTCTGTATCACTAACTCCACAAGGTGAATGGCCAGACTTCCAGTTATAAAATGTCCAACCCTAACTCTTTAAAGCCTATTATTCCAACTGTACAGTGTGCCATAAATGCGAACCTCGGTTCTTAAAATATTAATCAGAATTTTAAGATAACTCAGAAATATCCAACAAAAACCTGTATACAACCAGACCTGTCCCTTGTAGTCAAGAACACAACCACCTAGAGGATTTTTTTATTGGGCAGCCTTCATTAGTAAGGAAAAAACCACATTCGGGAGGGAAGGATCTTTGCCCGGGGGAAACCAGAACTACAAATCCTTACCACTTTTGCCCTGTGAGGTCACACAAAACGACCAGGGTCTTCAGTGCTGGTATATTCTGAAGAGTTACAGTTTTCACAATCAAATCTGTTCTCATTCGTAGTAGGTGCTGGAACATATTTCCCAGTTATGTTTATTAAGTCTCTCATTTTTAACATCACATATTCACTAAATTAACACTTTTAGAAGAGTTTCATCAAGGAGTAAAAGACCTGCAAGACTCTCATCTCATCTCAATTCTTTTCTTTTTTTTTTTTTTCAATTCTATATCATATTGTCTCAGCACCTGCAGAATAGAACAGTAATTTGAATAAATGGAGTATATTTTCCTTAGGTAATTGGATTGTGCTTTCATTTACTTGTCCGTTGCATATTCTTCTTAGATTCCTTCAAGACAAATGAACCATCATTCCCAAGGTGACAAGAATATTCAATGAATTTGGGAAAACCTAATGAAGCGATGGTTCCCCTCTAACTATGAGACAATCAAAACTCTGTTATCCTTACAATGATTTTGGCGCATTGATTTTGCCTCTACTTTTAATTGTGAACTTGACTTTTTGGTGGATTTATTTTGCGAGATTACAGTAATTCAAATGAAGGAGTCCAAATGGTGTTAATGCAGACACCTTTATGTCCTTCAGGGAAGCGCGTTCTCGCTGTTATTAAATGTGATGTGGCTCCAGAAGGAAGATTCCAATACTTCTCTTTCCCAAGCTGCCAAAATCACAGAAAATTTAAGTAACTAGATATTTTAAAACCAGAAATATTTACAATTTAGGTTGAATTTTTATTGTTTTGTTGTTATTCTATCTTAATCCTTAAGAGGCTCTGTATAGCATCTCAGCTCATCAAATCTTTTGAGAACAAAATGTACTTTACTGAATGCCATAAAGAGGCCTGTTGTTTCCACTGCAATTCAAAACATGATGTTCCAGAAATGAAAACTGCATAACAGAGCAAATATTCATACATTCTCAGCTGTTTCAGGTTATTTCTTTCAAGAGGTCATGGCTTTAAATACTCACAGGCAAAAGCAAGATGCGTACTTGGGTAACCAAATGGAGACAGACAAGGTACACAGAAAACAAAGCATGAACTGCCCACCTAACCTTAATTTTTCAGAAGGGAGAAATTTTTTTTGAGAAATTTTTTTAAAAGGATATGCACACTGATACACTGCTATGGCAAGGATTATTACATTTCAGATCTGGTTTGAGTCTGACCACTGGAGGTCTATATTTTGTCAGGTGTCTTGGCAACACACCTGGCAGCTGGCTAGCAAATTCTGGGGAAGTGAAGACTTACTGCTTAACCCACATTCTTGACATAGATAGGAAAATGTAGCATCACTAAGATTATTCAGTCAGCCCTTGGAAGAGCTGGTCCCCCATTTCTTCTTCACCCAATCTTTCCAGGCTATTGCTCTTAATACGGCATCAAAGCCAGTAAAAGCACATTTGAAAATGAAAGGTCTATCACATTCCACGCTTCTTTTGAAACATCAAAAAGCCACATAAAAAAGCGGTAGGACCAGAAAAAGCTGACAAGGAGCAGGACAGTGCCTGTTAGGACGACAGGAATAGCTGGAGGTGAACCGATGTGAGGTCTATGAAAAGGCAAGTGAGAGAACCAGAAATTTGCTGCTGACAAGATGAAACAGCCCACAGCTGTGTCATGCTAATAAAAAGTTAATTTCAACTTTCAGACACTCTTCATGGTACTTTACAGTTCAATGGCATCAAGCTCATCCGTTGTGCTGTATCACCTGCAGAGGCTGGGTCTATTTACAAGCTCTTGGAATCCAAACAGAATTTGAGGAAACTATTTTATTTCTGAAAGACGTACTTGGGCATAAGAACATTTGTGATCAGGTTGGACAGCTACCCCAGTGTCCTTGGAAACTTGAGCTTTAGTCTTAAAATAAGTCCTGAACATCGACACGGGTGGATCAGGAGCTTTTCCTTAGCTATATAGTTCGTGCCATCACTGTCAGAATCTGGGGATAAGCACAGTTTCATCTGAAATAAAAAAAAAAAAAATCTCAAGTTTCTTGATAAATCTGTGGTCACCCTCACGACCTACTTCTTTCAGGCTGAAACAGACAACCTACAAAAGTTTTTTTTAAAGGCATGTCACTAAGTTTTCTGCTCTGTTATTTCCTGAAACCATAAATCCAAGTTGTTCTGTATACATAGAAGCCGCCTCTGGTAATCTTGTACTTGGTGATGTTTAAGAAATACAAGCAGAAAACAAAAATCCAATAATTCTCACGTGCACATCTTTTCGGTGCTATCAGGCCCTGACTTCAGAAAAAGTCCTATTTCACTTTCTAAAATAGGATAAGCATTATATACCTTACAAAGACCATGTGATTTAGAAGTGTCGTGTACTGGGAATTAAAAATCCTGATGAATCTCAGCTCTGTCACTGACTGTTTTATTGTTAGCAAAATATTCAACTGCATTCCAAGCCCAAATCTTCTGAGACATAATAAAGCCTGCCACCCCCCTGCTCACCTTACAAGGGTGTTGTGAGAAACAAGTGTGAAAGTACTTTCAAGTAGTATAGGAAAGTGTGCAATTATTAGACCCAGCAACAGGTAGCAGGGACTGATATACTGGTTGAATTAGCGGAAGATTTAACTACTCGTAAGAAAACTTACCATATACCTTTTTTTTCAATACATATGTTTTAATTAAAGATGATTTCTAATTCAGAGCTGTAATATCCCTAATATCCAATTGCATATCCCTGAAGATATTGATTAATCACAGTTATTTTAATAGATCTGTTTGCTATATTAACTCTTTTTCTTTGGATATTAGTTCTTCTGCCCATTGGATTTACTGTCTCACTTTTTCAAATGTCTGTTGAGTCTTCGCTGTTTGAGAACCTTTGTTTTTGAAAATGCCAGGTCTACTGGGATCCCGGGGTGGCTCAGCGGTTTGGCTCCTGCCTTCGGCCCAGGGTGGTGATCCTGGAGTGCCGGGATCAAGTCCCACATCGGACTGCCTGCATGGAGCCTGCTTCTCCCTCTGCCTGTGTCTCTGTTTCTCTGTGTGTGTGTGTGTCTCTCATAAATAAATAGATAAAATCTTTAAGAAAAAAAAAATGCCAGGTCCACGATCTTTTCTACTTCAGTCTGCTCAAGATTATAGTGGAGGAATAGTGAGATATGGGGCTTGGTGAGCTATATGATAGACTTTTCTGTGAGGATGAATCCCAGACTTCCTAGTCTTGACAACTACCAAGGGTGCTGCTCTGTCTCTGGAGACCCAGCACATAGTGATGTCATCTGCTGTGAGTACAGAGCTCTACCCACCCATTCAAGCAAGACTCAGGGAAGAGGCAACTGACCCAGCTGTTCCAACTGATGCTACAGACTAGTTGTTCCAAGGTCCTTTTCCTCCAGCTCTCTGTTGCCTGTGAGCTGAGAAGACTTGCACAGCAGTCTCTTCCTTATGTTGATGGGTGTAAATCCATCTACTTTCTGTTTATCGATTTCTTGTCCTCCAGTAAGAATTTGTTCTTGGCTTTGATTCACTGATGTATGAGGGAGGTTCTCAGTGTAGTATAGAGAGAAGAAATTAGCTAGAAAAATTTCCACGCAATTGGTTATCTTATCACTCTGTGTGCCAATCAACCCCATCCATTTAATACGAAAACAACACATGCCTTTGGTCAGAAGTTAAATAGTACAAAAAAGTGTCCAAAGATAGGTGACTCTTCTTCCCTGCCTCAGAGTTCCCTTCCATAGTCAACAGTTTCTTGTATGACATTCCAGAATTTTTAATGTGAATACATGCCTATAAACACTGTTAAGCACCTTCCTTTTGTTTGCCTGAATGATACATCTTTCAGATCTGTCCAAATCAGCACATGTAGATGTACTCTTCTTAATGACTATATAACAATTTATTATGTGTCCGGATCAAAATATTTTATCAGTCTCTTGTTGATGGACATGGAGGTTGTGCCCTGTTCTTTTTCACTAGTATAAATAAGACCGCAATGAAAACTTTTTGTAAAGAGATGCAAATAAAACCAGAGGACAATTTTTTAGAAGTAACACTTGCTGGATTTATACTTTAAATTTTGATTCTGTTCAGTTGCATTCCAAAGAGGCAAAACCAATTTTTACCATTTCTACACTGTATATATGCCTTTATCCTCACTCTATCACCCACCACGAATTTCCAAATTTTATAACTATCACCAGCCTGACAGGTGAAAACTGTATCATGCTCTGAATTTACATTTGTTTAATTATGAAGAGACTGAAGATTTTAATATGCCTAAAGAGATTTTTTTCTCTCAATTCTTTCTTCACATTCTTTGCCTATTTTGTGAGATCTGTTGTATATTTCTTGTTGATATATAAAAAGCTTGTATATACATTTTGAAGATATAGGTGCATATACAGTTCAGGTGTGGTAAAAATTGGTATAAACTTTTTGGAACATGATTGGACATGTTCAGATTTTTCAATTTTGTCTTTTGCCCTTAATTACTGTACTTTTCCAAACAGAAAATTTTCATATTTTACAGCAAAATTTATCTCTATCACTCTTGTTTTTGAATGTCTACTAAGGTTGTTTCTGACTTGAGAAGGTCTTACTCCAAGATTACTTAAAAATTTTTGCTGTGATGCCCTATAAAACTTCTACAGTTTTCTATTTTCTCTTTAAAGCATACAGATCCATTTTCCCCCTAAATGGCTAAAAACTTTCCTAATACCATTTATTAAATAATCTATTGTTATTTGCTGATTTAAAATGCTACCTCTATCATACACTAGATTCCCTGAAGTATTTGGACCTACTTAAGATTCTATTCTGTTCCATTGATCTGTCTGCCTATGCAGATATTTTTAAAGTGAATACATTTATGGAGCTATAATTTAGCATATGTGGGTATATTTCCAGGCTTTAGTTATTTGTATTCTACAGTATGTTTATTTGTCACTGTGTTCTTCTGGTTTGACTTCCTCAAGGGCAAAGATTATGGATTCTCCTCCCTCTGTAATTCCCTAAAACATAGTCTCTGCCAAGTTTGACATTTTGGAAACTAAAATCAAGCCGTGTCTTTAGATAGAACCAATGATGGTCTGAGAGGTTTGAGAAAAGGAAGCTCCAGCTTAAAATATTTGACCCCTAAATAAAACATAAAACACTACAACAATTAATTCCTCTTATGAATGGGACTTTCCTGTTAAAATGCAAATATTTTTGCATGTTACCTATTCTGCATTAATTTATCATACCATCTCTTTGGTCTAGGTTTTGATAGAAAGGCAACAAGAACTAATATTTAGCCAAGCAATCTGGTAAGAATAGTACATATCCCATCGCATTTAATATCACCAAATAGCCTAGGAAATTGGTATCATTAATCTCACTTTAGAGAGAGGAAGCGGCCTCAGGGAAGTAAGTTAAGTCGCCAGGTTAGTTAGTGGCAAAACATGGATTCAAACCCAAGCTTGTTAGATTCCTAATGTGTCTGATTCAAAGCTGAGTTACTTGTTTGATATATAGTTCTAGAATATTCCTCCACTCTCCCATGCTTCCTGTCAGAGACAGAGTTCCCCGAGCAAGGATGTGAAATAATTTCCGCTTCTTGTGCCAGCTCTGCAGTGGCCGCCTTGAGCACTGAATAGAGAATAATTTCGATCTGCAACCATGCTCAACAAGAAAGAGGATAAATGATCGATGTCTGCCATGGAACTCGGAGGCAGGAGTGGCAGGGTGGGACATTGTTTGCCACTACTGCCCAAAGCACAATCCTGGAGACCAAAGAAACATTTTACCAACTTCACAGTTGTGTTTAGGAAAAATCCTAAAATCAGTCAATAAAATTTCACTCCCTAAATAAAGCCTCAGGACCCAATAATAAAAATAAATTTTGAGAAATACTGCAAACAGAAGAGAGCATTATATATGGTATTGAAAGTAAATTAGACCTGCAAGCTTGACATGCTAAATGCTCAGCCTCATTTTGTAATAATCAACTTGGCTCTACCAGTCATAGGAATGCCCACTTGACTTTCTACCTTTGCTTCACCAAGGCCACTTCTTCAAACTGGTTTTGCCAGCATAAGGGAGATAAGGCTGGTGGGTAAGTGGTACAGCATCTAATTCATCTTGTTTGTAGCTCCATCCTAGAAGTGTGTATTAAACCAAGAAACTGGGATCCCTGGGTGGCGCAGCGGTTTGGCGCCTGCCTTTGGCCCAGGGCGCGATCCTGGAGACCCGGGATCGAATCCCACATCGGGCTCCCGGTGCATGGAGCCTGCTTCTCCCTCTGCCTGTGTCTCTGCCTCTCTCTCTCTGTGTGTGACTATCATAAATAATAAATAAAAATTAAAAAATAAAATAAAATAAACCAAGAAACTGAGCTTGGAATCAGGCTCTGTCCAGTTTTACCAGTTCTAAGAAGTAGGCCCCTGGATTTATATGGTAATCAGTAGATCCAAGACCACCATGTGTGTGTCCACCTCACTCCTATTCCTCTTCCTTTCCTTCAGAGATCTGCTATTCTCTTTAGGTACCCAGGTGTCAACTGGCTCAGGAAAATTGGCCCCGCCCAAGCTTCTGACAATCCATGTGCAATCCCATGCCCCTTGTCAGTGACTAGATAAGCAGCGAGGAGGTGACCGAGTTCAGATACTGAAATACAGGCAGAGGTTACACCAACCATCTGAGGAAGTTCTTCCTCATTCCTCTGGGAATTAGAAAACAGCTATTTCTGGTCTGCTAGCTGGATATGTTCTGAGCTGATACGTGATCCAAAACTGCAGTAGTCACATCACTGAGAGGAGGACAGAGCCCAAAGAATCACAGAGAAGTGAGTCAGGACTCAGCCCTGATGATCACAACTCTGAAATTGGAGTTATTGAGGCAATCGGTGTGTTTAAATTGTATGCTGCTGTCACTCACTGCCAAATGCTTCCCAGATAACCTCTCTCATATACCCCAACTTGAGTCTCCGAGGGAGTCACTCTCTAGACTCTAGACTAGGTCTCCTTGAAGCTTTTGCCTTCTGGAAGGACAATGTAGGAGTTAAGAGCATGGGCTCAAACTTTGACCTCGGTACTATTTTCCCGTGTGACCTCAGGCAAGTTCCTTAAGCTCTCCAGGCTCAGTTTCTTCATCTGTGAAGTGGGGACAATAGTCATATTCCACAGTTGTATGAGGACTAATGAAATAAATCATGTAAAGTCCCTAGAACTGGGCCTGCCATGTAACTACTGGCAATATCACATGAATTTTGTCAGGGCCTGCTGCCTGACTTCCCAGTGGGCCCCAATTCCACATTCCCTGTCTAGGTTTGGATCACCACCTGTAATCTCCAGCCCTGAATCGAATCCAAGGGTCTTCCCACCCACTGCACCTCAGTTCTCCTGATTTTTGACTGATCTTCTTTACTTGAAGCTATAGATGCTGGGATTTTCCAGGAATCCCAGAAAGGACATAGCGAATATAATCTTATAACCTAAAGAAATACAAATCTAGTGCTAGAAAGATTCTTTCAGATTTTAATCAATTTCTCTGGCCACAGCCCTACTGCTGAAAAATAAGCCCTACACAGAAAAATAAGTTACTAATTACTATTCATATTTGGCTTTGTTTCTCCACGGTCAATTGTCCTGTTTAGTAGCTCTCACTTCCCACTGGGGTCTGTTTAATTCATTTGGCATTACTTTTTTTTTCCCTTTGCTATGGAGCTACTGTGCAGTTATGCTGAACTTCAAAAGGAGATTGATCAGGGAAATTTTCAAATGCATCATTCAAATTTCTTTTCTCTCAGAAAATGAAGTTGAACTGCCCTTATGCCATTAAACGTGGCATTTGAGTTGATGGGACAACTCCCTTAAAAGCACATACCTATGGCTCTCTTCCAGACCCTGGCATCAGTCTGTCTGTCCCTTTCCATGCAGCTTCCCTGGGAACTGTGCCATATATAGCTATCATTTTCTGCTTATAAAAAGGAAGCGAGAGATCAGGATCGTTAGATTCTATAAACACTTGAATGGTTGAGAAATGCAAAGCAATGAGCTATTTTACAGGGCTGCTGGAGACAAGGAGGGGAGAGAGGAGAAAAGAAATTATATCTTAAAACTCCGACGCGTACCATTCTTACATGATGTCTAAAGGGACAGGAATTCAAGTTGAGCATTTAAAATTTAAAACAAAATAGACAATGCAATGTTCTTTCCAGCAAAATAGCTGCCATACATGTATGGCCCTGAATGGAAAGGGAAGAAAAAAGAAACAGATAAAATGAGACACGGAGAAGAGAGAGAAATGGATTATCCAGGGAGGGTGCAGTTAAGATGCCTGCAGTTTTACATGAAAAATAATTCTGTTACATAAAGGGTGCTAAAACAAGGGAAAGAGGAAAAAGTCAGGCTGAACTTCAGAATCTATGATTCCCTGGCATAGAATATATCCTCAACTGATCCCAGCAATTTCAGGTGGCCGATTCAACGCTACA